>NC_059497.1:2403485-2703920 GCF_018139145.2 Gymnogyps californianus | reverse complement strand
ATGGGTGGCCTAACAGAATGTGAGGCAACACCACCACCACGCCAAGGTATACAAGGTTGGGTTTCCTTCTTCTGCCTAATGCATATCGATTTTCTCTTTCATTAGTCCCCACCCCAAACAGCTGCCCACATGCACACAGAACACAGTACCTGGGAAGATCATCTGATTTCAAGAGCAGTGGGTTAAATCGATAAATGGCATTTGTGACGTTAGTGAAATGCCTGCTGTCTGTGTTTCCAACACATGTGCCTGGAAAACAAACCTCAGGTTTACTTTGCATGAGAGCAGCAATTTAATGACCCACCCTTTTCCCAGGAGAAACGAAAGGCATCTGATAACATTCTATATAACCCCTAGCTACACCAAAAGCAAAATCACTGGAAACAGTTTATTCGTACATCCTGGAAGAACATTCTCTCCTTCATGAACAGGAGGAGCTGAACATACAATTCAATCATTCTAAGAACAGCCATGATACTCAGCCTCCACAAAAGTTTCAGGTTCAAACTGCAGTCCAACAAACAGTACAGAACTAGAAAGGAGCTGTGAGAAGGGAAGGGGCTGGGATCATAAGGAACAATACAGAAAAGCAGGAATGGTTTTGCCAGCTATGAAAACAATAAAAGAAGAGCTAAAGCAAGAAGACCTCCTTCTCTCCCTCACAATTCCTTTCTTCCCTGAAGAGATTCTTTTGTATGTGCAAAGAGTCAAATTCAAGGCTCATTGTTTCTGTGAGTTTCCTGTTTGCTTTTTTACTTCCACTACTAAAAAACAACATTAAAACTTTTAAAACATAAAGAGGGAACTGAATAAAAAGAGGAAAAACCAGCTGTTTCCAGTAGTTAACAGCTGGGGTGGAGAAGTACACAGAAAATGGAAACAAGTCAATATTGGGGGATGGGAGAGAGCAAAGCAGGGCAGAAGTTGGAGAGGAAACAATAATCGTCATGTGCTTGCTGTTACCTGGGACTACACTGTCAACATCCGGGAAAGTATCCAGAATGGTTCTTTGAACAATATGGACTCCAAATGTCTGGTCATCCCAAGGACTGATGGGGAGCGGGTCAAAGGCCTCTACTACATCAATCTTCACTCTATCATCAGCAACCATGTTTCTAACTATCTCTAGCACCTATGGGTAAAACACAGAGATTAAATAAGCAAAAGAAAGGAGAGAGCATCCCTTCTAGATGCCAGCAAGTGTTCCACTTTCCAGAACACATTTGTCAGCGAACTGCCAACTGTGGCTGCAAATACACATGCATAGTTAGGACTGAAACTGTGTGGCAGTCTCTCTTCCTCTTACTCAGTGGATGGCTGACACTTCAGCTATTTTTTTTAACCCCAGCGCAATCAGCTGCACATCACTGTCTCAAGGTATTCCTGAACTGCTTCAGTCCTGAAAGGCGGGTGGTCAACCTGCTGCTACCTGGCAGTTGGGTCATCCAAATAAATAATCCAGATAAAGCTTCCAGACAGGTAAACTTTCAGCAAAGGCTTGGGAAGATATTATTTAATGATAATGTTTCACAGCTGTCCTTGGCTGGACAGGCATGTCATACCTACTGAAGTGTGCAAGATTTCCATATTCTCACAGGTTACAAACCTTAACACTTCCATTCCATAATCACATATGATCCATGTGCTCTTTGGCACAAAAAGACTTCTGAAATCTGCTCGATGCAACTGCAAGGCACGCTTCCAAGTTTGATCTGCCTCTTGCTCTGCTCCACATTCAGAAGCCATAGTAAACAATACACTTTGCAATCCATCTCAAAGGAGGAAAGACATCAGATAAGCTGTGTTTCTGACAGCCTCCATAAAGGACCAATTCCCAAATCTTCCCTTTCTACTGCTTGTATGAATACAGGGAGAGATGAAAAAAGTATTCTTATAGAACAGATCTGCTGCCACAAATGGCCAAGTGCCACTCTGCTCAGAAAGGGATGGAGAACAGCCCCGCATCTGGGGGTGCAGCAAGTACCTCAGTGGCCTTCTCTGCAGAGTGGATCCGGAAGTTCACGGTTGCTTTTGCAGAAGATGGGATGACATTTATCTAGAAAAAAGGAAGGACCAAAGCTTAAAAGGAAGTTAAAAACAGATTAAAATGCCAACTGCAAACTCAGAAACTGCTCAAACAACTCCAGGTCTCAGACTAATGTTTCACTGTTTCTGCTAACATTAAGTGTGATATATCTTTCTGTACTCTGTGTTAAAATACTGTAAATCTCGTCTATAATGCAGACAACTACACAAAGAAATATTCATCAATTCAACAAAAATGAAGTTAGCTGTTATATAGAATTTTTCCTCTTGAGGTAAGCCCTCTCCCTTCAGAAACTTTATATTGAGAAATTCTGAAAGTTTATGTTGGTTTTTTTTTTAATATTTTTACCTCACTGTCATATTACTTTTCCCCAAGTATAAGACATGTAAGTCACTTAATAAATGATGTTACTGAAGACACATAACTCTTCTACAGAAAGAATATTTATAATTTTGTTAAACAAAAAAGGTATAATCTTTAGAAAAACACCAGGAAACCAGGGTGTCACTTCTCTCCTGGCCACTCAGTGTCACTGTTCAGCCACTGCATCTTGTTTTCTTGTCCAGTGATGCCTTCAGTAACAGATTTTTTTCAGGGATACACCAAACAGCCTGTTTATTTTCCAGGGCTACAGTATTTTTGGATAGCTATACCTCCTTATCAGGGCAAGACCTGGCTGTATCAGCCAGAACCTGTTATCTCTCAGTCCAAGGTGCACACTAACCCTACTTGAATGAAGGTAAATGCCAGACCTGTGCTCACAAACACAAAACCCCATCTGGGCTAGGGAACCGTTTACATCTGTGACAGTTTCAAATACTGTCATTGATACTTTGTATGATTACACAGAAAACACTCTTTCTTGTCCATCCTAAAATATAAACAATCTTAACACTGGTTTACAGAGATCAGATACTTCTGAAAGGAAGTAATCCTTAGCTGTAGCTAAATCCAAGCCACATCTAAAGTAAAAATGAGACTGGTGGTGACACCACACAGGGTCTAAGACCAGGGCCCGTACTGATCTTGTGACTGGACATAAATAGGTGGAAACCAAATGTCCTAATTGTCTCATCGTACTACATGCGAGAAAAATCAAAATGAAGCTACCTTGATTCCTGCGTTAAACATCGTGACTGCTGTAGTAGTTCGAATCAAGGCATTGGTGGAAGGTTTCCAGGCAAGAACTCTTACAAAAAATAAACAAACAAAAAAAACGTTTTTCAAATAATTTTGATATCGATAAAACATACGCACCACAATTACATAGGCAATAAGCTGAATGATGGCCTATTCAATTAAAGTGGTTATTAACAGTAAAGCACTGACATTGTCTGAAGTATGAAATGGTATAAGTGATTTCCTGGGAAGACTAGAAATGGCTAGTGGTCTTCACCTTTTAAGGGTGAGAGACTGAGAATGGTCATGAAGGATATATTTTCTTACCTGCTGACAATAGGTGAAAACAGCCATAGATTGCTCATGATGAGATTGAGAGGAAACCCGAACTAAGGGGAAGAAACAAAACCACAAATCAGAAAGTTTCTAGTTTTCAAGAAGACAGTGTTGTCACTTGGCTATGGTTGAAACAATTCCAGCAGAAACAATTATCTGGGAGAAAGGCCAGCTTACGTCTTCTCCTTTCCAAGAACTATGTAACTATGCTCTAAATTCATATGCTGGGTTACCCTTCAGTTATTAATGTGAAAATCTGAGAATGAAATCATAGTTCTTTCCTCACCTCTGATGCAAGGTGCTCCACAGTCATGAGCTCTGGCCCATGGCCAAACAGATTGCGCAAGGGATTCTGCTCCAGTCTACAGCAAAGCAAATGAAAATTTGAAATTTAAAAAAATCTCTATTATTGCTCCAGAAGGTTGATAGGAATTTGATTTCTGAAATGTATCCATGTATTTGAGATGCAATCACATTTTCCTCTCCTGATAAGTAAATCTGCAAGCACAGCTCCACGACAGATTTCTGAGCATTCCAGTCACATGCAAAGACTTTCTTTCAAGAACAGCTGAAAAAATCCAAAAGCCTGACTCTTATGAAGAATACATGGAAATCTAGAAAAATATCACACCAAATTCCATCGTATCTGGACATACTAAGTTTTTCTAAAATACCTATTTATTAGCCAACGTGATACCTCCACAGACCCGTAACGAGATGATTTACCCTGTCACATTCTGACTTTACATCATGTCTATCAGCTTGGATAATTACCAGCTAGAGGTAGCAGGTATGTGCAAGAATAAATTCCAGAGAAATTCTGCAACTGAATCAAAGCAATCTCTGTCACTATAGAGTAAATTATGGTAGACATCATGATGCAGCAATTGTCTTGGTTTTAAAGAATCAACTGACACTAGGAACAGCTGAAGTGAAAAGATACTCCAGACATTTGGCAATTGCCCCTTTGCTGGGGATTGCATTTCTGCCCTTCAAAGTGAGCTACAAATTTCAATTTCAAATATATAAAGGGAATTTTGCAAAATACTCTAAATACATATATTAAAAAAGAAAGTCACATATCAGTGACTTAGCAGTCTGCTTGACTGTCTTCAATGTTAGATGACAGGGAAGCTCTCACCTGGACATCGCTGCTGCAAGAATGCCAATACTTGTCTCCTTAGGAGGAAAGGATGAATGTCCTGGCTCTTTTTCCACAGTGAAGTTCAGTGTTATCGAACCCTTTTCTGTGATAGCAATTCTGGTCAAGGATAAATAAATAAATGATTAATGCAACTCCAAACACACATGTACAGACTATAGGTAAAAAGAAGTACTCTGCATATTTTTAGTATTATAAAAAACACCAAAGAAGCAGCAACAACAAATCCTTAACGCAGTCTTTAGATGTTTGGAGGACTGATGTCTTGGCTGCTTCTCCAATGAGCAGACTCTACAGCATAAAATTAACATGCTTGCACTGGCTAAGTCGAACATTCTGTGTTTGTCAGCACAGCTGTGACGGACAGCAAGCAAATGCTGAAGGTCCTTTGCTTGCACTTTGTGCGCTGCTGTAGCTTTAGCAACACCAACGCTGCCACAGGCCTTGAAAACATATTTTATTGACATTAGCAAGGTCATTTCTCGCAAATTAATTACTGAAAAAGGATCACTTTCAGCACGGTCAATCGTGTTCTCTCTTACACAGCTACTGGCTTCTTCACTCCCCCAATGATGCCATCTAGTATTGCGCTTCCTTCATCTAGTAAGAAGGAGAGTTTCACTCCTCTAGCTTCCAACAGAGCTGCAATCTTCATTGCTCCCTTCCGACCAAACACCTGTGAGAATCCAGCCAGAGGAACTGCTCAGATTAAGCCATACCATTGGGAAGAATACCAGAAAACATCTTGCTGTTGACAGTGACCAGTGCTACAATGCAAAGAATGCAAGAAATCCCCTAGTGAACAGCTCTAGAGCAACCTGTCAATAAAAGATTCTTCCTAGCAAAATTCATTGGAGAGTGTTAACGGTCTAGCAGCAGATGAATTTATATCCACACTGAGGAATGCTCTCATTCACGAGTCACTGAATGTTGCTTTGAGTCCTACTAGTTCTTGGACACAATGGTATCTCAGAGCTATAAGCTCCACAGATTAGTCATTTTAAAGAGGTATTCATTTTAATATTAACAATTCTTTGTCTTTATATTTTGAAAACAAATAAACAAAACCACCCCATCTGTCTCTTCGTACCATTTACTAGTGGGCATACCCACAACAAAAGTGGAACATTTTTGTTAGCTCTTCCTGATCATTTGGAACAACTATGTAAATCTTAAGCCAGCTTTTCATGTACTATATATACTCCAAAATGTGACTGCCGCTGCACCCTCCATGCAGAAAAGAATTTGAACTAACACTACTGTGTTCTCTTCGCTCATCACACCAAATCCTTTGTCAATGTCATTAAAAGCCAAACAATCAATATATAACTATGACCACGTGCCTGACACAGTATCTACCCACATAACCAAGAAAAACAGGAAAGACTTTCTAGCTAAACAATGTTTAAAAATTAAGCCTTGTTACATATATGAACAACGCAAACAACTCGTTATTTCAATGAAATGAAAGGAAATACCTCTTCGTCATGTCCAATACCAACATAGAAAGATCTGCGGGGTCTGTAATTTCTTCTCAGCAAAAATTCTAGAGCTTGCAGAATACCCTGCAGAAAAAAAAGCAGAATGTATTGTACTACTCTGGTGTGTTAGCAAGGAGAATGTAATGTAATGTAAAATGTAAAAGAATGCAATGTAATGTAAAAGAAAGATGATCCATTCACCGCCCTTAAGGTGACTTTGTCCTGTTCATCGTTGAGCTTTTATTTCTACAACTCCTACTGATGATACTCATATTCTCTGGAAAACACACTGCAATATTTTTGATCAATAATGCTTAAGACTTAGTGTGCTACACAGTGTCAGTGTACATACACAAACACAGGGTAGGCTTGTTCTTGCTACTGATGAAGTCAGTGACAAACTGCACAGGAAGCACGACAGAGTTGTAATTATCCAAGCAATTCACTGCTCCTTTAAATCGCCTATCCTACACAGAGTTTGGCTCTGACTTGAGCTACCAAATCCATTTATTTTAATGAGCAGTATATTTTGTACAAAAAGTGCTAAGATGACAGAAACAGAAGAACAAGAAACCTAATCTGAAGAATGAGAAATGAAATCTACCATTTGCTATATTATTCCATCTCATCTGTTTTTTTCAATTTAAGCTAGTTAATTTTTTACATTAGAAGAAACTATATTGCCTCTACCTTGTCAGCACCCATTTTTGCCATGTTCACTGAAATTGTTGATTTTTATTGTCCATTTGTGGAGTTACGTGTGTAGTTCACAGTAGAAGCAAGCACCAAAACAAAGTTTTAAGTTGCAAGGCTTTGAAAATGATGATTAAACAACCTGAAGAAACTTTCTAGGAGTATGGCCTATGCCGCCATAAGCGGCCACAGCATCTCTGACACTGGTTTGCTAAACATGTTTAAATTTAAATACAGGGCTGTCATAGAAGTAATCTTTGCAAGTCACAAAGGACTATTTTCCTTATTAATTTTTCCATCAACCTTTTCCCAAATGAGAAATCCTTCACAGATCAATCTTTTTTGTACTTTATTCCTCCCAAATGTACTTAGTACAACAGCTCTTTGTTCTGCCACAGACTAGATAAAAGGTACAAGGTCATTTGACTATAATATTAAATAAACATTGTTTATTTTGAAACTCTAGCCTTTTCAAAGGGCCAGGTTTGGCTTTGAATGCCCATATGAAACCTGGGAAAAAGGTCTATCCCCGATTTCAAACACAGCATTTGACATAAAATTTAAATATGGCATTTAACCACATACATCTGCATCTGTGAATATGTTTTTCTGTATCTTCTAAGAGCTTTAACTCTGCTTTCTTCAGTAATAAAAGACCACTCCACTTCATCTCTAGGAAAAGTTGGGAGAAAACTGCAGGGCTTAGGAATTTATCACTAACATCCTGCATTTAAAGAGGGGCAAGAGAGACAATATAGTAAATTTCAAAAGAATAGATTCCTCCAACCTGCCTTTTTCAGGCTTTGTATCTCTCCAAAATGATATTACCAAGACGACGTACTATGGCAGAATTTTTGTTATCCAGCGTTCCTCGTCCATAGATGAAACCTTCATGCTCTGCAGCTGAGAAAGGAGGGAAATCCCAGCCCTCTGGGGGAGCAGGCACAACATCCATGTGTGCAAGCAGCATATAGGGCATCATTTCAGGGTTAGAGCCCTGAACAGTAAAGAGATGGCTGTATTTCCCAACAATTTCATGTTGAATGAACTTTGAAGAAAATACAGCCGGGAAGACTGTTAAGAAAAAAATTAAAAACACGTGAAAAAGAAAAATTAACAATAATGTCCAATTTTATCATTATATGCTCCATAGAGTATTCATCTATTTAGCCTCAAGGGGAGCACTGTAAATAAGACTGACCACAACAAATTTGCTTCAGGAAGCAGATGTGCAGCTTCATTCTCACACTTCTACCAATCCACCTCACTTTCTATTTAAGACTTTCCTAAGCAAAATCAGGAACTGTTTTTCACCAGTGCTGCAGCTGTTTTGCAGGTAGCAATGACGGGACTGCCAAAAAAGTAGGCTGAAGCAGGGGTAGTCTTCCTCTTTTTTTTTTTTTTTTTTTTTTAACGGCAAGGTCATTGAACCATCTCAAGGACCAAAAACCACCATTGCAAAAAGACATTTGAACCTTCTCTGTTCTAGCTTTGGCCACTGCTACACCACGTGACTCACATATGCCATTTTTGCCAGTCCTTTCTTGAGGAAAAACAAAATAAAAATCTGTTCCATTACATTCAAGAACCATATATACTCCTTCAATTTGTTTACGAAAATAAAATTGAGCAGCAGAGATTGCTAAGAATGAAAGTTTAATACCTTCCTGAATGTAATTCCCAAATTCTGCCATGGCGGTTGTATTCAAGTCCTCTGGAGACACGGAAACAGTTGGGATTTTAATAGCACCTTCAATAAAATACAAAACAGAAATCATTCGACACTGAAATCAGTCAAACAATACTTGAATTGCATTTCAAAAGGGAAAGTAATATTTATGTTCCTGAATATTTTCCAGGCTTTAAAGATTATTTCATAGGATAGTAAGAGCTGCCACTATCAAAAAAGACTGATGTACTTCAGCCGAGCTGTGTGCATGCAGCACACTGGTATTTCCTTCCAGTTTCAGCTAAGCTATTTCTCTCGATACTTGAACTCTGTTTCCATCCTGACGTGTTGAACAACATTGTTAGAAATGCTACTGTGCAGAAGCAGCTGCATTTTGCTAGGGTGACCTGATTCCTCATAGTCATAACTATCCTGGCAGCTGAGCAGGCAGCTTAGTTGGCAGTTCAAGGTTCTTTTTCAATAGTAAGTCAGGTTGTGATGGCAAGATTGTTATAACACCTTCTTTCACACTGCTCCAGCCTATTAAGATATATAAACAGACAGGTCTTTTGTTGGTCCTTCTAGTCTGCTCTGTCATTTAAACAGGGTCAGACAAGGCTGCTCTCCAACATTGGGTCAGTGTCATGCAAAACATGTGTATAACTTAGTCCCAATCACAGCTGCCTTTCCTAAGAGCATCTGTCAAGTGAGGTTACAGATTCTTTTAAAGATCGTGTTATTCAAGAAGCACAGAAATAAGTATCGCTTGTATCCCTGCATTTTCCCATTTAAAAGGTATGTAAACAGAATTTGCCAGGCAATAAATCTTACAAACCAGGAACATATGAGATTTACAGAACCCAGCCCCTACTTGAACAGTACAGGACTATCACTTCATGGCAGATTGTGGTTTCCTGCAAACTGCCAACCCTCATGAGATCTAAATATGCTCAAAGTCTTCTGCAGAAAACTATCAGAGAGCACAAACACACCCTGACTTGTTACACGCTGGCTGCGTGCAGCAAAGCAGTGTGCAAGGTTGCAGCCAGCAAGAAAGGAAAAAAAAAAAAAACCAAACCAACAATGATTTATCCAGTGGACAAAGAGACGCCCAGCAAATGCAGTCACGGGGTGCCTGCAGCATTCTGCATGTACGAGAGGGAAACACTGAAGAAAATCAACACGGGAAGAAAGCTGGCTTCAGGAGAATAAACAACCAGTTTCCTCCAAGGGGAAAGCACCTGCAGAAGTCTCCTTCGTCACTGCTGCCCCGTTCCCACCCGTGCCCCACGGCCGGCCCTTGATGCCAACCCTTTCCCTGCGGAGAGGGCCGCCACAGCCCCAGGGCGAGCTCGGGACGCCCCGGCCGCGACGCCGGGGAAACAGGGGGCCGGCAACAAACCCCTGAGCCGAGGATGGAGCGGGGCACACAGGCTGCAGGCCCCCGGGGAGGCCCGGTGGGCCGGGAGGGTGAGGCCAGCCAGGGCGGCCCGCCGGGCCCCCTCACCTCGCAGCGCCTCCTTGAGCTCCAGCCTCTCGCCGGCACTGAAGGCGGCGGTGCCGCCGCGCCGCGCCCACAGCCGCGGGATCGCCGGGGCTCGCAGGACGTAGGCGCGGAGCAGCACGGCGGCCACCAGCGCCAGCACCGCCGCGCACAGCCCCAGGCCCGCGGCCCACGCCGCCACCCGCCGCCGCCCGCTCCCGTCCGCCATCCCCGGCGGACTTCGGCCGCCGACCGCCGTCCGCCCCGTTGAGGAGCGAACGGGCGTAGCCGAACGCCAATCGTCACGCACCCGCCCGAGAGGGCGGCCAATGGGCGGCTTGGATCCGCCCCCTCCGCGAGTGCTCCTGGGAGTTGTAGTTCTGCGCGGCGGCACATTTGAAATGGCGGCGGGCGGGTGGGCAGGGCGCGTCGGTTCTCTCTCCCCTCCGTGAAATCGCATGTTTCTTATCGCAAGGGGACGTTTAGGAGCCGTGGCGAACGGTGTCTGGTACCCACAGCAGCAAGCAATAATGGGAATGTCCCCTCACCCTGGCTTGGGCCATGCCTTGGAGCCCGCTGGGAGGCTGAGAGTGCTGGGGCTCAGGATGCTGCTCCCAAAATGACGGGGTGCTTGGGGGGTAAAAGGGGTGCCCGTGGGGAATAACCACCCCCAGGTTCAGTGAGAGCCACAGGTTGGGCAGGAGGATGCCGGTGAGGACCAGGCAGAGCGACGGGCCTGGTTCAGGCATGGTGGTGTGCCTTGGTGTGTGCCAGCCCCACTCCTGACAGGGTTTAAATCTGCCTGGTTTTCAAAAGCGCGTTACTTCTTGCCTGGTTTCACCAGGGAGCACGATGGGAAAATGGTTGTTCCCTTCTTTACCCCTGTCTTGTACTGAATTTGAAGATTTATCCCATCTTCCCATGCCATGAACTGTCCCGAGATTCTTAGTACCGGATGGGAGCTGCCATGGAAAGCCTGCTCTTGAATCAGCAGAAGAAGCAGATGATTGTTCACACATTCTTTATTATCAAAAAAGAACGAAACCAATATTAAATTAAATAAATTACAAACATTTCTGAGCTGGTTATGCATCATGCGTTTATCAACTAAGGCTTCAGAGCCATTACATATCAACATTACTGTTACTTTAAGAGCAATAAAGGGACACTGGAAATTAAAATTTTTCTACCCCAGCGTGAATTTGAGCTTCCCTAATTCTCTTGCCGGACACTTGGAAATGAAGACTTTGAACTGGCCACATTGTGCCTCCAGCAATGCCATTTGCCCACTGATGTTACATTTATTGCCAGAATTGGCCCATGGCTACAGAAATGAGGTATCCTTCTTCCTGAGTCATCAGAATCGCGGAGCATATAGTCACTGCTGCTACTTTCAAGCCGTCCCTCTTGACATCTCATCCATTATGCTTGTAGGAACTTCAAGAAATACGATCTATTTTTTATACATGGTCTGTTGCTCTGAGGCTTCCTGCGTTTGGCCTGTCAGGCCCTGAGACTGTGAAATCAGCCTCCTGTAATTAACCCTGAATGAAGAACTGGAAATCAGAATTTTCCTCGTTTAACGTGGTGCCACCTCAGAGATACAGAAATATTAATTAGCTACTGTAGGATAGTTTCTTGTTCCATTGCACCAATTTCTTTGTTGTTTTTTTCAAACGAGCAAGTAAAAGGAGCACTCAGGCAGTAACAAAAGACCATGAGTAACCACCCTCAAAGATAATTTAAGAGAATTAATCTCTTGATTTTATCTTATAGAACAAGCTATACATGGTTCTGGAAAAATTGCTGCTGTCTAAGATTAAAATAAGTAATAACCATTAGTTAGTGGGTTTTTCCTTTTGTAAACTAACCTCCTTTGGTTTTATTACTCTCTCCTGCACCACATAATCAGAAACTGAGGTAGAGAAATGGTGACTTAGTTAATGAGGTGTTACATAAAACGAAACTGGCAGGGTCCTGATGTTGTTTCCTTTAATGGTTGTCTAGCTATGATGGTTCATGAAGCTCTGTTTTCCTTAAAAATGAGACATCTGGGAGCTGTAGGAAAGCCCCACTTTCTCTCCCCAGAAAGCCTTCTAGTAATCTGCTAGTGAATCAGCTCAATGATGTATTCAAAACTGTACATTAAAGCTTGCTAATATTTTTAATACCTTAGAGTAATAAAATAGAGATAACTTTTTAAAATATAATTTACTTTCATTATTAAGGCCACTCTTTATTTTTTGCATTCATGGAAAGATAACAGACTGTCCAGTTTTACTTCCATTACTGTTCAGTTTTTCTTGTTGAATCTTCCATTTTATCCCAGTGCTGGAAATACTTTGTAGGAAGATTTGAAATTCAAACAAAAGAAATTGTTTTCATTGCAATTGAAGACATACCGGTATGTGTCTTTCTTTATCTTAAATTTTTTATGACCTTATTTTCATAAAAGCCATATTTGAGGTTGAAATGCACTGAAGAAAGAAGGGTCCCTTTAACCCTTGGCTTACGCTTAGATTTTTCAGGCTTTATATTGTCATCTTGTCATTACTGTCACAACATCAGCAGCAGGTACGAAGGGGAGGCATCAGAAAAGGAAACTAAAATAGCAGTTGTTATTAGCATCACTCAAATGGAAAAGAATGTCAGATTTTTCGAAATGATTAAGATCTCAGCTGTCTGTCTCTGGGTTAGTGAGGGAGGCTTGTTTGCCTGAGAGGTAGATGGTCCCGATAGTATCAGTCTGTAGTGAGTTTCAGTGAAAATCATCAAACATGTAGTAGAGAATTGTTATGGAAATATCACATACTATACAAGAGTTTTCTCTTGCTGCACAAGTGACCATTTGAGAGCTTGTCACCAGAAGCCCTGCATAGCACAGGGTGTCACTTGGGCTGTTCCCTAGTTGCAGGCATAAAATGCACTCAAATTTCAGTTTTACTGCTCTGGATCGATGGCATCATGAAAAGTGTGCAGAAAGGGCTTCCTTCCCTGTCCCTGAATTTGCTACTTGTGATCAAAATTATTTGGGAAAAACATCTTTTCCCAAAGCGCTCATCCATGTTCTGGACTAAATCTTCTAGTTGCTCCAGTCAACAAGAAGATGGGAAGAGTCAGAACACCCTTGGGATTAATGCTTTCATGCCATTCACGGTCTTAAGAGCCTTACCTGAAGCACCATTCAATCAGTAGAAAGATCCCTAAAAAACTTCAGAGGGGATTTGAACTGGAACCTGGGTCTTTTGAACACGTACTCAACCCACTGGGCAGGCAGGACAATATGTGTATGTAACACGCAGTAACAAGGAATTCTTATTTCTGATTACAAGCTAGTCCTATTAGTAAGAAAAAAAAAAAATGTAATCCAGAAAGTAGCCCTACTGAGATAGAGTACCAAGGTCTTCAGGGTATCAGAAATGCAGCATTGATTTGAGACAGTGGTTTCTGGGACGCTGGGTCACAGAGCGAGGAGTGCGGGGGGTCATAGAAGAGGGGCAACAGGAAAGGCAGAGCTGGTGCTACACAGACACGCAGGGGAATTCGGGGGTTTGCACTTACTGTGCAGACACCCCGAAGGTCAGTGCACGTTTCAGAACAGCATTACCTTGCAAAGCTGCGTCGCCGCACCTTGCAAGAGTTGCTTTTGCTCGTGAATCAAAGCTGTGAAAGGCTCTTAACATGTGCTTGTATTTCACTTCATCGGGAAAAGAGGGAGGAGGGAAAAGAAAGAAAGGGGATGCCCAAATTACGTAATGCCTATGTGGGCAGAAGGGTGCGATTGTGTGAGATGAAGGAGAGCACTTGGCAATAATGACTAATCGTCCCGTGTGTTAAGGCACCTGCCTTCAAATGAACTTGCTTCTCTTCTGTAATTAATGAGATGGCATTTCCTGAGTTCCTGCTTCCATAGATTTCTGTTGCCTGCTCCAGAGTCCATTGCTCTGAATACCAGAAGCAGAGCAGGAAGGAGGGAGAAATTTATCAGTTCAAGAGGTGCGATGGCCTCTTGCTTTGCAAACTTATTGTATCCCCAGGTAGAAGCGCAGCTCTTCACGAAGGGATGGGAGAGAGGAGTCTGTTCGGGAGGGTTTGCCCGCACGCTGACGCTCCCTGTGCGCTCACAGAGCTGTCTGGGTCTCTGAGTGGAACATGCTTCCAAACATCTCCTAAAGGGCACACAAGGCACGCTGGGTTAGGGCTGATGCCGTGGCACAAACCCAGCAACGCAGCTCAGCAGTCATTCGGTCACGCAGAGAAACGCCACCAGAAACTCCAACCCTTCCCAGCCCTCCTCCACGAAGGAAAGCTGGCAGCGGGGAGGTTGCTCTGCTTCCAGCTGTGCGTGGATAGCATGGGGAAGGTCAGCATTGGAACGTACCTCCTCCCAGGGACCTGGGTTCAGTGGGTGCAGATCGCTTCAGCATTAACAAAGTCTGTGCTGAAAAACGTGGCCAGTGACCCTTCTTTTGGGCTTGAGCTAAAGCTGGTTCTCCAAGTTCACCCCAGCGGGTGGAGACCACAGGTCTGACTGTGAACCTGAGCTATGTGGCCCAGGATGGATTAAAGGATTCCCCTGTGGGGTAACCTAGCTGCTCCTTCATCCAGGTGCCTGCCACAGCTCCTCATGACAGGGAGCTTTTAAATTATTTTTGCAACTAACTTTTCAAAGCGTTACTGTTGCTAGCAGTTTGCCTGGCAATGGCACAGGGGGATTCCCATCTAATCAATCCCAACCACGACTTCTGATTTCCACCTTATGTCCACAGCTGAAGAAGTGACCCCTGGCACTAGAACTGACCTCCTCCAGGTTCTTGAACTCTGCACTGCTTTCATCCACAGACTCGTCATAGATGGAGAGCTCTGTCTGATTCGGCCTCTGCAGGAAAGAATCAAATCCACAAATTAGCAGAGTGCAGGGTTGAAAGGAATGAAAAAAATTACTAATTCAGGCTTAAAATATCACATGTGCTCGAAGGGGAATGCCCAGGAAGAAGGGGCCAGAAGGAATCCTGTTTCAATTGTTTATCTCCTGACTGAGCTGGCATTTACATATCTCTCTGCCAAGGTACGAGATACCTTAACTTATTCTCATGAGATAACTGGCTAACACTGCCCTGGTTCCACCTCCAATTATCATGCAATAAACCAACCCATATTTGGGGAAATAGCCTGTCTGACCATGTGTTGTCAGCATGTGCCACAGTCCTGCCTCGGCCTTTTCTCCTCCCACCAAGGGAAGCATTCATGGATGCTGGGGCTATTCAAGGACAGGGGCATGTGCTTTGCTTTCATTTCCGAGGGCCAAGTTCTGCCTTTGTGTGCAGTTGCATGTTCCAGCCAACACCAAACTGAGGGCATAGTGCTGGAACAGCTCTTTTGGCTTCTTCAGGCTGGGACAACACTCATCTCCCAGCTAGGGGTTTGCAGAAGACATTTACACTTCTGAATTCCCATTGAAATCAATTCAGTCAGTAGGTACTTGGCCCACACGTGAGAATTAGGAGATGAAATATTTTGTTGGATTTAGACCTTTACCACTTGAGATAAATAAGAAACTTTATTAGGTGCAGTATTGAGTTGTTATTCTTCCTTTGTGCTGATGCAGTGTTTAAACCTAATAGTACAGTACTGTGAGCTGGAGAAAGACTGGGGAGCAAATTTACCTCTTCTAAGATGGGCGGGTGGACAACTTCTTTGATATTTGCCAGTGCAAACAAAACAGCATCATGGATTGTCAAGAAGATGTGACTTCGGTCCAGGCCTCCTTCCTCAAAGACTCCACCTGTGCTAATGTCATTGTACACCTGGGCTGAAGAAAGGAAAAGCACATGAACAAGAAGGAAACCAAAGAAGGAAGCCTTTGAAAGTGCACATGGCTGACAGTGGTCCTCTGAGCTAAAGCAAGGCTGGGATGCATAGGGAAGAAGCAGGTTTGCTGCAGAAAGGAGAGTGTAGGGATCTATTTTTCTACACGCTAAATGTGGAGATGTTCCAGTCCTATCACTTCCCAAATGAAAGGACCTCTTTCACACACAGAGAACCGTGTTTCTCTTTCCTTTCTTCTGTTCTCTTCTTTCATCTGTTCTGGTCTGGTCTGACAAAAGGCTGACAGCTCGCACAGTTTGCATACAGAACACAAAAAGATCTCCTGTCTGTCAGGAGCACATAAATGGGGGAAGATCACATGGAAATGTGTTCTTCGTGGATTCTTACCATGCACGTTTGCCAAGAACACTTCAATCCCAATCTTCTGATAACTGGAACACAACTAGAAGGGATGAGAGGGGAGAGAGAGGATTAATAACACTGCTGCTCCAGCTTTGTGTTTATACATAAAGTCTTTTATCCAGGGCTTTACATATGTTCTGGGGATGCTGAAGGAGAAAGCCACACAAACCTTCTATTGAGGAGGGTAAACATCTTTATCTGAGCTGCCCAAGAGAGCAGAAGGTACCTGGGTGATACGTTGCTTGGCTATGTTTGTAGTACAGAACTAACCTTGCCCAGTGCTTTTGTGCCCATGAGGTCAACAAAACACACTCCACTCATGTCCAGGATGATGGTGTGAAAGCTGATATAGGGCGGTGCTGTCATCATAGGGTCAGCATCTGCTGTAGGCATGACACTGAAAGTGCTTCCTTGCAGAGTAGTGGTGCTGCCCAGCTCACTGGATGTGTGCACTTGCCCAGCACCATTGGCAGGTGGACGGAACGTGATGTAGGAGATGCTGGCACCATTAGCAGTCGTCTGGTTGTTATTGGTATCTGTCGGAGAGGTGCTTTCAAAGTCTTTCTGGAGCTCTTGCAAAGACAAAGTCTACAGCAAAGCAGAAATGCACAGTCAGGGCAGGGCACAACTATCAGCACAAGCTGAGATCCGGACATGTGAGTGCACCTAAAGCATTCAGTGGCATCAAGTGTTTTAATCTGGACTAACTCCAGCCTGGTGCTAGACTGAATGTCCCTGGGGGTTGGCGTATGTTAGGTTAATTTTAAATGATTCCTCTTCACATGCTTCAAGACTGCTCAGCGATGCAAAACAAATGAAGCTGGGATGACTGGGAAGTGGGTTTCAAAAGAGCACTTTTGAACTGAAATGCTGACATAGATGCATCCTTAGAGAAAGAGGGCAAGCCCAGTTTCTAGCAAATTGTTCACCATGTTTCCATTCTAGCCATCTCTACGGCTTTCTTGCTCCCAGCCATTTCCAGTTCTCCTGCATCTTAAGGTTTTGGCTGTTGGGAGGAATGGAGATGTGGGTGGGAAGGAAAGGAGGCAAGAGGTGGTAAATGTGGCTAGGAAGACAGTGCAGAAAATCCTATGGGAAGAGGAGCTGTTTGATGAGGACTTGGGGTCTTATTCATCAACACAGGAACCCAAACTGAGTTACCTTGTTCTGCCTCAATAAGAATTTCGGTAGCTTTGTTGGTGGTTGTGCTGTCCCCTTCTGCTGCTGTTTCACATATTTCTTCCTAGCTAAGTACACTTTACCAGGATCCACCCCGGTCTGTGGAAAAGAGAGAGAGTTTTCTTTGAAAAAGTCTGTTCAGCCCCATAGTCAGGGGCTGCTATTTCTTTCCCGCTGTTTCCCAGCCTGTGGCACGTGGCATAGGAGGACAGCACCAGCCGTACACCGGAGTGGGGTGATCCTGATGGCAACCAAACAACAACATCTTCAGTAACTCAGGGTGCCTGCACATGCAGGGAGGAGAGACTTGCAGTAGCAGGATGACTCTGCTTTGGCAGAGCTTGGAGGAGGATACCTGCCGGGATTCAGGCATAACCTCTAAAATGAGGTCTACAAGCAGTCCTGAAGATCAGGGAGAAAAGGATGGAAGAGTAGAGGAGGGATGTGACCATCTTTCGTGAACATCCTAGGCGTAATTATCTCCACGTAGCAATACAGGAGAGAACAAGGGCCATTTGGGATTGGCTGCAAGCAGACATTTGTTGGGGCATTGCTCACCTTGGCTATAATCTTCTCGCGGAATATCTCTGAGTTGGCAAAATATAGTGGCGAGCAGTAGGTCACAATTTTAATCCCGTTAAGTTCATGTACCTGCAACAGAGACAAGAGCTCAAACCAGGCCTGACGGGGTGTGGGGGGGGTGCAGGGTGGCTGGGAGTTTGGGCAGCAGATAACTGGGAAGGTCAAACTGAACAGCAGCTCTCCTGCTACCCCTGAAACAAGCAGCAAACAACCTCACCGAGACAGAAACATGGACTTGAGTTTCCTGGTCACATTGGGTACCAGTGGCAAAGAACAGCATTTTCTCTGAGGATGCTTTAGCTTCTGCTTACCTTGTTGTAGGCTTTAGGGTTCTTGTAGATGTCAGTGGAAGTTACTTGGCCCAGGGCAGAGCCGTTACGGCTAGGAGAAAAGAGGCGATCAGAATGAGAGTAAATGTTGCAGGGGACGAAAACAGCTTCGCTTCACATTCCATACCAGGATTTGAAAATTTGCTTTATGAAAATACTTAGATTTCATCCCTGCAGAGTCTACAGGGCAAAAAAGAGTCAGCAGTTTGAGATCCCAGGCTGGGAAATATTAATAAAGGGCTTTGATGGATTAAAAATGGTGTGAAAACTTCACGCCAGTCTCCGCACATATACGGGGCTCTTTCTTTTTATGAGCAGGATTTTCTGCTGGGAACTATGCAGGTAGCTTTTCGTGCCGAAGTAAATACCTTCAGACTTCCCCCTGCCTTGGGATGTGCACATCGCTAACCGTGCGCAGGAGTGGGAATGCAGGCAGTAAATTAGCGCCTGCCATTCCTGTTTGCGCATTCCAGGGGCCGGGGAGGACACCTGCACTCCCCCAGGCTCCTGCCGCACGTTCCTTCGAAACATGGGCCAGAGGTCGGTTATAAAAATAATCTGTCGTTTATTCTGCAACTGGGAGATTTTCCTCCTCTTTTGGTTTTTGTAGCTACACTGGTACTTACAACTGGGTATGGAAAACCACAACCAGCACGGAAAATCCCACGCCCACAGCAACTCCGTAGGGAAGGCTCAGGAAGAAAGCGGACAGGAAGCTCACCAGCCAGACCAACTGCAGAAAGAGAAGAGCGTGGCAGGTCATTTTACTGTACCACGGGCTGGAGCACGGTGATGGATGGAAAATGGCTCTATGCTGATATTCTGGACCCAAAAGAACTACACAGCTCAGGATCAAAAGACCAAGACCTGAATTCTGCAGCTATTTTAATGATACAGTTTATTGCATGCTTTCGTGTGAAACGTCATTGCTGGGAAGCTTGCCAGAAGCCCCAGTTTTTCAGCCGTAAAAGCAGCCACTGCGTTTCTTCATAGCTGCATGAACACCCGCACCACTCATTCGGTTCAAAAAGTATCAGCCTAACTAGTCAAGAAAAGGCTCCTGCAGATCAGACCATCTGCTGCTCGGTAACTGCTCCCAGCCCCAAGAAAGCTCCTGCTGTCAGTCAGAGCATTTCAGAAGGAATGAGCATCTATCTGAAAACCGTCTGACCACCTACTATAAATGACCTGAACACAGAGCAGATTTGATGACAAAGTATGACAGAGCATACCAAAATCTGCTCCACCTCTCGGCTCTGTCATTTGTCATTTTTATGTATTAGCACTCAAGCATCTCCCTCCATATGAAATTAGTCCTGCCTAAGCATATAAACATGCCCTCTGAGAATCATTATCAGGTTATTATAATCCTATCCTCAAGACCAATAAAACCTAACTTTGACCTTGGACAGATCAGGGTAACTTTGATGACTTCAGCATCTCAATTTATATGCATTGTGCGTATTAAATGACAAGTAAAGGCTTCCCTCCATCCAGACTTCACACCAGGCTGTATCTGCGGAGTGATCCCTGCAGTTAGCGCTGAAACACAACCAGACTTGAGGTAATGAACACCGATGGTCTGACATCACCTGGAAACCATGTTCCCCGTTTTGGGGCAGGACACTGAATCTAGTTCAAATTCCAGGGACAAGAAGGTCAGGGGAATGCAGTTCACCCCATTGGCATCTGCCTGGTCCCCACGCTCCCTGCGCCTGTAGGCTGTCCGTGGTTGCTGGTAGCAAGAGCTTTGTTCCAGCAGCTCCGTGGAAACACAGCACGGCCGGGGCAGTGGGTCTGGCTGTGCCAGGGAGGACAGATGATTCACACATGGGGCAAACCAAAGAGGTTTCTGACAGCCGTTCACCTCCGCTGTGGTGACCGTGTCTGGCAGAGACACGCTGGCAGGGAGTTCCCCAGGCAGTACCATGCATCTCCGCTCAGTCCACCGTCCGCTCAGGTGTCTGCCCGGACTTTGGGCTGGGGGCTGTGGAGCCTGTGGGGCCAGTCTGTGCTCCCCTCTGCGAGCTCTGATAAAGGGCAATAACTTCACCTGCCCTCACATGAACTGCCAAAGCCGACCGAGACCTTCCATCCTACCCACCAGGCATCAGCAGAACCCATTCAGAGATGTGCTTAAATTGCCATAAACGATTCCTGACAGAGAATCGCATCTTCCCACCGGCGACTGTCCCGCTCTGCCGGTTCTTGCCTGCATAACCGTGTCAGCTCAGACCTCGCATGTCCCTGGTCTGGTCAGTCTGCCGGGCTCACTCCTAAGCGTGGACCATTTTTTTGTAGCTCATGCCCTGTGCTGGAAGCGTGCCTTCGCGTCATGATCACACCCCTGTGAAATCTCTGCCTGGACTGCTAACCCATCTCTTCTCCAGCACCTGTTTGAACAGTATTTTGGGAAAGCTCTTGATGACTCAGGTCAGCCCCTTTGGACTCCTGATTTCTCCGATAAGGCGGTTTGTCAGGACCTGACAGGATATTGGCTCAGTGTCCACACACACCACTCAGCCGTGGGAGTCCTGTTCAAACACTGTCTTTTTATGTCAGACATTTCCAAATTCCGTTCTCACTCCCCCGCACCCCCTGCCTGGGTTTATACATCAACCAGTGCCTGGAGTCCTTATCACTGTGAAGGGCTCTCCTCACCCTGGAGGGCTATTGTGTGAGTTTTTAAGTCATGACTCCTAGATATTGAGCCGGGCCGGTTTGGCTAGTTCTGGGCAAACAGGCTCCCGCAGTTGATTGGCATTTAAACAGAGCAGGTAATAGTTCAGGCCTCTCTGATATGTGCGCTAAGCATGAGAGTGCTCAGCTGAGCAGGACAGGCTCCGCTGCTGCTCGGGACCTCATTGGCGAGGGGTTGGAAGCACGATCGCACGGAGAGAGCGAAACCCACCTTCTGCAGGGGACTCATATCGCCCTCCTGCCCCCGAAAGCCTGCCGGGGGGCTAGCCTGCTCGCCCTGCCTCTGCCTCGCACAGCCGTGGGCTGAGCTGCCAGGGCAAGGCAGGCGGATGCCTCCCACCCATCCCCAGGCACTCACGCAGTCCAGCTTGCTCTTCTTCCACAGGTAGAAGGGATCAGCCAGCTGCTTGAGGGAGTTTTTCAGGTTCACCGCGATGAGGGCTCCCAGGACAGACTGCGGAGGAGAGGGGATCGTATCAGCTAGGATGTGGATGTGCCACGTTTTGCAGCAGATGCTTTCTGCAGGGTCTGCCTGCCTTGGTCCAGTTACCACAAGGGAATGGGAAAGGGTGACGCTCACAAAGATCTCGCTTGGAGCTGACCATGATAATTTAGACTGTTCTTGCTTCCAGAGACTCAGTGCAGACAGGACCCCAAGCCAGGAGCAAACCGTGCTGTGCAGCAGTTTGCATCAGGGGTTTTTGGAGCAAGGCTGTGCCTTGGCTTGGATGTGTAGAGTACGTGACGCAATGGCCGCGCTGCTTGCACAGTTCGTGTTACCTTTGGAAGAGGTTCGAGGTAGATCCCCAGAGCCAGCATGGTCACCATAACCACCAAGGCCACAAAGAAACTTGCCACCTGCAAAAAAGAAAGAAATCACTTCAGCAAACGTCAGGGTCTTCCTAAACCCCCTCTGGGTCTTTCCTCTCCTGCTGCTTCAGCCAACGGCACAACTGGTCACTGCAGTACTTTATGTGAGCAGACAATTGCCTCTGAGAAATAGGCTAGGATTTTGCAGATCTCACAGATAACCCCAAACTTCCCTCACGTGGTAGCTCTGCTCAATCGGGGGAGCCAGACTGGGAATGCAGATTTACAGCCTTACATCTGTGACCAATCCAAAGAACCATCCAGGGAACAAAATGGGGTTGGAGAGGGAGGAAATTCTGCTTTAACAACAGCAACGTGAAGCACTCATATATGGAGCTTCTGCAGGCCTGCAGCAGCGATGTCAGGCTGGCAGCATGCAGGAGCTACAGGGGTCTGTGGTCAAGTGGGGTCACGTGGGGAAGAGAGGAGGAGGAGGAGATACTAACTTGTGATTTCCCTCCTGCCCCATCGACGGCGAGGGTGACAGAGAGAGCACAGCAGATCACGTGGATTTTGAAGAAGGATCCAAAGAAGTTGCTGCAGCCCAGGGCCAGCATTTCCTGTGGAGATCAGGGAACATGGTCGTCAGAAGGGACAGCTGCCCGTCCTGCCCTGCCAACACGTGTGAGCTGCCAGGCAGGAGAGCAGGTGCCCAAGTCTGGGGTTTGTTTGGCCAGGGAAGGGACCTGGGTTCCCTGCAGTGTGTCCCAGACCCTTTCCTTCCAGTAAGAGCTGGGACGGGCTCTGGTATGGCAGGGAAACCTGGAAGCACAATTCCACATAAACACGTTGTCATCTGTTGACACACGAAGGGCAGGGCTTCATGTGGTATGTGTGGCTGTTATTGAAAGCTGCCACTGTGCCAGTGATGACAAAAGAGGATTATTTAATGTCCTGCCTCTCACAGTAGCTAGGTGACACACCAGGAATCCAGGTCTTTCTCTGCTTAGTGAGAAATACATGTGCCTCCTTGTGCTCCAACAACCTGCAAAAATGCCATCTGTGCCAGCACTCAGGGCTGAAGCCTCAGGTCTGGAGGGAGAGCAAAGCAGAGAGCTCAATCTAAGGCTTTCTTCCCTTTTGCAGGCTCTCTCCAGTCCATGGGAGATGGATCTGCAATGTCCTTTCAACCCCCACATGGCAAGCTGCCACGTGAGCCTGCATGCATGGGAGCAGCACGTCTGTTTTAAACAGAGCACGTCTGAAAGCTTCCCATTCATGCAGCGAGGTTTTCCTTTCACGCCTGAGAGCAAAGGGAACGGTCCTTGACTGTGTCCTTCCAGACCAAGCGTTACCTGGTTGGGGTCCACGTCGTAGCCGTGCTTGGCTGCCAGCGTTCTCCCCATGGCTAAGTTGATCACGTAGCTCACAATGGCGAGCGAGAAAGCTGTGCCGATCATGTCTTTCCACTTGTTCACCAGGGGCAAGGTTGGCGCTGGGAACCTGCACTCAGAGCGGAGGCGAGAAGCAGTTGTGACACTAGTGTCCGGAGGCTGGTGAAGTGGGTGAGGAGCTTGTGTGTTCAGGAATGACATAATCCGTGTCTACACTGTGGACAGCTTGAGTGGATGGTGGCGGTTGTGTAACAGGGTGCAGCAGTGCTGCCTGACAGTCCTGGAAGGGGACTGTCATACAGCAGGGAAGAGTGAAGTGTTTTCCAGGCTGCAGGAGGAGGAGGAGGAAGGAAAATTATCTGGAAGTTGATTGCACATGCACTTACCCCATGCTGATCTTCCCAACTACTGGCATGCCGTACTTCTCGGGCATGTTAAAGCTGCCAGAGATTGCAGTTGCAACTATTACCTGAAAGTACAGAGAATAAAAGAGCAGTAAGCAGAAAGAGCATGAGCTCTCTCAGAAGCACTAAGCTTGCTGTGCTCCTGGGGCTGACAGTAGAAAATTAGCACCAAATTCAGGCTAGGAAAGGAGAGAACATCCCCAGCAAGAGTTACGTTCCTCATCCTCAGCATCACGAGGATGCAGGTACAGTCTAACAGGGATGAGCTGGGCATCAGCAGTATCCTCCATGAGGATGGCCCAATTTCTGACCCCAAGCCATGTGGAGGTCTCGTCATATTCACTGTGTAGATGTTCTACATGATGGGCCCTCTGTGAGCAGAAGTGGGTGTCCCAGGGATGTAAGGCGAGGGGAGGGACTGTCTTGTGGAAGGTCCGAGGGACAGCTTGTGCATCACTTACGATGATGATCTCCATGGGGATGGGCATCCGGATCTTTTTCATGTACTTTAGGTTGAGCTCCTTGACAATCATCAGGAGCACAGCACTGACCAAGGCATAGACGAGGGAGGCCACGTTGGTTTTGGGCAGACCTTTACAAATGTCAATGAATGTCTAAAGGGGAGAGAAGAGGGGAAGGTGTCACAGGGAACCAGAGACTCTGGACAATGTGGACAGCACAATGGAGAACGCTTGTTTCCATAATCAACTGCAAACACCCTGCGATGTGACGAGGGTGAGAGAAGTGCTAGAAACCCTGCTGCTGAGAGATCAGCAACCAGCCCTGGGTCTGTGCTGTCCAGTTAAATGCAGTTCTAGCTGCATCAATGGAGGATGCATCCATGGAAGATGCAGAAAAGCCCAGGAATGGGTAAACCTGCTCATAGGAAAAGTTTCTGTTGCTAACAATTGCGCAAGACTCCTGCTGTAAAGCAACACAGTTCATATTCTCCCCAAATCCCAGACCCATTTCATTATTTCTCATTAGAAACTAGCAGACAAGGGCTCAGATAATACTGTATAGGAAATACAATGGCAGCAGCATAGGTGTGCTGGGCTGGGAGTGGTGCAGACAGCCGTATTCCCCCTCCCTCCACCCTTTCCTTCTCCCCGAGCCCCCCTTTCCCTCGCATGGGTGGCAGTGATGCCTGCGGTGTGGTGGTCACTGGGGGAGGAGGTGCAGGGAAGGCCCCTGTCCAGAGCACCCACTTACATAGACGATAGCTAAGGGCCCGGTGTAAGATGGGACTGTCAAGCCGAAGACGTACTTGAGCACGGAGATGAGGATCTGCAACCCTGCTGCTGTCATGAAGCCCCTGATGAAAGACTCTGAGAGGTAGATAGCGACAAAGCCAAACTGCACAAATCCCAGGCACAGCTAGGGTAGGACAGACAAGGCGTTATTAGAAGCATGCCAGCCTGAAAGGGCACGGTGCAGAGCCCGAGCGTGCCCGTCTCGGGCAGGCTGCTCCGCTGGGAGAGAGGGTGCATCCCTCCCACGCAGCCACGGCGCGGGCTGGGCTGAGCAGACTGTCCTGGAGCAGGGATGGGGAGAGGAGAGCTGCAGGGTGCTGGGGTGTCATCCCTGGCTGTGATCCTGCCCCGGGGGCTGGCCTCACCCTTGGCTAGTCCGTTCAGAGAATTTCACACCAAGACTGCGGCTGGGGCAGGATCCCCCCAAAACCTCTATGCTGAGGCATCATCCACTTAGAAGTGGGGCCTCTTCTAGCATCTGCTACCCCCATCTTTGCTCCAAGGAGAGAGCTCGGCTGACTCCGTGTGGGTCAGCTCTGGCCAGAGGACACAGCACAGGCGGTGCAGTGAGTCCTTACTTGTATGATGGCTGTCAGGCAGGCTAACGTGGCAGAGATCTCCAGCCTGGCCGCTTCCAGGGCTGTGTTATTCACGCTGGTCTCATTGGTAGTATGGTTGAAGTACTGGAAGTCTGACTCTGGAGCCAGCTCATTGCAGACATTGCCAACAATAATGCTGATGACTGCAAAAGTACCTACAACACAAGAGAGTGCTGTCAGTAGTTTTCTCTAGAGAGCGTCCTGTCCTGGAAGGCACTTGGACACGTTAGGATGCCCAGACCGAGTCACCCAGCCCATCACCACAGCCAGCCCCACGGCGGGATGCGGCAGCTGTTCATTGGGGTGAGATCCTGCTGTGCAGCCAGAATCAGGGATCCCGTAAACTCCTGACGGACCAAACATGCCCAAACATCTCTATTCTGGGACACACTGAGTATTCCCAGCCAGTATTCAGCTGCCTTGTGCAGACAATTGCTCTGCAGACTCTTACCTGGGACCATCTGATGGATACCACCGAGGAAGAGATATGTTACCAAGGGGAAGAAGGAGGAGTAGAGCCCGTTGACGGGAGGCAGATTGGCCAGCAGCGCGAAGGCCATCCCTGGAAAACACAAGGGAAATGGGCAGGTCACCCAGGTCTGTGCAGTTGGCGTCAGCCCCCTTCCCTGCTCACGCTCACATCATCTCCAAGAAGGTGCTGCGGCCAGCACAGACTGCTGCTTTCTGGGCAGGAGAGGCCAAAGAGGGCAGGGAAGGGCATCGCAGAGAAATACAGGGACAACCAGGTCGGAGGTAGAGCTTAGGTTTATACATGTCAGCAGTAAAGGTAGCTGACCCCCCCAGACTGGACATCAGCTGTCATCTGCAGACCTTTACTGGAACTGGCAAAGTGCTATCCCCTCTCGGTGACCCAGAAAGTCATTGCGTCTCACCTTGTGGCACTTGAATCGTCCCCGCACTGAGCCCACCGAGAACATCAGACAAAATGTAGTCCTTAATTTTATACTTGGGAAGCCACACAAGTATTGGGAACAGGCTAAAGAGGATGAGTTTGAATCTGGAAGCTGAACATCTAGAGGAGATAAAAAAAAATAAAGCAAGTAAGTAAAGAAGTAAGGAAGCAAGTGAGCTGGGAAGTGAGCGAGCAAGGGAGCAAGGAAGAATCTTCCTAGGAATGTCTCAACCTTTCTCCCGCACCAAACTGAGCCCAATATTTGGTGCACAGCCCTTCCCTACGAGTGCAAGGCTCTTGCAGTTAGCTAGCTGGACATGCCGTGGAGGATTATTGTGGGGATGTTCCTGACTCGGTGGGAGGTCTCCAATGCTGCCACAGCTGGAAGGAGAACCTGCACAGAGTGAAGGATTTAGCTCCCCAATATCTTGATACCCTTCAGATAGGGGATAGGAGAGCTGTAGAGAGGAAACACAGCTCGGAGATTCATGGGGCAGTTGCACAGAGCCAAAGATGAAGTTTTTCAGGTGCTTGGCCAAAAAACCCCAAGTGTGTCTGAAAGAAGAAGATTGCTTCTGGGTTGACACATGCAGCATCTCACATCTCTGCCTGCTACCATGTATGTTCTCTCTTTCCTGTATTACTGCCTTCATTTTTCCAAGGAATGGAGCTAGATTTCCAAGACAGCGATCAGCAGGTTTATTCATCTTTCTTTGCACGATTATTCATCTTTCTTTAAGAAAAGCCAGTACTGTTTTTAATCAGAAAGCTGATAAAAGGAAATACCAGCTGGAAAGCTTAAAGAAATAATCCACACACCCATACCTACATCACCAATTATACCTTTTTCATTATTAAAAAAATTTGGAACACAGAACCCTAAATCCCAAATGCACTTAGTGCAAACTGTCCCGCTTATTTGCCTTACAGCGTAACAGCTGAGGCAGTGAAAAGAGTAACCAGTTTCACTTGCTTCAGTACAATTTGCATTTCTCCTGTGCCTTTCATCCATCAAAGCCCTGAAGATCATGGAGAAGGTTTCCCAGGGTAAAAATGGGAACTATATCCCCAGGTCCGAATTATATCCCAGTTCCAGTCCAAATCTGGTTTACATTTGCCCCAGCTATAGCATTCTATGTTACCTGAAAAGGTTTTTCAATTTTTCCCCAACGGGGTAACTTCTACTTTTCTTCTCAAACTCTTCGTCGAAGAGGCTGACCGAATATGCAGGACGTTCGATGACATAGCGAGGCCTGGCGTGGTTCATCTCTGGATCATTTAAATTTTTCCCAGAAAAAAGAAAAAGCAAAGCCAAGAATGTGACTGGAGATGGCCCCACCTGCAGTATAACAGACCGGACACCTCCAGCGTCTGGGAGCCCTCCCCGAACATCTCCACCCTAAATAGTTTCCCCGTGGCGCAGAGGCAGGTCCTGGGAGTGGCTTCTCCCAGCACCGGGGGCTGCTGCTCCCCGGCACAGGGAGTTTTTACCGGCTATTTTGAGGTGATGCTAATGAGTGATGCCGTGTGAAGGGGACCGGAGCGCGTCCTGGATTGTCTGGCAGATGAGCATGGGTGTTAATCTTAGCTCTGCCAGTGCCTGCCTTTTTGCCTCGGGCAAGTCACTTGACCTTTCTCATCCCTCAGTTTCACCATCTACCGGTGGGGTTGGCAAGACTTTGCAATGCTGGGCAGCCCTGACACAGTTTGCGATGGTAGATACTGGCACCGCGATTAAAGGCAGTTTCCATCCGAAGTGTTCCTGCTGCACTGCCGAGCGGTCTCATTGGCATTCAGCAGCCTTCCTATGTCTCGCTTGCTGTGAGAGGCTGTGGACGAGTCCTTGGTTTATCTGGGAAGTGATGCGCGGAAAGATAACCGTTGCTAATTCATTTCAGTGATGAAGATGCCAAAACATCTGGATGGACTAGTCCTGCCCAGTATCTGGGTCTCACCAAAGAAAGATGATGAACTTCAGAGAACCCTTATTTTACTATGACCAGAGATTCCTGGGAAGTGGGGAGAATCATTATGAACTGGAGAGGCTGGGAGTGGATGGAGGAAGTGGTCAGATGATATAAAACAAGGATCTTGGTAATTATTTGTGGTATGGCATGTATCTAAGTGGGTCATTGCCCAACACAGGAGTAGAAGAGGGGGTGGAAAAAGCTGGTGATTGCGGCAGGAGAACGTATCAAGAAACATCGTCCAGGTTGCTGAGAGCTTACAGAGTGATTTGAAGGTAACAGATCCTCCTCTCTCCTCTTTTGGCACTGTGAGTACCGCTGAAGTCAGTGCACACCTGGACACCGAGTTCAGTGGAACCAGGACGAGCAAAATGTCCATCCGTAGGACTAATGTCAGTCCTCACTGATAAGCAGTTACCTTGGAGTGGGGGCTGGAAGACATGAGTAATATGTAGCAGAATGGCCAGCAGTCCAGGGCAGGAAGGAAAGTATGATGCAGGCAGCCGAAACTTTTGGGAGGATTTAGGTCAACAGAATCATTATGCAAATAGGAGCTAATGGGTTTAGAAAGGGAGGTCATCTAACCCCACTCTTGCAGTGGATGCTTTAGTGATCACAGGGCCAATCAAGTGCACTTTGCTGTAAAACAGCTCCAGCAATGGTGTGTTTCTGATGCCAGGCTCTGATCTGCTCCCACGCTGACTCGGGAGGGACCCCAGCCTCTGTCTTTGGAGGGCCAGCTAGGTGCCAGCTAGCTGAAAGAGGAGACATGCCCCTCTTCCTGCGCTACCAGGTGCTTAATCCAGTGCCCTCTGCAGGCGTGCACACACTGGCATCTCTGCTCCTCCTTTTCAGCTAGAGATACCTTTCCAAGAGCGATTACAAGCTTTACCTTTTGGAGGATTGGTGCAGGCCGAGACTAAGCAGTGTCCTAGGCTCTTTCCCAGTCCCTACGCTCATGCCAGAAGCCCATCTGATTAATGGTCATTCCCTGGTTTTCCCATGTCAGTCTGCACAAGTCTTGTCCCTGCCTTATAGCCTTGCTCCAGATCCCGTTGCTGAGCAGGTTCCCAGCGTGCCCAGCCTTTCTCCTGGTCCCAGCCACACAGCTCTGCTCTAGATTTCCAGTTCTCCCTTGTGAATATTTTGTAGCCCAGGTCCAGGCTTAGCAACAAGCTTCTAAGGGGTGATAAAACCAGCTGAGTTTCTGGTGCAAGAAGTCTCTCTCAGCTTTATTTCTCAGCTCCATCACTTGCCGAGCAGCATGCCTGCCATCAGACAGACTGAATCAGCCAATTATATCACAGCTCTTTAATGAATTTCCCCCGCTGAGCAAAAGTGCTGGCAATCAGGAAAAATAATAAACAAGGCAAGTACAGAGGGAAAAATATCCCCATGATTAAATTCCATCTTAAACAAACAGGCTAATGATGTCAGCGTCTTGGATAGAGTCAAGTTCTTGACTTGGCTTATCACTGGCCTTGCCCTAGATCAAACAGCAGGTTAAACCTTTGAGATTTCAGAATTAAAGAGAACGAGCTGTGTCACTGCTCCTTGAACAAAAGGCAAACCAGCTGTCCTGGTGTTGATGGGATAAGACCACAGCAAGCTGCAGAGCTGGTTTAAATCCTGCAGCTGGGGCAGGACACTGATGCAATGCAATGTGTGTGGAGAGAAAAGCAGAGTGCCAGTAAATTGCTGCATTGCAAGGACCAGGTTTTTCAAGAGCTCTGTTCCAGTACGGGCGTGGAAATAAAGGATGAAGTCTGGGGGAAAAGCTCCAAGTGCAGAGCCCCCGTTAAAAGCTTTTCAGGAAGCCCATTCCTCCAGTGTGTGGGCTAGGGTGGATGATGCTGAGAAATGTGAAGTTTGGCCTCACTGGTAGGTCTACTGAGCCTGGGGTCTTGGAGAAATTGTGACACACTGAGTACATAACTGTGATGTGATACTTGGAGCAAGCAACAAATGAAGGCAGAACTGCTTCACTCCAAGAATATGATGTGGGTGAAAGATATTGTCCTGGTAAGTCATCAGCTAAGAGTCCCATCAGTTCATACCTGGCTGATCCCTGCCCTGCCAGTCTCAAACCAGCCTGTGCATGCCAAGCACAGACCTTTTTTCCCAGTGTTTGTCTTGCAAATGCATTGGCTAAGCTCTTATCTTCTGTCCCTGTGCTGGTGATAGCTGTGTTTGGGAAGAGGAAAGTCACATTGAGCTTTCTGGCTAGTGTTGATAGGAGCCATTGGCATAAAGTCACTTTCCTGTGCTGGCATAGGCATAGAAACGGTGTCCAGTCCAAGGAGTGTGAGTCAAAATGTAGTGGGAAACCAACCTGATCACTGCCTTATGTGTCATATGAGGGCCCAAATTGATCCCAGTGCAAGAGCTGGACATTCAGGGAATGCCTCTGCTACATTTTAGGGAGAAAAAATCAGTGCTCTGGAAAGAATGTTTCCTCCTTTGCCTGCCCCCTCTCCATCCCCCCTTCTCCTTGCACAAGGAGATGCACACGCAGATCTCCTTGCTGATTTCCTCTCAGCTGATGGAGTTCAGAGGTCTGGTCTCTTCCAGATCCTGGGTGAACGTTCATTAAAAACCTCTCTCTCCCAGCTCCATTGCCCAAGAAAGAGTTATAAAAAGCAACTCTCCCCTGTCCCAGGAGACAAGGCCTGCCTGGAGGAGGCAAGCACAGGTGCACGGGTTTGGTTGCGACACCAGGACAAGGTCTTGACTCCTGTTCCCCTGAATCAGAGCCTTCAGCACCGTGTCCGCCGTGACTCCCAGCCTCCCACTCGCGGCTCCGGCCGCAGGTGCCATGGAAGCCCTGGGGCAACACGGTGAAAGGGCCCAAGTCTCGCAAGGTCAGGCGAGGAAGCCGTCACCTCCTCCCCTGAAACCTGTGCTGTGTTTCCTCGCTGAGGCATGGCATGGGGAAGGACAGGGCGGCTGCAGTGCCGGGCTCTGCGGTGCCAGATGCTGCAATGCTGGACGCTGCGGTGCCAGGCTCTGTGGTGCTGGATGCTGCGGTGCTGGATGCTCCCCCAGACTGAACTCTGCCTCACCCTCCTGCCGCACACCCGCTTCCCTCTCCCTTTCACGCCTCTGGTGTCGAGCTGGGCTCGCAAAGCACACAGGCAGGAGGAAAAGGAGGTTTCTGCTGTCAGTCAGTTCAGGTATTTCAAAAGGATGTTGTATAATTCACCTCCGCTATCGGGCACGGATCAGCCCAGCAGATCCGCCCCCGCGCTCCCAAGTTGTTCACTCTCTCCGACCTCCTGGCATCAGGGACAGGCCAGGACCGAGTCCGGCTGATGGGCCACACTGGGAGCTCGTCACGAAGGGACCCCCGGCACGTTTATTCAGGTTAGTGTCTTCAGCTTGGCCATTTGACTGGGCACACCTTTTTGCTCACAGTTAAAATCACTTTGATCCGATTTAGTTTTGTTTTACCTTTGGCTCTGAATTGCCGTAGGGTTCATGTACAAATGAACCGATTCAGGAAGAAAGCACCTTGCGGTGGTAAAGCCAGATCTATAGTCTCACGTTTCTGGCACAAGTATATTGGTAAAAATACCTTTCCTCGTAATACAGGGAATCTGGGGAAGGGGAAGAGGCAGAAGCAGGGTAGCGGTGGTTGCGTTTGAGGGGCTGAGCAGCCGGCTGCACGCACGGTGCCACGCACTGAATACACACAACATTTGGCCACAGGCTTTAACTTTTTCTTAATCTCTGCCCTTTGGAAATAGAAGAGGCTGATGCTAGGAGAGCCTATAGATCAGTTATGAAAAATATCCTATCCCAAAAACGGCTTTTAGCCTCAGAAAAGGCAAAAGGCCAGAGTCCATAAAGTTCAGTCAAAACTTAGCTGTTTCAATCAATTTTCCACGAGCAGCATGCAGGAACCATCATGATGGCTGGTGGAATAAAAGCCAGAGAGAGAGGGAGAGGGCGAAGGAGGGAGAGGGGTGCTGGGAGGTGCTACCTGGCCCTGCCTGACCGTGGTGAGGCACAGAAGGAGCCGTATGCCATGGGTGCAGGGGCAAGGAGGAGACATCTCTGCTTCCCTCCAGCTCCCACCTTCCCATCTCGTTGCACCATGCTGCAGCCTCGGCTTTAATGTCCCCCTCGGGAGCAGCCGTCCCGTTCCTCCACTCCTGCACTTTTGCTACGGAGCAGCCAGGCATTAAATCAATGTTTTCTTTTTGTTTAGATTAAATATTTGGAGTGTTAAATAGGTGATTTCCACAAGGCAGATAGCCCTTTTCTTGTTTTAAGCAACCCAGTCCAGCGCAGGCACCGGGCAGGACGCTGCACTGTACTCTTGTTCTGCTGTCGCTGGGCCAGTGCCAATGTTTGATGTACCACTTCACACGAGTTTCTAACCAAACTAGCTCTGCACTTGGTAACCAGAATAATAAGATCTGCAGACATCTGCCAGCTACTGAAGGTGAAGCCAAAGTGTTTGGCTCAAAGGGTGTTTATTAAGTAAAATGCTTATATTCAGCAGCTCGGCTTCTGCTCTTTTTAATGCTGTTGTAAATGCAGCAAATGCCGTGGGCACGGGGGATCTGCCCGGGGTAAATGAGCCCAGATTTGGCCCGCTCTTTCTGTGATTTGTTTGATTAACTCACTTGTTCTCAACCCCACCCTAACTCTCCATTACTTTTGTAGTTGCATCCAGCGCTGTACCTTGCCGAGGGAGGGCTGGGCTGGGGTGAGGCAGCGGGCGCATGGCCTGGGGTGCTGCGGTCTGGGATGTAGATGTGGCCCCATCATAGTCCTCCGAAAGCCACCAGCTTCCCTGCCCTGCACTCCCCCAGAGGTGTCACCTTGCTGAGTGTGGCACAGTGGTGCTGGGATCAGGCTGCCAGCTCCTTGGCAGGCAGGGAGCAATGCCTGACCTTAACGGCATCTGAGTCTGTCCCCTGGAAAGTGGTGTGTCCATCCTCCCCATTCCCCTGCCGCTCCCTCGGCATACAGAGCCATTGGGATGGGGAGGAGGGAAGGTTGGAAAGCGCACTTAAAAGAAGTCAAACTTCGGCATCCCTCGCTGCCATGAGTCTCTGCTCTCCACATGCCTCTGACACAGACCTTGCCCTCCGCCTTTGAAGAGCAGGTGGGCAATGCAAATCCCAAGGAATTAAAAAGTTTGCAGACTGCAGCATTCTTGCACTGCCTGCGAATGCTTATCCGGGATGCCTGCTGAGAGCTCGCTCCTGCACATGCTCCCCGCCCCTGCAGATTCGCTCTTGGAGAAGGAAAAACACCTCTGGGGTCACCCAGTCCATCCTCCCCCAGAGGCAGAGGATGGGACAGCATTTCTCTACCGGAAATCTCTGACCTGGGGCAGAAATACTGTGTGGCCAGCAACAAATGTCACTCCAAGGACTTATCTTCAAGGGCAAGAAGGACAAGTCCCCAGCTTAAGTTTTCAGCTTGCTTACAAATAAGGTGTGGACAAATTTTATCAGGGCAGAGCAGAAAGCATCTTAGTGGCATGAACAGCAGTTCACCGCAACGGAGCAGGCTTACGGGGATATTTTCTCTTACCTATATATGAGGGAGCCTGCCCAAACTGGACCTAAACATCCCATGAAATGGCACTGGGAGGAGCGGGAGACCCTGCACCCAGTCTGACAGGTCTCAGTCTGGGAGCACTTCTCATTCTCAGCTTTAAAATTCCCTCCTAATCTGCTTGCATGCCCACAGCCATGCATCCATGCACCGTGATCTCCTGTGCAGCAAAGACCCCTTGCCTAGGTTAGATTCCTGTGCACAACCAGCACCCCTCAACCATTGCCTACAGGCACTGGGCTCCACATCCTTGCTGGCTATGTCTGTGTGTGCAAAGTCTAATTTGGGCTGCAACATCCTCGGGGCAGGGACCACTTTACATAGTCCCATGCACAGAAAGTTCTGATCATAACAAGGATCCAGAAACAGGGTCTCTCATCAGTATTGCCTCTCCTATACCAGGCAAATCCCCCCACAGATCTCAGCAGGAGCCAGCCAGGATAAGATGGCAGGATTTATTCTAGTAATAATTAATTCACATATTTGGCTCTTCCAGCCTCTCTCCATAAATCAAGCTCTTGGATCGTTGGTGTTGCTAATTCCTGAGTAAATCTGCTGCTGTAAATCCTCTTTGCAAAAGGAGGGAGAAAAAGAGAAGGGGGGGAAAAAAAAGAAGTACCAGTTCTCCAAATACTGAAACTCACACCCAGTGGCTGTGCAACCAGAGTGTAAATCCCCCACGCCCACCCAGACAAAGAGCACGATTGTTGGAGCTGGGTTACCTGCGCCTCACCGGGCGGAGAAAGGGCCGATTCTGCGAGGGGAGCTGCAGATGTGGCAAGAAAGCCCAGGCAGAGAGGTGCTCCCAAGGAGGTGTGCAGAGGTCTGTGCTCAAATAAGCCAGTGAGTCATTTATAAATCACCTCAGTCAAGGGGACCGAGGGCTGTGCTCGGCGCCTGATTGGCTTGGAGGAGGTAATTGCAAGCAAGTACACCCCGGCTAAGCCCAGGAGATAGCCAGGGGAGATAAGGAGAGATCTGAAGAAGGACAAGGGCTTTTTTGGATGTCCCCCCTCACCCCACCCCTTCCCGCTCAGGCCTGGGCCGTTTGATCACCTTTGCAGGTCCCTCCATGCTCCAGGCTCTCGGTGACAATAGCTCATATTCACCGTCACCCCGGGCCCCCTCCCTCGCCTGCTTCGGACTCGGGGCAGGAGAAGATGCTTTTGTTGGCCTGGGCGAGCTTCCCGGCGCGGTGGGTAGCATCTCCCCGGCCTTTGTGCTCTGGCCGACTCTCCGCCTCCGGAACGGACAATGGTGCGCTTTGTGCCAGCACCGGACCCTGCCGCTCGGGCTTTGAAGATGGGATTGGCAGGGGAAAGCAGTTTCTTTCTTATTTCCAGGTTCAAAGGGATGAGAGGAGTGGGGAAGAGAGGTGAAGCCTCCGTTGCCCTGCGTGGGGAAGAGGTCGAAGCCCTCAGCGGCGCGGGGATGTGCTGGTGCGGATCAGGCTGGGCTATCTGTCATCAGCCTTGCAGGCACGGTCCCCAGGCAGGGCCAGGCAGGAGCCACACCTGCGCCACGTGCTCGTCTGGAGGAGAGTTTGACAAGTTCTTCGGATGCTCCTGGCAGTGGGCAGGGATGGAGCGGGGAGGTGCTGGGATGGGCCGTCCGGGAGCTGCAGGCTTGGGGGTCACCCCCCAGAGGTACCCGTCAACCTCCTGGCCTGGGAATTTGCCGATGTCTGGGGAAATGCAGCGTTTTGAGCTGAAAAAGGCACGGGTGTGACATGCGCGTTGGCAGGGAGCAGCCATCTCAGACTAGGGGAAAGGACTCATCCCCTCCTGCCACTGCATCCCCAACTCGTGCTGGCACCGCTGTGCTGAGCTGTGTCCGGGCTCGTGGTCTCCTCTCCTCCCAGAGGGATTCGAGGGTGCAGGAGCCGGGTACTGGTCAGGATGTCAGAGATGATGAGGTGGATAGGGACATCAGCAGGGGACATCACCGAAGGAATAGGCCACTAGAAGGAAGCTGGGGGGGTATTTGCTGTGGAAGGCATTGATCCTTCATGTTCCCATCGTCCCCAAGGACAGCTCGGCATGAGCTGTTTATAGGCGATGGCTCTGCTGTCCTCCCTGCTCTGAGCTCAATCCCAAAGCACAGACGCAGGGCGGGTGGGATGTGCTGCCACCTCTGAGTGTTGGCCTGTTTATGGGGAAAATGATGGGAAAAGGGAGAGGGGAGAGAGAAGGCAGGGCACTGAGAGAGGGGGGAGAAGGAGGGGGACATGGCTGGGGTGGGAGGAAGGGAGAAGGCAATGATGTGGCCTTTGCTTGCTCCCAGAAGCTGTCAGAGTAAAAATCTCTGGTACCTTGTGCATGCACAAGGCATCAGTGTTTACTGCCAAGAAACCTCATCTTGTGGGAGTCAATCGTTGTGTCCGGAGCACGGCAAAGGAACACCCTGCCGGAGGGTACCAGAGGAAAGGGAGCTGATTCATTGCCATCTGACGGACAGAGGTAATTATTGCCAAGCAGTTATTCTGTAAATATCATTAATAACCCATATCAAGTGTTTTTTTTAAAGGGCAGCCTGATATGCACGGAGCCCTTTGAAACGGAAACGCATGACATGGCAGGAGGACCAGCCCACAAGTGCGTGCAGTGGTCCCTGCCACAGGGCAAACCCAGGGAACCCGGAGCACCAGCACCCAAAGGTCCCAGCCACAGAGGTTCTGCTCGCGAGGCACTACAGAAAGCGAGGAAACAGCATCTCTGCTGCAGAGGCAATGCTGGCATTGCTGAACTGCCTGGACAATCAACTAATGCTAAAAGGGACTATTTTTGCCATCATTGAACTGGCACTTTTCCTAGCAGAGCTCCACCAATGACAGATTTTTTTCCCCTCGCTTTCCTAAACTGACATCCCAGTGCGGGCAGAGCTGTGGAGCTGGAGAAGTGGCCATGGGCATGGGGGGTAAATGACCTGTTTGAGATCAGTATCTGAGCTTGGAATAGCACCACAGAGCCCTGAATTTCAGATTCCACTCTAATCACAGCCATCTGCCTTTGAAAAAGAGAAGCTGCCAAGCAGAGAGGCTGTGCAGCCAGTCTGTGCATCCAGAGGGGACAGGTCTCACCTCGGCGACCAGCCCAGCTCTGAGCTTTGGGAGCAATGTCAGCTTCATTTCAGTCTAGCTGGTATGAAGAGTAAAATCCCAAAGCTGGCTCACTGCATGAGTGAAACAGGAACAGCTCCAGGCGAGGAGGCTGCTGGTGCTCCTCATCCTCCAAGCTGTCTGCTCTTTGCGTCAGGCCCTGGACAGGCACGTTGTGTAGGACCCAGCAAGGTCAGCATGGGGATGCCAGGTCCAAGGGAATGTCACTGATCCCTGGCAGACAGACAGTAAAATGCAGTTACACTGGGATACAGAACCAAACCAGCCAAAGGGACCCAGTGGTGCAGTTGCGTGGGGCTTGGGCTGGGACATTGGCAGGGCAGCAGTCTGCCTGGTTGGGTTTCTTGCCCACCCAGCGTTGGCAAAACCCGAGAAAGTTCTCAATCCTGTGCAGGGTAATTCGGCCACAGGGGCTGACTTACATGAGACCTTCAGGCTTGCTCTGTCCCCTCCAAATCCAGGTGTCCCTCCCGCACAGACGGACTCACCGCCGGTTCCCGCTGCGCGGGGACAGGCGAGCTCACGGGGAGGGCTGGCAGCTCCCCGTTGCAAGAGCTGCTATTCCAAAGTCCTGGTGGGTGTGATCAGGGAACAGCAAGGTCTTGCCCTATGGAGAAACCAGCCCCGTACAGCCACCGATGGTCCTTTGGCATTTCTTGCAACAGGAGGTACAGTCCTGGTCAAATTCCAGTTTCAGTAACTATAAATATAACTCCGATTCTGCCTCTTTCTGCTTCGGCCAAACTCACTGCATGTGGCCCAAGCCACTCTGCTGGGATGTGTCCACCGATGGACTGGCCAGGATGACGTGCAGGGCATGGACGAGTGTCTGGGGAGCACTGGGGCTGCCTGGAAAGCTGGGAGGCACTGGGAGATGGAAAGACACCACAGGGACTTCCCTGAGTCAAACATGGAGCCCTGCGTGCACGGACTGCTGAGCTGTTTATCTTCTGGTCCGATAACAGCATACCAAGTGCCGGAATGTGTGGATTTATCTGCAGATCATTAATATTAGCAGATATATTGCACTTAATGAGGGTAATAATTCAGGGGTAGTTTACTGCTGCAAGTTATGAGAAAGCTTCCTTGGAGTCCTGAGGTTACAGTCAGTGGGGAAAGGCAGCGTGTCCCCCGGCACGGAGGCGGCTGGTTCCTGGGAGCTCTGCTGGTGGTGGGACCTGCAGGCAGCCTCCCTCTCTCCCTCCCTCCCTCCCTCCCTCCCTGGGACCTGTGGCCGGAGCTGCTTCTTGCTTTCAGATGGTTTTGCCAAGGAAACGGGGCTTGTGCGGCCACAGGCGTGGGTGGGAGCCAGGGTCTGGGATGGAGATGCTGCAGGTGGAGCGGGGCAGCCTTTGTGGAGAGAAACTGGTGCTTCCAGGTGGATCTGGGAGCTCCTGAAGGGCTGTTGCTCCACATGGCTGATGTGTGGCTCAGGCTGTGACACCTGCACAGGGGACATCTGAAGTTAGGTGGAGTGTCTTGCTTCCCTGTCTGTCTGTCTGTCCCTTCAGGAGCTTTTGAAATCGGCAGTGTACCTCAGCCAGATGGGAAAGCAGAGATTTGGGCTGCCAAATTCCTACAGGAATGAGGAATGAGGTGGCCATTCCAGGAGCAGGGTGTTGGACGTGCCCAGTGCTGTAGGATGCTCTGGTCTGCCGGCTGTGAGCAGAGGGCAGGCAGGGCTGGGTACCCGGTGGGTACCCGCAGCGTAGCGAGCAGTGTCACCCCCGAGGGCCATGTATCACTGCACAGAGCCTGGCTGGAGCGGTGAGATTCCCAGGCTGGTTATCATAATTTCCTTCTCGCCCAGGAATGCAGCTCCTGGGCCCGGGCCGGACGCCACGCTCTCGCTGGCAGACGTGGCCAAGCCGCTGGCTCCACGGTGCCAGGCGATGGAGACACACGTCTGGCTTGAAAGGGAACCGCCAACTTTTAACGCTTCCCAGGCTTCCCCCTTCACTGCAGGGACAGGCGGTTGGTCTCACCAGCTGGCACAGGGGTCAACGGCTTTATCCGGGAGGAACGAGGAACACAATGTCCCAGAGGGAGACAGCGGGATTATTTACAGCACCAAAATAAAGGGTGGAATGCAGAAAGGCATTGGGAGGGTCAAAGCTGCCCCTATGGCTCAGTACCACATGGACGTTTCATGCAATTTATTTCATGGTGTGAACTTGGAGCTGGGGAGAGGCACTACAGCTTTCTGGTTATCTACCAGAGGGAATTGCCGTGTCTCATCTGCTCACGGCCTTTACAACCTGCCTTAGCCCTGCAGGAACATCTCCAAAGGCAAGGGAGGGGGTAGCCTCCTGATGAGACTGTCCCCCCTGCACGTGTCTATTGAATAAGCCCTGTCACATCGGTGCTGGCCCTTGTCTTCAGAGGGAGACCTCCTCACGGGAGAGCCCTGGGCCACAACAGCAGGGCTGGCGCGAGTGCACCGTGCAAGTGCATCCCCAAATTGAAGGCTTTGCAGTGTAAGATGTCCTGGCTTGGGGAGCAGAGCACGTTCTGTTGGTTAGTCAACCCCACCAACTCTGATCTCCTTCTGGAGCACAACAAGGGCCTCCAGAGCAAGCATCACCCCTGAGAAGACCCTGCCTAGCACAGCGGCAGCCCCCAGAGAGCATGGTGGAGGAGGCGTGGGCTGTGCGTGGCAGACGCTGGGCTGTTTGTCCTCAGCAAAGTGCTGAGGCTGGACGGCGCTCTCCTGACAGCCCTCTTCCCAGCTCTGCCTCCGGTGACCTTGAGCAAGGGACTGTTATCTTATTTGTAAAATAGGTGCAAGATAGCTGCCTTCTCCAGGGGAACACACCAGCGCTCAGCAAGGTCTGCCCAAGGCCCAGAAACACGAACAGTGCTCAGCGGCGGGGTGAGCTGCTCCCAGGGGCTGGGTGGGGAGCAGCCCCAGCCCACACCTTCAGTCAAAAATGCATGGCGTTGCAGCAGCTCCGTGGCAGGGGGGGGCCTGACGGGCGGCAGGATCGCCCCCAGCCCGCGGGCTGCCGTGCGGAGGATCCCGCTCGCCTGGAATCCAGGCTGGGGGCTGGCTCCGGGCTCTGCCTCCCCCCCACCGCTCATTGCTTCCCCCCTCGAGGCTTTCTGCCCACTCTGTGAATTAGGAGAGTCATCCAAAATGAGGCTTTTTCGCACAAACAATTGAATTCCAGTGAAGGGAGGTTTTCCAATTTGAAAAAAAAAAAAAAGAAAAGAGGAATCTTTCCCCCAAAAATCTGGAAGGTGTGTGGAGGAGTTTGGGAGAAGCTCAGCAACACGCAGCTGCTCCCTCCTTTACGCCGGTGTTTGTGCAAGGCGTTGCAAAGCTGGGGAAGATGCAGGAGCAGGCGGGGTGTGGGTGAAAAGCGAACGTGGTCCCGGCAGAGCAGGACCCATCGCGTTTGTACATCGCTGCCTGCTATGTGGCCTTGGGCAACTCATTAAGGCCAAAATGCTCAAACCTCAGTGATGGGAGATAAGCCGCGAAATAAAGCGTCTCATTGTTCGGGGCTCTGAGGTCAATATCTTCAGAAGTACTCAGGTGTTTAAAGTGAGGATGGCTGCGGTGGAGGTCCTGTCGCCCCTGGTTAGAGACATCAGGATCCAGCTTTTAGATGAAAGAGCCGGCAGCCCGCTTTGCCTTTTTCAAAAGTTTTAGGCAGGGTGTTGCCGTGCTGCACCGATGGCCGGGCGCCGGTGGCACGAGGCCAGGAGCCAGCTCAGGCTGCCAGTCTGCCTTGGAAGAGGCAGCGGGCAGCGGGCATTTAAAGCTATATAAATCATTTTCGGGCCAGAGGGATGCAATGCCTGGGTGAAATCTGGCGGGAGCGTGGTTCTCTGCCCTGCACCTCGCCCAGGGCTCGGAGGGAGGCTGCAGCCCTGGTCCACGCGTGCCCTGGCTCCTGGTCTGGTCTGGCCATGTCCCCAGGGATGCTGGTGGCCTCACGCAGGCTGTGCTTTGCAAGACCCAACGGTGCTCAGCCAGGGCAGCAAGAGGAAGCATGTCTGCACTTTCCCTTTGGTCAGCGTGAGTGGGTTACCCCAAAAGGCTGCAAGTCACCATGGTTCACGTCTGTCCATGCTCTGAGGAGCTGCTCGTTCATGCAGGACAGAGTCCAGCCCATCTCAAGCCAAAAGCAAGGGAATTTGGGGGCAGTGAGCTCCTCATCGGGCAGCAGGTACACATCAGCAGGAGGCTGAAGCTGCTGCCGCTCTCCAGGTGCAGATAGCACCGAAATCCTTAGCGAAGACAATGTCCACCCCTGCGCAAAGGGCCACATCCACCCCAGGGTGAGCACCACTGTGTGCTTGGCCCTGCCTCGATCGTTGCCGAGCTGCCCACCACCGCAGCACAGGGCCGGTGAGCCCATGCCTGGCCTTGGGCTGGCCCTTTGCGCAGGGAACAGTCCCACCCCGGTGAAACCAGTCCTTCCCAGATTTCTCCGAGTTGCTTTTGCTGCTGTTACGCCTGCCCGCGCCCTGCCTGTGGCTCTTGGACCGCGCACGGGACCCTCTCCGCAGCACTCAGCATTTCTGGAGGGCTTTGCAAAATGCACATCGACTGCAACGAGGGATGGAAAACCCTCCAAGCAGAACACTGCCCTAGCTAGTGCCCCACGGGACTGCGGTGCAGCCCCATGCCAGGCTGGCTGGAGCAAACCTGCCCGTCCCAGCAGACGGCTGGCAGCAGACTGCACTTTGCTGCAGTCCCGTGCACGGTGGGAAGGACGCCTGAGGCTCAGGCTCGCTGCTGACTTCAGCATGTACCTTAGCTGACTGGGGGACTGGCCACAGCCCCTAATCCTCTCTACGTGCCGGCTCGCAGACCTGCCATGTCCCCCGGCCCCGCTGCTCGCAGCCCCCGGGGCCAGGCAGAGCCCTGCGGCCCCACACGACCCCGCACGTGGACGCTTGCCGCAGCTGGGACGCAGTAACAAAAGCTGCCGTGTGATGGGTTTGAAGGAGAAGCATCAATATTTGCCGTGAATAGGTGGACAATGAAAGAGAGCCTGACTGTGCTTCAAGCAGGGGCTAATTGTGCATCCCTGGCAGTTGCGGGGGGGACAGTCACACATATCCCACTAGTGTCAGCCGCAACGGGCTCACTGCTGGTCGGTTGAGGTGGAATAATAGGGCAGTGATCGAGGAAACAAAGAATAGTCATTCAAATAATTAATACCATCAGCAGCGCTCATGTGAAGAGGTGCCAGTGCACCACAGGATGCTCCGGCACTGCTCCATGCCCAGCCACGCCACGGCACCAAGCCCTTCATTAATGAGCAAGCGGTGCCCGGCACGAGGCTGCCGCTGCCACATGCGAGAGGGACCAGGCACGTCCAAGCACGGCACACGTAGCCCGCAAAAACGTGGGCTGACACCCTCCAGATGCGGTTGCATACCTGCTGCCCGGTGGCACTAGAGGGCAGAGGTAAGGCTTTGCTTGATGCCATGATTTTATTTTTCGTGTTTGAAGCTCTTGAAAGGTTACCTGTAACTTTGAACCTCTGCGGTTTATCAGGTTTGCTTTTAAGACTAACATCTTGAAGTGGCTGAAACCGCTGCGTTACTCTCAATCCCAGCTCCAGGTTAACGGGGCTTCTCCTTTGGAACAGGAAAACTTGATTTTTAAAAATCTGCTTTGCAGATTTTAAGCTACTTTTTGTTTTAACTATCACAAGTTGAGTAAGAGAATTTAATTCCATCCAGCACCGGGTGCCGCAGGCCGGGACAGATGGACACTGCTGCCTGTCCCCGGACTGCTGGGACGTGTTTGCAGGCAGGGAGCTGCAGAGGAGCCGCTATCTGTCAGCCCGGCAAAGAGGCAGTTTGCAATGCAAATCCACAGGCTCTAACCAGACTCCCACACCTGGAACCAGTCAGAACTCAACCAGTCTGGTTACACGAGATAAAATGGAGCGCACGCTGCATTTTTAGAGCACATGGGATGGCGGAGGGTGGAAGAGCTTTTAGGAGTAATTAAACCTCAGAAGCACTGAAGCAATCTGCAGCTGAGAGTCAAGGATTTAGGGTGAGTGTCAGTATTCTGCTAATTCTGCAAATACCGATGGCAGCTCTTTTGTACGTCCCGACAGGGTAGGGATGGTTTCTGTTCGGTGATCAGCGTCCTTGGGCTGGGGTTTTACTGATTTTTACACGTACTTCGATCAGTGAATGAAAACCTGTAAAGGCAGAGGTGCAGCCTGGCTGTGCTGGCCAAGCTGAGCGAAGCGCAGAGCCCAGCATCACGGCTGGAAGGTATCTTTGACTTATTAAATACGGCAGCGTGGGGTAGGACAGCGGGAGGGCAAGAGCTCAGGTTGATGTGGTTTCTTGACTATTGCCGTGGGGCAGGCCCTCCGCCGGGGTGAGCTGGTACCGCGGGCTGCGCAGGAACTCACTGAGTCACACAAGGCAAATATTTTTCCCTTTGATTTTCACCCTGAGAAAATCTTGAGCTGACCTTGTTAATCCCACGCGTTACAAACCTCCCCCTGTCCTTTATCAAGTTTCGGCCGCAGGATTGTATTACCAGCTTAGCACCTCTGGCTGCTCCTGCCAGCATCCTGCCTGGCGCGGTGCCACCCCATGCAGTCTCCTGGCCTTCCTGGAGGGAGGATTCCCGGAGCGACCCCGACTGTCCCAGGGCTGCAGGGCCAGCAGGACCACGCCGATGCTCCGACCCGGGAGGGATGGATGGAGAAGAAAAGCTGGATGGCTGCGGTCGGCTCCAGCGTGGTGCTGCACATCTGCAAGGTGCGTTAGCCGGGGTCTCTGTAGGGTGGTGATGCCATTAGAGATCCTGCCAAGTTCCAAGGTTGCAATGTCTTATGCAGTCTTAATTCCTGTGTCTGGAATGATGCTCTGTGGCCACACAAAGTGCTCGGGCCCTGCTATACTCCATCTCCCTCAGTTCGAGCCCAGCATCTCAGAGTCTGAACAAGAGCTCTGGAGTGAGCTGTGCTTGCAGTCGAAGGTCTGACCCCAGCTTGAATGAGTGCTGCAACACGCTCCTGGCCATGCCTTGCCGGAGCAGCCCGGTCTGCAGGTGGACCCCGAGCCAAGCCTGCAGCTCCCGCCTGGCTCCAGCTCCCGCCGCTCACAGGCTTCGGCACCCGCGGCAGCCCTGGGCACGTGCCAGCGGCTGCTCAGCCCCGGCCGAGGGAGCACCCGCTCCGCTGAGTGTGTTTGCTTGACCTGCTCAGCTCTGGGTGTCCAAATTGCTGCTTGCTGGAATAAAACGGATCAAGTTTGCATCTGTATCCAGCACTGAGAGCTGCTGGAGAAAGGGTGTAATTAGAAAGAATATCGCTATTGACACAGACGGTGCTTAACACCCACTGTCCAAACAGACCTGGCCGAGCGCACTGGCTGATGCTCAGCCCAGAGCTGTGCCGGGATGGGAGCTGCATGATCCCGGGCATGAGGGGGGCTCCGGGCAGGCTGCAGAGCCTGGCTGGGGTCTGGGGCTGCACCAGCCGGCACTGGGGAGGTGCCTCAGGGGATATAGGGGGAGAGGGCGTGCGGAGCTCGGGGAGGAAATAGTTAATGCCCCTCTCCTCCCAATATTAAGGGACAAATCCTTTCGCCGGCCTGGTGCCCAAATAAACAGGCTGAGTGTTGTGTAAGGAGGAGGGTGGGAACATCTCTACGTGCCTCTCCGGAGACTGGCAGTCTAATTACAGCGTTGTGGCCCCCCGCGCCCCCCGTGCCAAGCCCTCGCTCAGATTTCACCCTGCCTGCACGCACCTGCCAGCCCCGTGCCCTGCCACTGCCACCGATGGGTGCTGTCCCCAGCTGGTGGCACAGCTCCACGGTCCTGGGTGGCGAACAGCCACGGTGGGGCTGCTGCTCATGGAAAGGTCCGGGTGATGCCAGGGCAGAGCCCCCACAGCCCCTGGGAAGCTCTGCGGGACCACTGCGGTCGGCGTGGATGGGTCTGAAGGAGGGTGGCGAGAGGGCAGGAGGTGGTGTGGAGACCTACGGGGCAGGGTGCCCGGCTGGGGGTCTCCTCGGGTCCATCCATCCCTACGGCTCTGCAGCGAGCAGGGTGCTGCAGCCCCAGGGATGCGGCTCCCAAGGCCTCGGGGAAGGTGGCACGGGGTAGCCATGGCCACCTTGCTGGCCAGCCCCAGCCTGTGCCTCGACACAGCTTCTCAAAGGTGCCCGAGCCAGAGCGGGATGGATGCAAGGAGGGAAGCGGGCACTCGGCTCAGCTCCCAGCGGGCTCCCTCTGCCGCCAGCCGCCCCGGCCAGGCCCCCATGCCACCACTGCACACCCACTTTGCACAACGCCCCAGATGCCTCCTCTCTGCCCTGACCCAAAATTTGCACTGGAAAAAAAAATCCAGCCCCAAAATGCATCCCACTGCCCCGAGAAGCTGGCACAGGCTGAGAGCTGCTGGCCTCGCCGGAGGAAAGTCTGGGGCATGGCCCACGGGACTGCGCAAGAGTCTGGAGCCCCGACCCCATCCTTCTGCTGCCAGACCACAGGAGCATTTTGTGACACATATATATAAATAAAAATGAAATATTTAATTTCGTTTTTTTAAAAAAAGAATCCCTGACAAAGTGCTTTACCGAGGATCCTCACCAGTGAGGCGGGAGGTGGAAGGTGTTTGACAGGGGGTATGCATGAGAGCAGGGGAAACTGAGGCACGGAATGGTTACATCCACAGCGGCTGACCCCGGGAGGGGACCCAGCTGCTCTCAGACCTGTGCCATGGCCACCAGCCCCACTTCTCCCCCCAGGACAGCCCGTACGCACCGCAAGCACCGTGAGTGCCGCAGGGCCACCAAGTCCACACGCCGGGAAGGGTCACCTGCGGGGCCAAGGTCATGGTCTCTGGAAAGGCATCAGGAGCACTGCCCAGCTCCCTGGCACCGTCACTGCAGGGGGATCGCCCGCTTGGGTGCCAGACGGCAGCGGATCGAGGGGGATGGGCCACCGTGACGCAGCGGCCATTTGGGAGGCTGCTGGTTTAGGAGAGCAGCTCCGGAGATGTGGGAAGCAGCAAGCCCCGGGGTGCGCAGCCAGCTGGCCCCCGCGCGTCGAGCGGCAGCCGTCCTGTGCCCTGGCTTGGCCAGCCTCTGCGGCCGGGCTGGGGCGGGCGGGGGCACGGACCCCCCCGGGCAGGGCTCCAGCCTTGGGCATCGTGGGGTCCAGCACGCCTGGGCTGTGCTTGCACCAGACAGCCTGGAGCACAGCAGCGTGCCCAGGGTCAGCAGCAGCTCTTCTTGGGCTTGTCGTTGGGAGTGAGTTTGATGGAGTCGGTTAAATAACTCTCAAAAATCCCTTTATACTGGAAAAAACAGAGAAGAGAAAGGGTGAGTGACGTCTGCTCAGAGCCAGCCTGAGCGGACCGAAGGACTGGGGAGCACAGGTTCAGTCCCGATTCGTGATTAAAGACAAAATCCAGGGAAAAGCCACTCGGCTCAGCCGAGGAGCGGGGCCACCCGGGTTGCTTGGCTTGGGGACACGAAGGTCCCCGTGGGATGGCCACTAGAGGACAGTGCTGGCGCGCTGTGCAGTGCCGCACGCCCCGTTCCCATCCCCGTGGGCAAAGAGAAATAGCAATTCTTATTCTTTTCTGACTGGTTTAAGATCTATTTTAAGAAATCAAACACTGATGCATTTCTCTTTCCTGGGGCTCTCCTACACATTATAAATAGAAGCTATTTTGCATCAGAGGGTGGGCTGGGAGGGTCTGTCAGATCAGCTCCGGGGGTCGGCTGAGTCCAGCTCCCACCCGAATCCCTGCTGCCGGCACAGGCTTGGTGCAGGAGCGATGCTCACCGTTGTTAACGCCTGCTTTGCGAGGGTCTCGAAAGCCTCTGCAACGTTGATGTTGTTTTTGGCACTGACTTCAAAATAGGGGATGTCTTTCTCCTTGCACCAGGCTGAGGCAATCTCCTTGGGTACCTGCGGGAACGAAGGATGGAGCCACAACACAGCCCCGCACAGGGCTGCCCGTAGCTGCTGGAGAGTTGGCAGAGGGGACCCTCCTCGCCCATCCAGGCGCTGCTGGGTGAGGGCAGGATGCTGGCAGTGCAGGCAGCTGAGATGCTTAATTCCTGCTGCCTTCAGTGGGGAGAGTCTCTGCCGCGAAGGGCAGCAGGGGGATGCTGCTTATGCCCTCTGAGAGGCATGGCGGGGGCGGCAGCACCGGGTGCCCAGCAGCTCCTTGCCTGGGAGCCCTGATTTTCATGAGAGCATGGGAAGAAGGCTGGTTCTGCAGGCAAAGGATACGCGCTCGTAAGCTGTTGGGGCACTAAGGCGTCCCAATCCACGCACCCCACTCTCTCTCCTCCACCCTTACCTGGCGATCACAGATGTCTATTTTGTTCCCCAGCACAACCATGGGGAAATCTTGCTCCCTTGGAATGACCTTCTCCAGGAAGTCATCTCTCCAGTTGTCCAGGGACTCAAAGGACTCCCTGTCCGTCACGTCGAAGGCCAGCATGCAGCCGTCTGAGCCTTTGTAAAAGGTCGACACCATGGACCGGAATCGCTCCTGTCCCCCCGTGTCCCAGATCTAGGGCAGAAGAAGGGCATGGGTACAGACACACGACACGAGCGGCAGGGGTGTTTGTAGCTCAGGGGACCAGCTTCAGGGAGTGCCAAGCCCCTAAAACTCATGTGGGATTTCAGTGTAGTTCATGGATGCTTGGGGCTGCAAATCCAGCCTCATGACACCAGTAGGCATTTGGGGACAGCAGGACATGGTGGGACACACGTGCCTGCGGGATCGGGGCGGGCAGCCCGGGCAGCCCCAGCCCCGCTCACCTGCAGTTTCAGGGGGGTGTTGTCCACCGCGAGGACTTTGGTCAGGATGCTGGCGCCCAGCGTGGTGCGGTAATCTTCGTAAAACGTCTTGTGCACGTACTGGTGCAGGAGGGAGGTTTTGCCAACGCTGGCAGGAGGGAAGGGACGTGGGTGAGGATTTGCACTGCAAAGCCCGGCTCAGGGGGTCGGTCGCAGCAAGGACGGGGGCTGCACACCCACAGGCTCCCGGGCCGGCGCACACGTGGGGCTTCCCTCCCATCACCGCTGCCGCTCCTTACCCCAGAGCTCCTATGATAATTATCTTCAGATCCACCTTCTTACTGGCATCCATGGACGGGCCCTGCAGGACAAGAGGGGGTCACCTGGCTGCAGGGATGGGACCGGCTCCCGGTGAGCCCCGTGGTGCTGGTGGAAGTGTGGGAGCAGCTTGCTGCTCCCCACCAGCCTCTTCCCGCTCCCACCCCGGCTGTCCTGGGGCCCTGGACACCACTGTGTCCGCACCGTGCCAGAACCGTGTCTGTGCCGTGCCAGTACCCTGCTGCACTCACGTCCCGGCAATGGTGGGGGCAGAAAAACCTGTGCCGAGCCCGGCCCACGTCACCGCCCGGGACCAGCTCCCAAGATGCCGGCGCACGTCCAGACACGCTACCGCGCCGCACCAGATCATCACCATTAAAAGCTGCTGTGAAAAACTTCCCTGCCTCTCCCTCTCCCTCTAAAGTGCAATCCCTCCCCCTAAACCTGGCACACACGTGGAATCCTGGGGAAAATTACATTTATTAAAGAAGACCACGGCCAGCTGGACTTTCCTGGGTGCCCCAAGCACAGCCCAGGGATGCCACCCAGACCGGGAGCACCCCGAAAGGCTTCCTGCAGGCTGCATCCCCAACATGTCCTGGTGTCCCCACGTGCTCTGTGCCTGGCCATCCCAAGGCAGGAGCCCCAAGCACCTCCAGCAAACCCCCTCCCCAGGCGGGGAAGAGCATCCTCCGGCGGTCTCAGCAGCCCCGTCCGTGTGGCAGCGTCAGGCACGGCACCGGCCAAGGCGCAGATGGAAACACTTACTGACAGCCTCATCTCTGCATTTTTCCCCGATGCGTTGGCCAGCCCTGCGCCGTTCCCCCTTGGCACACCGCCCCTGCCAGGGTGGCTCTCAGTTGTGGGGTCCAGGCTCTCCTGCACCCCCTTTGCCACCCCAGCCCGGCTGTGGGCAGCATCCTTGGCACAAGCAGAGCCTCGTGTCTCAGCGTGCACAAACTTTCCAGTCCTTTTGCCAGCGCCGGACAGCTTTCTCGGAGGCTAGGCAGATTTAAACTCAAAATGGAGTTTCCCAACCTTTTTGCCTGCCGGCTGTTGCTCCGGGGGTCCCTTGCTCAGCCATGGTCTCGGCCGCAGCCCCGGGGGCAGGAGGGGCTGTGCACTCACCTGCCGGGGCATCCGCAGCCAAAGCTCTCGGCTCCGTTCCAGCCGGCGTCCTGGGGAGGGAAGTGATGAGAGAGGAGGATCCAGGAAAGGGCGGCCGGCCCCGGCGCTGATTCCTGCCTGCCCGCCGCCCCGGGGAAGGCGGCTGCAGGGCCCCGTGCCGTGACATCAGCAGAAAGGGGCCGAGATCCTGCCGGAGCTGGCGGAGGAACCACGGGCGGGTGCTGGGATGTCACGGCATTTCCCTTGGCTCCGGGGCTCTGCCGGGCACTCCCCTGCTCGGGGTTTGATAGGGGAAAGAGAAGGCTCCCCTCATCCCCTGGGGTTTGGGATTGACTTTTGGCCTCTCCGCTTGCTCAGGATCCCCCGGTACCTTTTACCCACCTCCCCAGGACCCCTTATCAGCGTTCCTACCGGGGAATTATTTAGGGCTGAGAACAAAACCCCAGCAGAGCTGTCAGCAGCATCCCTGGAGCCCGTGGGAGCCACCCCGGACTTTGCTCAGGCGGCTCCGATAGCGTGGGATGGGAGAAGCGGCTCTGGGAGCTGGGGACGGCGGGGGGACGGTGGCAAGCAAGGTGGGGCTGGGGGCTCAGTTTGGCAGAGACGGGGGAGCGGAGGGGCAGGGGTCCCTTTGATGGGGCTGTGGGCTCTGTGTAGTTTCGTCTCCTTTTGCAGGCAGGAGAGGGGCAGGGTGGGAAGCAGGAGCGTTTGCAGCCCCTCGGTACACCGTGCCACATCCCTGCAACCCCCAGTCCTTAGGGGCTTCCACCCAGCACCCGCGGTCAACGCCAGCATCCCACGAGCACCCTAAAAGGAGGGGACCACGTCAGGATGGGAGCCCCAGTAACCAGAGCTGTTGGCAGCTCGGATGTGTTCAACCCTCAAGTGGGATTTCAGGGATCTCAGCTGCCACCATGGAGCAACCGAGGAAGCCTCTGGCCATCTCTCTGAGCATCAGGCTGGTGGCCACGGCTCTTTGGCACGGGAAAACCCACTTGGCCATGGCTGCAAAGGCAGAGCTGTGCTCCCTGGAGTGCAAGGGCAGGTCCTGAGCCTTTGCCAAGCGTTCGATAGGGTTTGGGGTTTGCACCGAAAGCGGGGTGTCTCCCCCATCTGTGAACCCTCCTGGCTCCTTCACCCTGAACAACAACCACCGGTGGCCTCGGAGGGACCCCCCGCCCGGGGACGCAGGGGGACCCAAGGTCCCCCTGCGTCCCCGGGCGGGGGGTCCCTCCGAGGCCACCGGCTTTTGCTTTTCTACTGGTTGCCCTCATTTTTGCAGGGTTTGGGTTTTTTTTTTTCTGTAGACTTCCCTTATGGGATCTCAGGGAAGATCGCTGCACTCAGCAGGACAAACCCTCCTCCTCCTCCTTCCCAGGTGTAATTTCGGGACCTGTCTGGCCAGAAAAATCTGTTTTTTCCCCCGCCACGGGGCAAGCGCAGGGAGGAGCTAGGATGAGGCAGGAAAAGCAACTGAGCCAGTTCTCACTGGTGGCAGGTAAAAGGCTGATGTTTCCCTGGAGCAGGTCTCTCCTAATCCCTGTTTTCAGCCTATTTTCAGTGTGCTGCTTCACCTTTGCCCTTGCAGCAAGACTCTGTTATCCAACCTCCCCCCCCCCCCAACTACTTCTGCCCTCATTCCTCTCTGTGTGTGCCTCCAAGCCCAGTGGGATGGAGGTTGCTCACCCAGTCAGATGATCAATGCCTTTCCACGCCGGTGGAGATGGGGTTTGCGGTTGCGTTGCTACAGCCGATGCCCACAGCCACTTCTGCTTTCAGGCAGGAGGGGCTGTACCAACCAGGGCACCCAGCCCGGGCTCAGCGCTGGCTCCAGCTTTTGTTTGATTTCACAAGAAGAGGGATTTTCCAAAAGCTCCTGCTCTCCTTACCACTCCTGGTACAAGCTTCACCCCAGATGAAGGCAGTGGGAGCAGTGGTGTAGAGGAGGTGATGGCCAAGACGTTGCTCAGCAGCTCCCGCAACCACAGCTACAATCCTGTCCTGAATGCTTCACCAAGTCAGCAATTCTGAGGAAAAAAGCGTGGTTTTTGTGCCCTGTGACTAAGAGGAAGATCTCGCAGCTAGGAGATGATGAAACACAGGCTGCGGACTGCCACGTCCAGAGGAAAGGCTCGTGTGGACAAGGAGAGGACGGGCTGTTCCCTGCGGCAAGGCTCGCAGGGCAGTGAGAGTGAGGGAAGGGGAAGAAAGCAAAAGATGTCCAAGGGACTAAAGTGTTCCCTGTGGCTGTTCGGCCACCTCTGCTCCCGGGGGACAGCGGGAGCCGGGTTGCTCCCTATTGGGATGCTCAGTATTTGCTGGAGCAACATCCCCTGAGCATCTGCCGCACGTGGGGAGGAGGGCTGGAGAGGAACCCCGCAAAACCTGCCAAGAAGATGCGGGATGCTCTGGGATCCCAAGGGCACACGGCACTGGAGCAGTCCCGGTCAAGTCCAGGCCGGGCCACCTCTCGCTGCTGGCCAGTGTTTGGGGACACTGGGTGGTCCCTCATCGTGCTGGGGAAGCTGGATGCTCCCCTGCTGCCTACAGCTGCAGTGATGGGCTGGTGCCCAGCAGCACCTTGGCATGCTAAGAGTTAAGCTGGAAGAGGGAGAGGAGACCTTTGTCCAGCTGCCCCAGCACCTTATCTGCTCCGTGGTGCCTGGGGAAAGCACAGCTGAGGTGAAGTCAATACAGGAACCAGTTACAGAAACCATATGCTGGTCAGTGGCACAATCAATGTTTCTAAGGCAGATATTTTCTTTTATTGCAAACGACAAGGCTGAGCCACAAAGTTTGCAACCAGATCTGAATTTTCCAGCGCTCTCAGACCCAACCCTGAAGCCTGCTCCCGTCTGGGAAAGATGCAGCAGGCATGAAGCCTGGCCTTGGCCATGGGGACCTCGGCACCTCAGCCTCGATGCCAGCCCGCTGCAGGGCCTCGCTTCAGTGTCAGCCAGGAAAACTGAGCAAAGGCACGGATAAAAATAACCCTTCTCTGCGCTTCCCTTTCTCGCTGCCTTCCATGCGTGTCTCGGGATGCATCATGCATGAGCCACGATTGCTGATGCATTCTCCTGCATCCCTTGCACCATCAGCAAGTCACATGCGCCGCAGTGACTCGCAGGGAGCCCCGTGGCCGGCAGCCCCCCGCAGCCCCCCGGACCCCCCACCCTCCGAGCCAGCCCAGCCCGCGGCCGCCGGCTGCAGAGCTCGGCAGCTGGTTTGCCCTCTCTCCCTTTGTGCACCCACCAGCCGCGTTGTCTTTGCAAGTGCCCGGGGGATCAAAGCAAAATTCACTGGAAATCACCAGTTGTTCCGGGAGTTTTGTGGCACAGAAAGAGCCCCAGGGTCTCTCCAGTCTCCTCGTTACCTTCTTGTTTACCCGCATCGGCTCAGCCTGCTGAAGCGACACATTTTCCCAGTGAACTCGCTGCTCCCCCAACCGCTGCCCTGCCCCTGCCCGCAGCCGTCGCCTCGGGCTGGCAGGGAGCTGGGGGGTGCCCACAGCCACCTCCCGGGACTTTTTGCTCTACCTGGGCAAAATGTCCTCTTCTGCCCATGTGGAAATCCCAGCTAAGGACCACAGAGGCCGACATTTCAGATCCAGCGTCTCCTGCACCACCAAGGCTCCCTCCAGAGCAAGGAAACTCTGGTAACACCGGGCATGCAGCCCTGGCAGTGCCGTGGGTGCACCGAGGCTTTTAGCTCGCCAGGAAGAAGGGCAGGATCTGGAGAAGGAGGATTTAACACTCCAGTGCAACCCCACTGAGATCTGCAGGGCTGCTGCTGTGCTAATTACAACATGAGCATGGTGGGTTTTGTTTTATTAAAGCTTTTATTGACCCATATTTAAAAAAAGAGAATCTGCAAAGCAGATCACAGAGCTGCTCAAGACATTTTGATATTCATTATGAAACAGCTTCCTGGTGTGGACCGAACTTCTGCTGGGCTCTTCAGCCACGGTCCCCGGGTGTCTTCATCACCTCCAGCAACACTGATGCAGCAGTGAAATCCCCTGCCCTGCCCGAGGGCAGCAGCCCGGTGGCTCCGTTCCTTTCCTGCCCCACGGGATGCCACAGCCCTAAGGGACGGCGCGGGCCAACCCCACCCTGTTATTTCCACGGTCAAAGACGGAGTAAAACTGACGGATGAAAACGTCGCCCAAAATCCAGAGGGGTCCGGCGGGAGGGGCAATGTCCATCCCCTGGAAGCCGCTGGTGCAGAAGGCCATTCCGTCGCTGTACTCCTGGGGAAGGAGAATTGCAAAGCTGGGGACGAACCCGAGAGCCTCGTGCACATGGGAACACGCAGGAATGGTGACTGTGGGTCCCGTGCACGAAGCAGTGGGGCTTGTCACCTGCCAGGACATGCGGCTCAGCTCCTGGGGTGGCTCTGGGCCACCTTTGTCTCTGGAGCCATTGGGAATTGGGGACGGTAGCACCGGTGGAACTGTAGCCATACCATGAGGGTGTAGACCTGGGCGCTGAGCGTGTAGGGGAGCCCGTTGATGGTGAAGGTTATGCTGGGCATCACGTTGAGGTTGCTGCACTCCACGGAGTACTGCAAAACAGCCAGGCAGCTCAGCGGTGCTGCTCGATGGGAAGTCCCTCCTGGCAGGGCGGGGGTCCCAGGGTTTTGCCCTCCTCCTCTCCTCACCCTTGCTCTCACCTCTCCATCCACAGGCATGGCACCAATATGTCTTTGCAATTCTTTTATGTGCGTGGTGGGACCTGTGATGAGCGACGTCCCGGTGTCCACGATGGCCTGGCAGCCGTCCGTGCAGAAAGCCACTGTCCCATCCAGCTGGATGCTGGAGGAGGAGGAAAGAGAGAAGGACCAGGAGAGACTTGTCCTGCTTCCCTGCCCCAGCCCAACCCTTCCCTCCCTGCCCAGCACCACTCACTTGTCCAGCTGGATTTGCCAGTACGCTTGCTGGGTGACTGGCACCCAGTTCAGGGTCCCCGTGAAGCGAGAGGTGTCAAAGCCACCAAAGAGCAGCTCTCCTCCCAGGGAGGATTCGGGGTTCCTGGAGGGAGGAGTCGTCGTGAGGGATTTCCTCTCTTTTACTTTGCACATTGCATTTTAAATGGGTGGATTTATACCCACTCGCTTCCCACAAATGCTTAGGGTCATTTGCTTTATTCCTGTAAGGCCTGAGCTCTGTGATGCTTGGCACAGGACCAGAAAAACCCCCTTACTATCTGTCTCAGTAAAACATCCTTATTTTAGCAGCCCTCCCTAAAAACAATGCCTGAGTCTAAGCAAAAGCCCGGAGCAAAGCCATGTGCGTACGTGCTCATGTAGACGGAGAACATGGGCAGCTCCACCAGATTTTGTGCTATCATGTTGTCGAAGACAGGGGTGACCCCCTCCACGGCCAGCGAGGGGTAAGCCAGCCCCAGGATCCCATCAAACTCGGCATCCAGGAAGACTTTTCCCGGCTCACTGATGCTCTCTGCAAACTGCTGGTTGCTCACAGTGAGGCCCTCAACCTGCGGGGAGGAGGAGGCTCAGTGGTGGTGCTGAGTCTGTAGGCAAGTCCCAGGCATGTTGTCCAGAGCAGGAGAAACCAAAGATGACTCACGACTAGTTGGTCAGATCCGATGACCCCCGTCAAACTGCCGGTCCCGTACTGGATGGAGAAGGGGGTCCCTATCGCCTGGTACGTGCTGGACCGTGATGGCTGAAACTTGGTGTGCTGAGCTGGGGAAGGAGACAGGAGCTGTCAGTAGAAATGCTATTTATCTGCGTGGTCACGGATGCCAGGAACCCCCGCCACGGCCGGCAACAGCGACCAGCCTCGGAGCAAACCGATGGGGCAACATGGCATGGCCGAAATGCCTGCGTCACGGGCATGCTGCTGAGGGGAAGGGCTGCTCATGAGACAACAGGGCATGCGGGCATTTTGAGGAGGGATAAAACTTACCCCGTTTCAATTTGCTTGAAAGATGCGAGGTTTGTTAAGGGGAGCAGGATTAGCTCATGCAATATTTTTATGAGACCTGAAGATCAGCACTGCTGTTCCTGTTCTACAGACAGAAGCAGCCCCATGGGCATTGCTGTATCCAGCTATTTTCCCCAACCCCGCTCGGGCTCTGTTGGAAGCACCCGAGAAGCCCTGGGCCTGCTTGGAGATGCTCCGTGTCCTGGGGCAGCAGGGCTGGACTCACTGGGGCTGGCTCATCACTGACAGCCTGAACAAGCCCGGTGCTTGTCACCCGCCGAGCCCCTGGGCAACGAGCCCAGAGCTGTGCCGTGCTCTCTGTGCCCGCCTTGTTCCTGCCACCCAGCCCCTTGCTGACAAGCCATATTATGCGCTATCATCTTTGCTTGTTTGTTTAAAGGCTCTCCCATAAGAATGGCCTAAAGAGCACGTCCGATATCTCCCACGGGCTGATGGTGCTGGGTGCTGGTGGTGTGATCGCCGCCTGCGCCTGAGCAAACAAACCCGCTGAGGCTCCCCCCCTGCTTGCCCTTCCCGGATTTCTGTTATCCGTGTGTACCGTGGAGGGCTCAGCTGTGTGGGGAAGTCCCCGGTCCCCCCAGGACCCCTGGGCTGTGTGTGCTGGGGACCCCACAGCCTCTCTGGGGCCACCCCAGGGGTGTCACCCAGGATCCCACTGCAGCTGGTGGGGGGGACACAGCCGGTCGAGGAGCCCCTACTCACCGCAGGCTTTGCTGACGCAGTAGACGGACGGCACCCAGAGGTTGGAGGAGCCCGTGTCGAATACCACGGTGAAGTTCTGGGGGGGGTCCCGATGGAGATCTGCCCGAAATACTCCATCTGGCAAAGAGCGGAGCTGTTAGCTACTGGCACGCCAAGAAATCCTGGCAAAGGGGAACCTGTGCCAGGGTGTCTGCAGAGGACTGATGGGGTTCGGTGCAGGGGATGGCTGGCACATGATCTGTCATGCTGCGTCATGCCAGGTGAAATAAAGGAGCCGAATACTTAAGGAACAACGAGGCAAGCTGAGAACAAAAGGCAGGACGGCGGGTGCGGGCGCCATCGTCTTCCTCCTGGATTCAGCGTGAGGGCTGGGCCCCAAGGGGACCTTCATCAGTGGGATGCAGACAGCGGCAGGGGCTTTGGGGACAGGACCCTCACGCTGCGGGGAATGGGAAGAGCCTGGGGAACACCCTCCACCTCTGGCTCTGGGTCCTTTGTGGTGGGGTCTTCTCTGATGTGTGTCATACGTGTTAGTTTTGGAGGAACTCTGTCTCCCTGCCGTGTGCGCGAGAGCACTGCGGGCTCGGGGAGCGCAGCAGGCAGGGAGAGGGCTGGCAGCGCCTGCCATGAATGTGCTCCCTTGTCCCTTCTCATCGTCACATTCCCGGGAACAAAGGACCAGGCAGGAGCGGGCAGGCAGCGAGCCCTGGCACGCTGGGGCAATGGCTGCAGACGTGCTCCGTTAGCAGGCGGGGACTTTATGGGAAGCATTTGGGCATTGGGGACTGCTCATGCAAACTAATGTGCTTTCAGGGTGTCTGCGGCACGCTGCTGGGACTCGGTACGCCCCAGCCCTTGGTGCCACCATGCTTACGTCCAGGTAGTTGATGAGGGGCTCGTTGACCTCCTTGAAGGCAGCGCAGTCCTCGCTGTACTGGACCATGTCGAGCCTGTGGGCTTTCCAGAAGTGGGAGAGCTGCCCACGGTCCCGCAGTGACTTCCGCAGGGAGCGGCGCCGTGTCAGGGTCACCCTGGGGGAGTAAGGGTCCTGGTCACTTGCCTGGGGCTGTGGATGCTGCCGCCGATGTCCTGCAGTCCCCATGTCCACCCTGAGGGTCCCAGCACCACCAGGATGCAGGTCCAGAGACTGCTTCCCCGCATCCCCCACCACAACGCTTTCTAGCCAAGGCACAGCAAAACGGGGGGACTTGATCTATTTTAGGAGACAGCAAATCAAGGGCAAAGCTGGCAGGAGAGCATGCGTGCCCCAGCGCCGGCCTGCTCGCAGCGATGGGACGGGCAGGAGCTCAACATGACTGATGGAAAAAGACCTTCAGGCTGGGAGAGGGGACCAGGGCCAAGGTGAATTCATGACGGCATTTTCTGCCCCGTCTGCTTGCACGGATTTTGGCTACAGCCAGCACCTCATCCTGCAGAGCTCGCCGCAGCCCGCTGCTGCTGACGGGGTCTGCCCAGAGGGATGGAGACAGCCACGGAGCTGACGGACTGACAGGAGCAAACCAGCAAAGCACCGCGTGGTCCCCGGACTCCGGTGCAGCCGCAGGGTGTCTGTGCCGGGGGAGCTCAGCTCTGCCCATTCATCGCTGCCACGTGAGGCACTGGCAGGACCCTAGGAGTGAAGCCCCTTCGAGAGCCCAGGGAGCTGGGATGCACCCTGGGGACCCCCTTACCTTTTCAAGCCGCTGGCCAGGGAGATGCAGAGCATGGCGAGGAGGAGGAGGTGCTTCATGTCCGCAGCTCGGTGGCAGCACTGGCCTCGGCTGGGCTCTGTGGGTGCGGGCAGCACCGCGGCATTGTTCTTATACCAACAGGTACACCCTCGCCCCCGTGTACCAGCGCCCGCGATAACGCTCCTTTCAATGTCAACACAGGGCTTCGGCGGTAGAAATGAATCACTGGCCACGTCCCAGGCGAGGCAGAGTGAGCGCACCGGCGTCAAGTTTGTTTTTGTGGGCGAGAGGCTGGTGATGGCAGAGCAGGGTGGTGCGCGGGGACCTGGGCAGGGGCAGGGGGCTGCGCCAGCCGCTTTTGGGGGTGGCGAAGGTCCCGCAGCGGGAGCAGAACGGGGTCTCCGTCCCAGCACCAGCCCCGTATCCACTGGAAATCACACAGCCCAGCTGAGCCGGTGGAAGCCCCCCCAAGTGCTCTGGGGGAGCGTTTCCCCTTTCCTTTGCCCCGCAGCCGCCCCCGGGGACCTGCCCGTGGCCGTGGGGTGCCCCACACCCCAACAGCTGCAGGGGGGGTGCAGGAAAGGGATGCGTTCGTAGCATCGGGCAGCTGCCGAACAAACTTTAAAAGGCATAAGACTAATTAGCAGTGATGAACTGCTCAGGAATCTGCAACTTTCCCTTTTAAACAGCAGTCAGTGCCATCAAAGTGTGGTTGGGAAGAAGCAGCTTTGCATGGGAGACAGTTACATGTTGCTTTACAGCCACTAATGGGCTCTTCCCCAGTGGCTGATTTTTGTTTAACACAGGATAGCCGTCTCATTAAGCCTCTGTGAATGCAAATAAAAAATGCTAATGAACAAATAAAGCCTTCAGATACGGAGGGGAGGCGAGCGGGGGGAGGCAAGGATTTTCTTGCTGCCGCCATCTCTCAGACACGCGGCGGAAGGCTTGTGATGATGCTGTGTCATCCTTGTGGTTGTTTTCCATGTTTATGGCACTATAATAACTGGTGATGGGTGCCACAAAGGGAGGTGTTTTACCTAGTGAGCACCGTTCACGTAATTAACAGGGTTTCTACCCTTAGCACTGTGCTAATCAATTTTCCATTCATCCCAGTTAGTCCATTTTATCTAATTAAAGTCCTCGCCCCTGGAAATTAAAGTCCTTGTCTGTGAGGCACAGGTACCGGCGGGGCCGGGAGCCCCACACGGCCACATGCAGCCCCGGCTGATGGGGGATGGCCTGAGAAAGAGCCGGATCGTGTCTCCTGTTAGGGGCTCTTGTGTCTCCATCCGTGGGAGATGCTGCCGGGCCCCTCCTCTCCCCGGCTTTGCAGGGAGCTTAAGCTTAAAAAATCTTATCAAAGGTTTCTTCAGTGTGAGCACGGAGACGCCGGGCACGGCAGAGCTGACGCTGATGGCAGATGCAGCCTTTTTTTCCAAGTCAAATGCAAATTCCCTGCATTTCCCCGTGCCCAGGTTGGTAGCTACAGTATTTTTTACTGAGTAGCTTTTATACAAACTTATTATTTATTTCCCTTTTAAGATGCAGTTTAATGTACTGGCCTCCCTTCTTGTCCTAATCATATATTCATAGAAGGGATTAAAAAAAAAACTTCCTAAAACAAACGCAATTGCAGCAAGTGCCAGATCAGCTGAAAGCAGCAAGTCGATTGTTACGGACATGGTTTATAACCTGAAAATCCTGTAAGAAAATCCAGCCTGAAGGGTCATTGGGCTTCTGAGATAAACGTGAGTGTGAGCTGTAGTACAGACAAGCTGAACACTTTAAGCGAAATAGTTTATTTAGTGGAAAAGATCCCCAACTGGATCATAATAATCTGCAAACTCGTGACCGTAGATTCAGCATTAAAATACGAAGATGAAAGAAATAAAGAGGGCAAACCTTTCATTTAGAAATTTTTGAAGTTAAGCAAATCTATTTCTACTTTTATTTAGTTATTTTAAAAGTAATTTTAAAACCCAAACTCTTAAAGGTTGTGATGGGTTGACCCTGGCTGGATTCTGGGTGCCCACCAAAGCCGCTCTATCACTCCCCCTCCTCAACTGGACAGGGAAGAGAAAATATAACGAACGGCTCGTGGGTGGAGATAAGGGCAGTTTAATAAAGCAAAGCAAAGGTCGCGCACGAAAGCAAAGGAAAACAAAAGATTTTATTCTCTACTTCCAATCAGCAGGCGATGTCCAGCCACTTCCCGGGAAGCAGGGCTTCAGTACACGTAGTGGTTGCTCTGGAAGACAAACGTAAATAACAAATGCCCCCCTTCCTCCTCCTTCTCCTAGCTTTTATGCTGAGCAGACGTCATATGGTATGGAATATCGCTTCGGTCAGTTTGGGCCGGCTGTCCTGGCTACGTCCCCTCCCAAAATCTTGCCCAGCCCCAGGCTGCTGGTGAGGGGGAATGCTGGAGAGACAGCCTTGATGCTGTGCGAGCACTGCTCGGCAGTAGCCAAAACCCTGGTGTGTTATCCACACCGTTCTAGCTGCCAGCACAGAGCACAGCACAGCGAGGGCTGCTATGGGGAAAATGAACTCCATCTCAGCCAGACCCAATACAAAGGTAAACCAAAAGTTTTATTTCAAGTCAAACAAAATGTTTTTTTTTCTCTTTCTTTTGGGAGCCGATGCAAGACTCGGCCGTATTTGTCCAGAAAATTGGGAAAAAAAAGGCTTTGCTTCATACATACTTTCAGCTGTACCTCAGTGTTCGAAATACACTGCACATGCAGATGGGAGAGCTGCACCATTTTCAATACCCGCTGCCCCTCACCTCGGCAGGGGTCAGCCGTGGTGCTGCCCGTCCCTGCCTGGTCCTGCCTGTCCCTGCCTGTCCCTGCCTGGTGCTGCCCGTCCCTGCCTGGTGCTGCCTGTCTGCCTGCTCCTGGGGCATCCGTGCTGCCTTTACGAAACCTCCTGATGTGGCAGAGAGAGCCCAGAGTGACGGAGCCAAACATGCAGAATTATTTATATGACTGGGGGCCTTTGAATCTGTCTTGTTAATAAAACAGCAGAAAAAGCGCTTACGTTCAGTAGAAATGTAATGAAACGTGACTGCCAGCTACTGGAACATCCCAGGTCTCATAAGTAATATATGGCCTGTATATAGTCCTGTATTGCTTCCAGGCAGTAGCTGTCATAAAGTGTATCTTACCCCATCCAGCTTTACATACTTGCCCTCAGATACAGTAGAAATAGGTTATGCACCTTGTGCGGAAAACATGCCTCTCGCCGGTTCAGTGTACGGCACTTTACTCATTTTAAGAAACCTACTGTCAGGCTAAAAATATGTTATCTGTGTTCTTTTTTTATATTTCCTTTAGTTTAGCCACTTCCACGATTAGCTCTCACTGATTCAAATCGCACCCAAGTAGCATTTTCTGAAAAGCCTTTTTTCTCTGTTTATCAAGTACTTCTTCCACCTGTTAATCTGTTTATACATCACTGAGCACTTGAAAGAATGAAACCCTGCAATAACAAACACTCGCTTTTTTAAAAAAAATAAAAACGAGCAAGCTTCAGTTAAATATTTACCCGTGGCACAGAAGCTGTGGGTAAAGCAGGACTGAAATCCCCCTGTGATGGAGCTGATGGATGGCATGGTCCCCGCGGTCCCAGGGGATGGGGGGGAAATGTGGGCAGCAACTGGCCCACGACAGGGACCTGGCAGGGGACCCCAACTCATGATGCAGCTCCTGGAGGTGAACCCCGAAGGCGCCTGGCAGCTGAGGGTATGTAGTGCTTCTCAGGAGCCGGTCTTCTCTTTGCCTTTAGAAAGTCCGTGGGGATTCACTGAGATGCTAGGATGTTATCTCCTCGGGAGAGGATCGCTATGGGAGCGTGGGGGTGATGGAGATGTTTAAATGCTGGCGGGCACCATCCCCATGAGTCAGGGACCCTGCGAGAAGGGGGGTCCCTCACTCCCTGCCCATCTGCCAGGGAAGAAGTGTAAGAGATGCCGGGCTGCGGCATCTCCCGCACTAAAATGCTGTCTCAGCGCGAGAGCTGCAAAATCAGCTCCTACAGAGCAGTGCCTCAGCGCTCCCCAAATCTGCTGCGGACTGACGAGAGTGGGTCTGCCAGTCTGCCATTTGCACCCTGCTGTTATTAAGTGATGCCACAAGTTACTACTGACTAGAAAATTTTTCCAGAAAATGGGCGAGTGGAGGCCCATTCCCCCCCAGCAGACACCAAGCCATGCCAGGCTCTGGGACCATGTCCCTTATGATTTAAAATGTTTTACCCCTATAGAAGACTTTTACTTGGAAGCACCCAGAGCACTTTTTGGGTGGCAGCTGAATTGCTCGGGGCTGAGGCAGCGCCACGGCTGCTGGGCAGAGCTCTCTGCCCTCGGGGGCCGCTTTGCTCCAACAAAGCTCAGCTGCATTTTAGCACAAAACTGCTGGAAGACGGAGAAAGAGCGGGGGCACCTCCGAGGAGAAGCGCCCGGGGGGGATAGAGCAACCCCAGCCCCGGATCAGAAGCAGCTGCAGAAAAGCAGAGAAACACAAAGCAAATATATTTAAATGAGCCAGTTGACAGAGGGGAAGCGTCATGGAACCTCGTGTGGGCTCGTCCCTGCCATTGCTATGGGGGTAGAGCGAGACCGCATCCGGCACTGAGCCGGCGAGCACTTCTGCACTGCTGGACCCCTGCGGCTGCACGGCCACCAAAAATACTGCTGAAACGTCCTTAATTCTGCTCCCTCCAAGGCCCTGGCTGCCCAGGTCCTGTGGGAAAGGGAAGGTGTGGAAAGCTCTGGTCCCCCAGGTAAAACACGTTGGATATCGCACTCCATCAGCCGTTGCATGCGATGCCTTGGGAAGCAGAGGGGTCGTACATCAGGAGGAGAGCTGGGTTTGGTGTCTGCGTCCGAGGGATGCCTGCAGGCGCGCATCGCCGCCAGCCTGAGCTTTAGCCTTAATCTGGGACAGCAAGGCCTGACTCAAATGGGATTAAAATAATTTGAGGCGTTCCCGTGATTTTGCTTACCTTTAGATTGAGCGTAGATGTCTTGAATTCACTACTCGATAACCAGCCGAGTAGGAGCTCTTTACAAGCCTTGATTTCAATAGGGCATCTTGCTTGAGAAAGGGTTAATATCCTGGGGGCTGGAGGGAGCGAGGCTCACAGCGAGTTACCTTACACACCAAAAAAGTATATGGGCTGCCAGCATCTTACTAGCTGTTATCTTCAAAACAGATATTTCAATACGCATATGCGTATCATCTCTTCAATCTCACCATACCCCATCTCAGCAAAGAAGGTACCTGCTACTGATATTTGGATTTGGGTCTTATTTTGCAATTTCCTTTTGAAGAGCTTGTTTTTCAGATTGTTATCTGCGGCAGCAGCATCTCCTGCCCCACAATAGGAAATGAGCCATTTAAGAATGACAGCCATTTGAGAAGGATATTTGGGGACAGATCAGTTCAATAAGGGAGGGGGAAAATTCCAGCAAGAAATGGACTTTTAGCTTGGCAGTTCCCAAACTGTTTGGGTAAGTGGAATTTCACAGGAGATTGGTGAGGTTATCGGAAAAGCTTTTGATGAATTACTCTTAGAAATGTGTCATAGAGGAAATTATAGAATCTAATCTATAGGATGGATAATGTCTTTGCTCTAACTATCAATCTATCTATCAGTCTATCAATCATATTATTACGGCTCCTTTAATCATTGTATCAAAGCTTTAGTTGAAGATATCTCCCTATGTTAGCTGTTTATAAATAGTAAGTATATAGACATTGAGTGAAAATTTAACATGCTTTTTTGCAAGTGAAAGCTCACAAAATGAATGCCCCCGATTGCCGTCCTTTGTTATAAATCTCTTCAGTATTATGGCCAAAAGTCCCGAGCCAAGGGGCCCGGTTCAGGTGTATGTGTTTTCTGATTTATGTGCCTTAAGTCCCCTTAACTTCAACAGGATTTAAGCGCTCACCTAGAATTAAATCCGAGGTGTTTCAAATGCAGAGGTGTTGAAGGGCTGCTGACCTTTCTGGCTGGATCTTGACTGATGCAAGAGCCTGACACCAAACCGTGGCCTTCTTTTGGTTACTTTCTTCTATGGGTTTTTCTTTCCAGAATATAGTTATCAAATATTTCTTGTGGATTTAAAAAAAAAAAAAAAAGAAACGCGAGAGAGGATTAAAGCAAGAAGAACAAATTTCAGTTCTTGTTACTATCAGCGCCGCGGTGGAGCTCAGAAGCTCCGGTCAAGTATCAGCTAGGACCAAGGCGGCGGTGAATCAAACCCTGAAGCTCACTGATAATGGCAGGAGAGGCTGTGGCTGTGTAAGGGGTGCGTACGAGAAGGACTCGCACACACAGTCAGAGCCTCGCGCAGAGGGAAGGCTGGGTACCTTTATTTTACGCCTGCAATGTCAGACCACTGCTTTCAAGTGGCGAGCCTGATCTTCAGTTGATGTGGAGCGGTGTGAAGCTGAACGGGACCATTTTGGTTGATTGCCACCAGGGCTAGCTGCCTCTCTCTGTCCCCCCCCCCCGCCGAGACCTCCAGCGCTTCGCTGGGCGTCACACCGACCGCCGGGACGCCTCGCAGGGAGGATGAACGCTTGCGAGTGGTGAGTACAATGCCCCGGGCTAAAGAGCCGTGGGTAGCCCTTCGCAGCCCTCCTGCAGCAAGGGAGGCCCTCTAAGATGGAAAGATAACCGCTGCTACGGGCTGCCTTTCTGCTGAGTTTCTCAGTCCTCGCTTGGCCGGGCTCTGGCTGCAGGGATGCTGTGCCACGTGTCCGGGAGCAGCGGCAGAGTGCGGGGATGCTGCAGCCCCCGTCGCTGGTGACACCGCGCCTGCTTTTTGCTGTGCTGGGGGCAATTACGCGTTCTCGCTGGCAGACAAACAGGCGCGAGCCTCAGCACGGGCTTGTGATTTTGGCGGGAGCCATATTTGTAACTTCTCGCTTACCAGCAAGCGCTGTGCATACCCCCCCGCTGGCAATGAGGCTTTCGAAAACCCTTCTTAAGACGGGCACCCAAAAATGAAGTGTAAGGAGCACTAGTCATTTTTGAAAATGAAACCCCAGATTTTTGGGCACATTACCTTAAAGACAAAAAGCAAACCAAAAACTGTACCAGCAAACCTTGGTCTAAAACACGCTTTGAAGCAATGGCAGCCAAACAGTACCTGAAAGATTTAAAATAATTTGGTTATTTCTTTCACTTAAAATATTTTTCTCTTGTTCAGGTGGGTGCTTGTTGTCGTCTCAGCTGTCACCTTGATCATATACGCTCTCCTCTTGCTGACACTTTACATTATGCTCAGCAGGAAAATAGGTAATTTATTGTCTTGTTGGCTTTACCTGTTGTGTTCCTCATTCTTGCTCGCAGTCGTCCAGTTCAGAGCGTGAAAGTCATTTGCCCAAAGCTTCAACATCCCCCGGTTTGTAAAGCACAACCAAGTCCTTGTTCTGGGTCTGGTTCTTGCTCCCGCTCCGGGGAGCGACCGGCGCCGCTGCGGAGCCCACATGGGGCGAGCGCGGGAGCCGGGGCCCCCCAGGGACCTGCCGGACCCCCGGGTGGGCCGGGCATGAGCGTGGGATGGGATCGGGTCAGGGCAGGGACTGACCCCCAGCATCGCTGCGCTGTGCTGGGGGGCCAGGCTGCGGCCGGGGGAGGCTGCCCCAACAGCCACTGTGTGAGCAGCTATCAGTGGTGTGGGCAATATCGGATAGGGTTATACAGCCTTTTGTTGTTCCAAACCATTTTCTTTTGTTGCTCTTGTTAGTAAAGTGGTGGAAAAATACCATCAGAATCCATTCGCAAAATATTAATTCAGATGAAGCTACAATTTCCAGCAGGAAAATCTTTCACGCAAAACTGCTGCCCACATTCGTACATAAACAAGCTCTGCTTGGCCCCGTGGGTCAAACTAATTTCGAACTTGCACGGGAAGAGGCCCTGATGTGGTGATTTAGCACTGGAGTCTTTCATTGCAGGAGAACAGGGCACTCACTTAATCATCTCAGTAATTGAATTGATAGATATTTGCCCACTCCAATACATAATAATAATTATTGCTGTGCCAGCGCTTGCGCTGAACTGGCTTTGCTGTGGGGCAGTGCTGGGGCTCGGGGAGCGGGTGGGGGTCCGTGTGGCATGGTGCATGGGGTGCATCGGACGCAGCCGGCGTCTTGGGCTGGAGCAAGATGCTAACTCGTCTCTTGGTTGCAGCCAGCCATTCCTGCGACAAGCAGGCGAGCAGCAGCCCTGCAGCACAGCCCCAGCAGCGTCCGACCTCTTCAGTGGGAAGGGAAGGGGTGCAAAGACAGACCTACGTGGGTAAGGGATCCTGCAGCAACAGGGTTTTGTCCTGGCACATGAATATAAATGTATGGTATGGCATTTGTGCGATACTCTCTTCCTTAGGCAGCTGTGAAGACCCTCACCTGCTGCCCTTGGGGTGGAAGAGGGAGCAGGCGGCCGGGCGAAGGGCAGGCGCAACAACCGCTCGCAATTCCAGTTGCCGCCTGCCTCCTCTGGGCTTTCCCTGCCCGGTTCCCCACGGGCAGGGGGATGAAGAGGGGAGGGATCACACTGATGCTTTTTAGATTTTCAGTTTTCACTCTCGAGTGCATTTGCTTTTTCTCCCTGATTATTTTTTTCCTTTAACCCCCCAAGTAGCGATGGAGATGGTAATGTTTCCTGTTTTTAAGGGAGCAGTGACACGTCTTCAGAGACCTCAGACGACTCAGACAGCGGCCCTTCCTGCCTGCAGGTATGGCTGCGGGCAGAGAGCCTTTGCCAAAAGCATCCTCGAGACCCACAGAGCAGCAACGGGGGGGGCAAATGCATTGAACTGTATTGAAATACTGGCAGTGAGGCTGGGGTGATGGTTGTCACTTGCCATACACAACGTTCCCCATTTAGGGGGAAGCATCCCCAGGGGCCAGGGAGATCCCTGGGCACAACCGGGCACCTTGAACGGCTGCACACCTTCGTGTGGGTTCAAGGGCAAAGCCGCCCCCGGGGGATGCCGGTGCCTGAGCTGGGGTTTACGTCTGCTTCTACAGGGCCCTCGCTCAGAAGAAAACCTCGATTACACGTCCCTGGTCTTCTCGGGGAAAGCTGTGGGCCAGGCTCCGCCAGGGACTACACGAACATGAAGACTGGGGAGGATTACGTCAACGTGGACCCAAAGAAGAGGAAAGCGGATTTCTGGCCCTGCTCCAGCCCCGTGGTGTCCAAGTCCATCGAGTACACCGAGGTGAAGCTGTGAGAACCGGGATGCTGCTGGTGGGGTTTCAGGTTAGACCGCCGCTGGGACGGGGAGATGCCCGAAGCCCCCGGCAGCCGCGCGACCAGGGCTTCCCCTTCCCCTCGCCTCGGTCAGCGCCTGGCACGGGCTGACGCCTGCCAGCTTTTATTCCTTGTAACACTCTAACCCGCCGATACAATTTGCTTGGTATTTTACTTAAATGCATCACTGTTCCTGAAGGCTGCTGAGCGTGGGATGGCGCAGGGAGGCATTCCTCCTACCCAGGCTGAAATGTGCTCTCCAGTTTTGTGTGATGGCCCTTTTTCTCATTTCAAGAAAGCAAATGAAACATCCCCCCCTACCCCTCAAAATGGGATGTAGTTCGGGGAGGGAAATACAATGCTCTTCAAAATATCCACCCAAACTGGCTGGCATCTCCTCTGAATGATGCTTTCTTTGCTGATCGCTGTCATAAAATAATTTTAAATACAGTTCCTCTGCCAGCTTTGCCCTTGCTGCCTGACAAGCCCTGATTCATCGCCCTCCCCTGCACCCCTTTTCCTTTGGTGCTCAAAATCTTCCCAAGTCCCATTGCCCTCAGAGCTGTCGCTGGGGCCGGGGTGGCCACACGGGCAGCTTGACCCCCCGGCCATGCATCGGGGGGGTGCCAGGGCCAGGGAAGGAGGGTGGCCTTGCCGGGGAGTTTCCTCTCCCAGCTGAAAGTCGCAGTCATCAGCCCAGCTGGCAAACGGCCGAGGGGTTCCCAGGGGATTTATATCCCTGCTCCTTGGGTGGAAGATCTGGGCTGGCTGCTGGTCCCTCTGGGCTGTGAGGGGCACAGGACTGGACCACAGGTCTCCACGTGAGCATAGGCAAGTCAAATCCCTCTGTGTCTCGTGGGGAGGGATGATATTCCCTGTCTCCCACCTTTTGCTTTTCCTGCTTTGTCCCTGCACCAAATGCCCTGGGTGCAGGAGTCAGCCTCTCCCCACCTGAGTGATGCCTGCACCCAGCGGAGCTGCGGAGGGGGGTTCAGCGCCCGGGGCTGGGGCACATGCCACTGCCCCCCCCCCCCCCCCCATGATCTGGCACCACATTTCACGTTTTCCTTAAGGATTGGTTTAATTTCCAGGGGACTTGGAAGTACAGCACTGCAATTGCCTCTAACCTAACTGAGTTGGGGGCTCTCCAGCCTGCAGAGATAAGCTTGGGATTGTGAACTGCATGTGCTGGGAAGGCTGTTATCTTCTCAGAGGTGCTGCTTGCCCCTGCTTGTCAGTGATTACATTTGTCAGGTCACCTTCACGCTCCCGAGGTCCAGGAGAGCCAGTGCCCGGCCGGCCCTGCCCGCGGCTGGAGCTTGCTGTCCTCGCTCTGCTGCAGCAAATCGCTGCTGCAAACGGAGCCGGTTCCTTCCCATCACTCTGCATTTTGTTACTTATGATTTTTCAAGAAAAAAAACTTTCAGAGTGCTGGGGGAGGGGAACTGTGCAATGTCTGGGAGCTCTGTTAGGGGGATGGAGCCCCGCCTCCCAGCGCAGCCCCTCTCCATCAGCGATGGAGCTGCCCCAAGTGCATTTCAAATCGGCTCAGCAGCGATGTGCTTTAATGAAAGATTGTGAGACGATTGATTTGGTATTGATCCCAGTGGGGTCAGGCACTCCTGGGTTTATGACCTTGTTGTGCAGATCTGGCCCAACTTGAAGGGCACATAAAGGAAAATGTTCAAAACCCCAAACAATCTCTGGGAAACATTGCTGAAGGCCAGGAGAGGTGCGTTTATGGAACTGGAGATGAGGTCAAAACCAGCTAGTGGGAGTTTCTGGAAAAACTGATTGAAATGCTTGGTGATTAAAAAGTGAAAATAAATTAAGATTTCAAAATACTTTACTCTTAATGTCTTATTTTTGCAGATTTAGCCTGTGATAATAGAGGGAATAATGCACCTTGCCTGCGGGGAATTAGGTACCTTTAGTGCTCGCTGGGGCATTTGTACATCCCCCATCAGTAGCTTTTGAGCTCGACTCCCAGAGCAAATGGATGCTCTTGCCTGCCTCACTCATGCTTTCTTCTTAAACAAAACAGCTTTTGGGAGACCCACAACACGCAGGGAGAAGGGCAGGGGCCAGGCTGGGACTGCAAGGCCATGGCTCATTCCCGGCTGCTGGCCGCCCCTCCTCTGTGTTCCCAAGTTCCCTGAGGCCGTCTCTGAGCCCTGGGTGGCTTCGGCACTCTGATCTCTGCTAAATAAGACAAAAGCAGCAGCAATTTGAGAGCAGCTCTTTAATGGGATGCAGCAGCTGTTGAACAGCGCGAGCAGCCCTGCGCAGCGGCTGGGGGCTGGCGAGTAAACCTGATGGAAAGTGCCGGGGCAGGGAGGGAGGCAGGATCTGCCTGGGCAAGCTGGAGCTGGGCCAGGGCTCCTGCGAGCAGCTCTTCGGTGGTGTCAGTGCTGCATTTCGGGTGCTTGCACCAGCGCAGTGCGATGCCGCTGTGCAGTAGCAGGACAGCTGTGCACAACAGGAGAGGACATTTCTGCCCCACGGCTTTTGCTCCAGCCCCATCCCTGGCCCCGGGGAGATGGGCAGGGGGTCCGGCTCCAGACCTGCCTGGCAGCAGAGGGCAATGCTAAGCAGCACAGAGGGGAGAGTGTGCTGTGCCCCAGGGCGTGGGGAAGCTCTGTATGCCCTGCCAGCAAAGCCCTGAGCATGCGAGATGAGTAACTTGCTTGCAGGGAGCTCTGAGCAGATGTAGCCACGTTGCCTCCTGCTGTGCTCAGGCTGCTTTGCTGGCATCTGTTAAACACCCAAAGCTCGAGTCCCTCCAGGAAGACACGCTGGTGCAGCATCCCCCAGCAGATACCTGGGTTGTGAGGCATTCCTGGAGGACAGCAGCCAGGCAGCGAGAGGCTTCCTAGCATACGAGGGAGGTGGATGCTGTGGTCAGGCAACGGCTGATGGGGCTCTGTCCATCTCCCCCGATGCACATAGCAGATGCAGCATGCGCGGTAGCAAGCACGCAAGGGCAAGAAGGACAGTGATGCTTTCTGGGTTAAGCACACAGCTTCCTGCAAAATGAGCTGCTACTAAGTGGGGAGAGACACAGCTCTGCGGTGACAATGTTCGTGGTGTCACATCTGGTGGCAGCTGTCTCCAGTGGAGGGATGTGCCTGGGGACGTCTGCAGCCTAGAGCGTGCCCGACTCGGTCACCACCTCCTTGCAGGGTGGGTAGAAGTCCTTGGTGCTGCCCCCATGCAGGGGGAGGCCGGCGGGGCTGGCGTGGTGGCTGTGGCTCAGGATGGTGGTTTTCCTGCTGCAGAGGCTCCCGGTGGAGGCCTGTCTCCGCAGCCCGGGCCGGGAGCTGCCCCAGCAGGACAGGCAGCGAGCTGCGTCCTGGAGCAGATGCCCGCTGAAGAACATGTAAATCCAGGGGTTGCAGCAGCTGCTGAGGCTGGCCAGCAGCATGGTGATGGTGAAAGCCACGTTGGTGGACTCTGGGAAAGCAAGGGAGAGAGCTGAAACGTCCACCGGGCTGGGCATGGGCTGGGCAGGGTCCCAGCGTGCAATGGGCAGGACCTTGGGGGCTCTTTTTGGCTTGGGCACGTGTCCTTTGTCCCATTCCCATCCCATCTGACTGGCACTTCTTTGGGTAGCGGAGCTTGCAGCATGGCGGCAGAGCCGGGCTCTACCCTTGGCTGGGGCTTGCAGGCGGGTGATGTACTGTAATGGGGATGTGCTGGAGCGCATCCTCAGGGAGAGTGCTGGGAGATGAGACCAGCAGCTTTTGGACCTTCCTTCAGCCTGTTTGCTGGCCAAAGCATCTCCCATAGGCCTTTCGATCTTGGATAAAGTTCCTTCTACCCATGAACAGGCTAGGAGAGCTACTGACAATTTCCGGAAAAAGTCAACCTGTGAAATCAGAAATCCACTTCCAAACCTCTGCAGCTGGCTCAGCAAAAGCCTTAAGGGCACTCGATGCTACATGCGAAGGACCTGCTCCAGCAGCACGGTGAGCAGAGGATGGGAGCAGCAGGCACAATTAAAACCCTCCCTGCGGTCACATACCAAACACAGCAGCTCCTGAAGCAAATTCCCATGAGGGAAGAGACACACATGGCAAAGATGTTCCCACAACATCTTTACACGACCCTACATGTGATGGTCAGAAGCCATTGCTTTTCAATGGTTTTTCTAGTGAAAGCAATGAGTTGAATCTGCAAACAGTTTTCTATAAATCCTACTGGGGAGCAAATCTGTAGCCTTCCCCACAATTTTTAAAATGACAAAATAACAGACAGCTCGTGTTTGTTAAAAATGCAATGGCCATGCTGTGTGCCTCAGGTGCCCAGGGCTCTGCGCCTGCTCTGGGCTGCAGCCCAGCACTCCCACTGCTACTCACCGTCATCAGGAGCATCCTCGTCCCACACCGACCACATCTGCATGCTGAAAAACGGCGCCCAGCAGGCGATGTAGGCCACCACGATGACAAAGGTCATCTTCACCGTGCGGATCTTGGCACGGGAGATGGTGCGCACGCTGCTCACCCGTGAGGGCTGCCCGCTGGGGCATTGCCCGCTCTTCTCGGAGGAGCAGGGAGCCGGAGGGGCAGCTGCTGCGGCCCCCCCCGTGCCGGGGCACCGCTCTGGGTCTTGCCCTTGAGGTTCTTGCAGATCTCGTAGCAGATGAGGCTGTAGCAGACGGTGAGGATGCCGACGGGCAGGATGAAGATGCACAGCGTGGTCCAGGTGATGTAGGCTCGGGCTCCCCATGGGTACCTGAAGTCGGCCCAACAGTCCAGCACCCCTGAGCCCTGGCGCACCTCCCGCAGGGAGAAGATAAAGATCTGGGGCAGGCTGAGCAGGCAGCTGAGCAGCCACGTAGCCCCGATCATCACATAGGCCTGGCGGCTGGGCTGCTGCAGGGTGTGCAGCGGGTGGCACACGGCCATGTAGCGGTCCAGCGTCATCATGATGAGCATGTAGGTGGAGGCGAACATGCTGAGCACCTGCAGGTACTTGACTGCTCTGCAGAGTGGGTCTGGCCCCAAGAAGCGGTACGTCACCTCCCAGATCATCTGCGGCAGCACCTGGAAGAGCGCAACGCCCAGGTCGGTCAGCCCCAGGTGCAAGATGAAGAGATGCATCCGGCTCATCTTCTTCCTCAGGCGGTACATCGCCAGCAGCACCCCCACGTTGCCTACGGTCGCTACAGCCAGGATGATGGCCAGCACCCCTATCTCTGCCTTGGCCAGCTCCTCGTCCCGGGTGTGCAAGAGGGTCAGGTTGGGGTCCCCTGCCAGGATCTGGGGGCTCAGCAGCCCCTGGCCATGCCCAGGCCAGCTGCGATGAGTGCTGTTCCAGCCCCAGCCTGGCTCCATCCCTTCGGGAAGCTCTGCAGGAGCACAGGCAGCTATAATGCTCGTCTCTGATGGCCTGTTAAACCCTTCCCTGCCTCCCCAGGGCTGAGCTGTTGGGGTCAGTGCTGCCCCTGAGCACCGCTGCACCAGCTCCTCTGCCCCCGGCTGGGGGGGCTGGACATGCCTCCTCCAGCGGTCCCCAACACCGGTGCAGGTTGTCACCTCCTCTGCCTTGTGCTCCTCAAAATCACACTATTCCTGTGCTGTGCGGTTGCAATTCCCCTCTCTGGCTGGGCTGCTCCATGCAAATATTCCCGGTAAGCGAAGAGGTGCAAGAGCTCCCGGCTCAGTCCTTGATCTTTTTCTCGTCTGCACTAAACATTTCCAAATCCTTGTCTCTCCCAGGACTGCTCATCTTGTGCGTCCCCTCTCCCCCTGTGCTGGTAAATTGAAGGGGAAAGGGGAATCTTCTTTGTTGCTTCTTTTTAGTGCAGTAAGAGTAACAGAAAATGCTACAGAGGCTGCATCTCTTTGGCCTTTTCATTCCAAGAACAGTAAAAGTCAGGTGAGCGGTGTCCGAGCGTCCGTGTCTCCGTGGGAAGCGGGGCGGCCGTCTGCCGGCGGTGGCTCTCGGTCGCTGTGTGCGTGAACGCCGTCCGCCCGGGTCTGGGTTTTATAGCCTGGCAGCTCCCCTCCCTGGCTGGCCCCAGCCTCCTGGCTCTGCCACGCCGGCTCTGCCGCTGTGCTGTGCTGAGTGCCGCCGGACGCTGCAGCGGGCAGGTGAGAGCCTCTTCCCCTCCTGCAGCTCCCTCAGGAGCTGCCGTCCCTGGGCTTTGCCAGGGGCTTTTACCAAATGTGATTTCTGGGCAAGAGCCGAAGGCTGGGAATCCTCCTGCGCTTCCACCCTTGTCGCCTGCATCCCCTCTTCCGCAGCGTGTCAGGGCTGGGGACGCTCTGCCCCTGATTTGCACTGTCCCTACTAGTCAGAGCCCCCCGAATCTCTACCCTTGGCTTCTCTTGGCCCAGCAGAAGAAGCCCCTGTCCCCAGAGCCTGTGCACAGGGGGACAAGGGGGTGCGGGTCCCCCAGAGCAGCTCCTACAGCAGGAGTCAGACATCTATTCCCTTTGTGCATCTGGGTCTCAGCCCCGCAGCAAAGTCAGTGGAAACATCGTTTACTGGCACCACGTCCTGCGGCTGCCTGTTCCGATCTGCTGTCCCATTCCTTCTGTGTAGGAAGGGGATGGAGATTGTCCCTGAGACACGGCAAAAGCCTGTCTCTGCCTGCTTAGTCCTCAGCTAAACGCTGTCATTTTACTCCACCCACCAGAAAACCAGCCTGAAGGTGGGGAGCGGGATCCTGCCCATCCGCAGAGCAGCCTCTGCCTTGGGCCGTCAGGATTTGCCCCATCTCTCACCTGCACAGAGCCTGGAAAAAAATCATGGGAAAGGAAAAGCTGATGGGGAAAAGTGAGCTCAAGAGGCCCCAGCAGTTGCAGACTTTATGCAAAGGTGTGGTGTGAGCCAGAGGAAAAGCGATGGACAACAGAAACACCCTCAGTCAAAGGCCAAATGCACTGGAAATTGCGTGGCTGAAAATACAGATGACAGTATAGCTGAAATGCTCTTGCATCTCACCTGCCTCTGCAGAGCTGCGGCCGAGCACGGGGCTGGGAGCTCAGGCACTTGCTCGCCTGCCTCTTCTCCTGACCATCCCTTCCCACTCTTTTTTGAGCCTTTAATGCATCTTCCCACATGGTGTGTGATTGCAAAATATTTTCGTTGCATACATATACAAATACATGTGTATATATACACAATTTCACTTTTGCTTTGCAACATTAAGGCTTTGTTTGTCCCCTACTGGCTATTGAATTATGTCAATAAGAAATAAAGCCACCCATCTATTTCCAGCGTTTTTTTCCTTTCTCTGCTGGGGAAAGACGACAGCAGCAAACAAAAGAAATGCATGAACACAGGCTTCTTCCTAGCACTTGTCTGCTTGACACGGGCTTTGCTGCTTGCAGAGCCTGCTCTGGCTCACTGGCTGTGATATTACAATTAAGTTGCCTGTAAGAAAGCTGTTATTTGCTGAATAAAGATTTGCAGATCACCTCTAATAACCATAAATGAGCGCAGTTTGTATCTAATTAAAAGACATTCATCCTTATAAGAGACCCTATGGATATAAAGTACCCATCACAGGAAAGTGCCTGGCTGAGGTGCTGGCATTAGAGATAGGAAGGTATTTCAGTGAATAATGTAATTTTCTGTGTTTGTGATCAGACAGCTGATTTTCTGGAAGATTAATAGAGGGCGGTGCAAAAAAACCTACAAAGCAAGGAAAAGCTAAGATGAAGGCAGAGATGGAAGGGCAGATTCTGCAGAGAGAAAGAAACATTTAAAGGGTTTTGAGGACAGACTCGGCTTTCGCTGGCACCAGTTTGATTTGGGAGCAATTCTCTCGGAGTTAGAGCTTTTACTCCAGATCTGCCTAAGTTTAGTTGTGGGGAGAATACTTCTGCAAAGGCGCTTAGAGGAAAGTGAAGCTGATTCATAAAATAAAAATGATCCTTGGAAAGTAGAAATTAATTTTCTTTAGAGAGAGAGATTATCACAGCAAGGAAATTTTTCAAGCAGATGGATTAAAAAATAAACTCATTTTCTTTCACTGGTTTCCTGAACATTTTGACACATCACTAGTATCGCCAGGCTGTACAGGTTTCAGCAAAACCAGAGCTGGGTTCTCCAACTCAAGAGCTCGGGAATTACTCGCCGAGCGTGGTGCTGGTTTGTTTGGTGCTCTGAGAGCCCTGGGAGGTGATGGCCCAGCTGGGCTCAGCTCAGCCCAGCCCAGCCCAGCCCAGCCCAGCCCAGCCCAGCCCCAGCTGCAGCTATTTAGGCTGTTTCCTATAAGCCAAGCTCTGGGGGAGCAGGGGCTGGAGGTGTTGTAGGGTGGGGAAGATGCTGTTGGTTTCTGGTAATGCATTTTTTTTGTGCTCTGGTGGTTTGTGTGCTCAGCGGAGGGAGGGTGTGTGTGTGTGTGCAGTATTGGAGGTCACCCTTAGGGCTCTGTGCTGCTGGTTGGTGCTGCCATAGGGTGACTTGAGCCCTGAAAACTGTTGTCACAAGGTCTGTGTTTTCTCCCTTCCCTCTGGGTGTGATGCTGAGGTATGGGATCATGTAGTTGGATTTTGAAGCTCTTAACATTTGATTTGTCAAGGTAACACTGTATTATGTAGCTAATTTTTGGCAGCTGGCAGCATCAATACACTGTGAAGCCTAACACATAAAATGCTGTTTCTATTACCAGCTGGCATCCTGTGCTCTTTTACTCTTGAGCACAGAGGTAGGGGTTTTGTGATTGCTAAATCATTTGGCACAGTAGCTGGTTACTTTGCTTTGTGGGTAGCTTGCTGGTTAAATAAATAAAATTTGTTGGCTTGGGTTTATATGCTGATTTGGCTCACTTTTTAATGCAAATATTTTATTTGTGGTAAGTGATGGTGTTAAACTTATATTGCTGACAGCACAAAGCATACTTGGTCTGTCTTTAGCATTTAATTACTGAAATGCCTTTTGTGGTTCAGGTCAGGAAAAAGCAAGATTTGGTCATTTTGTGCTGGTTCAGATGCTATAAAATTAATGGTGTTGCAACTGCTTTATAGCAGCTTGGGATCATCTCCTTGGAAAGGCTGAGGGCAGGAATGAGGGCTGGGAGTTCCTGGTATCTAATGCTACTTTTAATGCCAACTCTCTGTCAAACTTAAGCCATGAATGACTTCCCCCTCCACCTCCTGAAAATATAAACTGCTGAGACTTGCCAGTTCTTAAAGACTTCAGGACCTTTAAAGGCCTAGCTCATTGCCATTGACCCAACTCTGTGTAGGACTGTCCTTTGTTTTTCTCGGACTTGGGGAGTTTGGAAGCTGAAAACTTGACATAATTTGATTTTTGTTGCTTGCAATGTTTGTGAAGAGTTCTCAGAAAAGTGGCATTGTGGTGTCTGTCTTGTTAGGGAAACAAATTTCCCTGCAGCGTAGTCATCAAACAGAGGATGTGACTGTACCTGTTATTGGGAGCGCTGAAGGATTTAGCACAGCCCTGGGCCATGCTGATACCATGTGAAATGCCCCCAAATATTAAACTGTCTCTAAATGGACATCTGGTTCAACACTTGCACTGTGACTCCCATTACCCTCTGGCGGGAGAAAGCTCCGCTGTATAATTGGGCAGCATTATCTGTCATACAGCTCTGGGAGCTGAAGACAGGAGCTTCTATAATTTTAAGGTAATTATAAGCCAGATGTGTCAGTCAGTCTCCCCTCTTCCTCCTGCCTTTCTCTCATTCAGATTTGTTTTTTCCATTTAATTAAAAACCTCTGATCCTACTTAATATTAGAGAGCATGTCTGGGCACATAAATAAATATGCTAAACACATGGCAAATGCCCCAAAGCGGGGCCTGGTAGGGACACTGCTAGGCAGGACAAGTAGTTTTGATTTTAATGGAAAATCCATGTGAAACTGTAAAAATTGGCAAGCAGAATAACAAAAGCTGACAGTATTGCATTAAAGAACTAAACTTTAAAGTATCAGTGCTTAAAAACATCGCCTTGAACATAAACTTGGGGGGCTGAGCTGCCATCCCTGAAGGTGCTGTGTCCAAGCTGTGAATTTGACTCAGCCCAGCTTGCCTCAGAGCGTCGCTCCCTTTGTCCTCCATGCTGCTCCCGGCATCTCTGCTGTTTGGGGACAGCCCTGCCCACCCAAACACCCCGGGTCTCCCAAAACCATGCCCAGAAGCACATGTGCCCCCCTCAAACCCGCGGAGGCAAGCCAGCCTCCTCTCCCTGGTGCAGTCGGCAAGGTGAGCCTGAAATGCCTTGCAGGCTGGTGAATAGCACCGGGGGATTTCTGTTGGATAAAATAAATCCAGTCCCAGGGTGTTATTGCAGCTGATAACTCTATTACAGTTTACTTTTTCCTTGTTGTTTCACTGTGTCTTTTCATTTGACCCATATGCGTGGAAACAGTGTACTTAAGCAGAGGCAACTGCCAGAGGAAAAATTGAAGCTGCAGGCATCTTCGAGATAGCAAATTACTTGTTTATCATCCTTACGTTCTCCCTGTTGGTTTCCTTGTATAGCCAGGAATGTTTAAAGACTTTGGTAGCTGTGAAATGCTTCAATTTACTTCCCCATTCTCTCATCTCCTCTTGCTGTTATCATCATTAGCATTTAAAAACCAGACACAGCCAGAACATTTGCAACCTTAAAATCAATAATAAAAAAACAAAATTACATTTCAAGGCTGGAAACAAATGGCTTTTTCTTGTCCCCTCCTGACAGGCTGCTGTGGGGAAAATATATGTCTGTTAGCTCTGGTGTGGACAGACAGACAAGCCAGTTAACAGCGGCCTGGCAGGCAGCGGGGACAGGAGAATTTGCCCGGGTCGGAAATCCTGCCAAGGCAGCAGTGACACTGTGGCCAAGCTGGGAAAGGTACTTTCTTTAGGTCCTGTATTTTGCTTTATACAGTGGAGGTCTGACCCGTGCATGGGATTTTTCAGGCCCTACAGCCTATAGAGATGAGACGTTTTGTGTTATTTTTAATAAACGCTTTGCCAGGAAACTTGCATTGGTCACACGGATAACTCCCAGGTTCCAGTCCCGAGCGTGGCTGTGTGGGGACAGGTTTGCGTGGGGCCGGGCTGGCAGAGCTGGCCCCTCGGGCAGCTCACGGCAGGGCGAGTGCTTGGGCTGCTTCGGGCATCAGCACCCACAGCTGCTTCAGCCCACGTCACCTTCTAGCATCTGCAGCCGAGCTTGGGGTTGCAATAGTCTCGCTGGGCACAGGGATGCTGGAGGCATCCTATGCTCTGGAGTGGGAGGGAAACCGCTGCTCTTACCTTCCTCCCTCTCCTTTGGTGCAGACAAAGAAGAGCCCAGGATTTAAGATACGTTTAATTGAAAATCTCAGTGCAGGGGGGAAGTGAACAAGAACCTTTCCATGACCTCAGATCTGCTTTGTCTACTGTTCCCCTGCTTGCCTGATGGAAATGCTGCAGTTATTCAGAACACACTGCCTTCCAGGTAAGAGAGGCATCAATCAGGATTATGAAAGGAGAGGAGCAGCTGTTTCAGGACAACATATGAGAAAATGATGAATCATAGGGAAAATGTCTGCAGTGATCTGTACTCTCCCTACTAAAGCAAAGTTCAAGGCTTCATGATTAAAGGTTGTTCTTGCCTATTTGATAGTCAGGCCCAGGTTATGCCCAAATACAGGGAAACTTGTCTGGGATTGTGCAGCTGCCTTGGTGAGACCGCTTCCCACTGAGCGACCAGCACTGAGGTCAGCTTGTAGCGTTCGGTTAAAACACTGGGTATTTCTCACCTGCCCTGCCACTATTACCCCAAAAGCTCTGGACTGTCAGGCTAAGGGACTTTCAGATGCTGAGAGACAAGCTCACAGAATCAAGCCTTGGCCACTAGAAGTACTATTATTAGATGCGCTGCTTCTCTTAAGCTGTTTGAGCAACTTCTTTCCTTTTCTTGCTGCCTTTTTGTGTATGTGGGGAACAAGACAAAATAAGCCCAATTAAAGCACATCATTGTAGTTTCACTAGTAGTTTAGCTCGACATGCTTAACAGATAAGAAGTGCCAGTGGAATTACTACCTTCAGCTTGCATGAAATGTGGGTCTTTCCCCCCCCCCCCCCCCTCCATCTTAGTGTGTGAAAATCTCCTAGGAAACGTAGCCCTAATGGTCTGCCTCCTCCCTGTGCTGCGGTTCCTGCAAACGAAGCAGAAAGCTGTGCTCTAAATATGCTGCCTGCTTCTCCTAATTAAATGGCTGTGGGCAGAAGACCTTGTAGTGTTGATGGAGTTGTAACGCTGGGATGACAGCTTTGTTTGGCAGTTTCTTGCTGTAGCTCTTGATTCTCAGACATCCATGGTTTGTTACTGTGCTCTGATGATCCCCGCTGTCGCAGGAATTGCTGGGCTGAATGTCCCGGACATGGAGCCTGGAGAGCACCACAGCTCTGCATGCCGAAGGAGATGCTGCCCTGGATCTGTTCTGACCGTGACCCAGGGGAGCAGACTTTCCTGGTGTGAAGGGCAGCTTCAGCCCTTCGGACAACAGCAGTGGGTTTGCTGGGAGGTGACACCCCACCGGGGAGTCCTTCCCCTGCCCACCAACCTGCTCTGCCCGAGGCTGCGGCACTGCCATCACCACTGCCAGGTCGCGTTTGGAAATGGGCACCAGCTTTGAGGGTTGCACAAGCGTGGTGAGCCCTTCCCCTGCAGCTCCGTTAACACCCACCCACCACCTCTTTGTCCTTTGGTTAGGACAAGAGTAGTTAATCCTCAAGCTGCTCTCACCTCAGTTCTCTGGCAGGCAGAGCAGCGGGATGGGAGCCTTCGGGAAGGCAGTTAATGCTGTTTAATCCTCTCCCGATGTGGGGTGTCTGAGGAGAAGGTGATAAAGTACAGCGGCTGCACAAAATGTACTGCCTGCCTGGGAGATGGCTGGCTGGGGTCAGATCAGGCAGCCCAGACCTGTTACCGGCAGCAGCGTCAGCGCCGAGGCGAAAGGGCCGGTGCAGGCTCTGCGGGACCTATCCTGCACCCAGCAGCAGCTGCAGCACAGGGCGTTGAGCTGTGTTGTCCCTGTTCTGCCCTGAATGGGTTTGAAGACTCCATGGACGCCATTCCCCAGCATCTGGGGTGTGGAACGGACACTTGTTGCAGTGAGAATTTAGGATTATGCCCACTAATGTTAGTGTTATAGGTGGGTGTGTTTGTCATCTAACTGAGGTGTATGCTCCAGTGTTCAGGGGATTATTCAACTCGATGGGAAATCAGGTTTAAACCTCCCAGGGATCCGTGGCTAAACATCTGAATATTCTTCTGCATCTCATTTTTTACTATTTTTTTTAACCTGAAGTTCAACCTTTGATTCCTTTTGGGCTCTTGTGAAGAACTGGCAGAAATTGGTATTTTTGGTCTACAAAGTAGGAATATTGTCCATCTCTTTCTGAAGAGCTCCTTGCAGACCAGAACTTCTCTGAGAAGACAGCAGTTGTGATTAAGAATGGTTGGTTGCTTTGATGGTAAAGCCAAAAATCTAGAGCTCTTATAAAAGCAACTTGTTTCACTTCGTACTGATTGTCCAATAAGGTATTCAAGCAGCGTGGAATAGAAAAGATTCTGCCCCCTCCTCAGAAAATGATTTTAAGAAGTATTTGACTTGGTGCCTCTAAGTGCCTGATAATGGCGAACGAAGGTAAAGGCCGTGGCAGAAGTATAAGTCTCATTTTTCAGGCAGACCATAGATTGAAGGGATTATTTTAGTTGAAGATTGGATTGGTCTGTGGCAGTCTGGTTTGTGTGCCTCTGAAGAACGCTGTTTAACATTACCAGACAATTGCTTTGTCTCTGACTCTTCCCTGCATGTACGGTGCTAATTGCCAAGGCATCTCTTAAAAGCTATTTTCATATGCATTTGCACAACAGATTTGAAAGGCCATGAGGATGTACTTAGCACTGCTGCAAACGGGAAATGTTGCCCCGTGTTTCAGAATAATGACATTTTGGAACCTGCCAAATGCATAGTTTTATCACTTATAATTCAGATGATCTGTGGACCAGTATTTTTGGCTGTAATGGATTATCACTTCATCATGCAAGCAAATCACAGTCTGTAGTGAGAGCCTGCTGGTAGGGAAACCACAGACTGAAATCAATGGATTTCTTCATTGGCCTTTACATTATCTCCCTGTCTCACCGAGCTGCTGTCGTCTAGAAAATGAACCAAATTAACATGCAGGTCAAGCATCAACGGGTGATTTTTTTCTTTAGGGTTTCTGTATGGGCATGAGAATATGGGTATTGCTGTAGCAGCAACCAAATAATTACATCTGTTCTGCATCCCGTCTTCAGGGGAGCTCACACGCTGAGTTAGCTGCAGAAGTGGGTGAGCGTGGGGAATCACAGAGCGTGTTTAAGGTGGTGGGTGGGAGGGACGGATGCTTGTTTTTTCACGCATTGGTTGTTTGAGGTTTTACAGGGTTTTGTTTGGCAAAACAAAAAAACCTGAGAGACCGTGCTCTGATCGCAGTCCTGATCTTTCCAAATGAGATGGGGATTTGTGCGTGTGGTTCTGCCCTGGGCCTTTCGAAGCCCTGTGTTGGCTTGTGTTTAGCAGATAGTCTGTGCCTGGTTATATCTAAGGGTCTTTTGCCTTACTATCGAGCACCAAAGGGAGATCACCATCGAGTCTGGCAGGAGTTTGGGACCATAACCCAGAGAGCTGTTGGCTCTCCTTGCAGATCGTTCGTATCAATTCAGGGCGTCAAATCCCACCCCAAGGCTTAACGAAGCATTGCGCCTGTCACACCGAGGTGAGAGCAAGCACAGCCTCAATGAGGGGGGTGGATTTACAGGTAACTGTCGGATTAAGATGAAATGTGAAAATCACTGCTAAACCCCTTGTGTTTACGAGGCAAGGAGGCTTGAACCTGCCCCTGATGCCTCATGGGTCCGGGGTCTCTTCGATTGTTAGCTTTGATGGTGAGACTTAAATGAAATTAATGTCCAAGTCTTCAAAAGCTAATTGGGAAAGGATTATCCTAGAAGGAAACCAGAGATGCAGAGGAAAGGGGACAGCTCCCTGATGTGACCTGTGCTTGCCACTTCAGTGGGTGATGAGCCAGATGCTGTTTTCCCTCCTGGTGATTTGGGTGTAACAGAATCCCCTGCTAGTCCCAGCAGCCAGGCTGGGGTCTCAAGGAACCCTAGACTTGACTGAAAACCTCTTGGGAAACCTGGCCTTGAGACATCTCGCTGGATGTCTCAGCCACACCTGGATGGAGAGCAGAGCAGCTCTGACAGCGCAGCAGTTTCGAGGGGAATTATAATGCTGGGTGATTTCTGCAGCAGCAGTTGGTATCTGACCTAAGGTGTCTTGATCTTGCAAGTGTGCATTTATGCTAAGTGCGGGAGCAGTCCCTCTGCTTTTAACGGGAGCAAGCGCAGCCTTTTGCTCCGCTCGGGGATAATTCTTGTACTCCCGACCAATTCGCTGCAGGGAGCCACCGGTGCTCTTCTCATCCGCTCCACTTGAAAGACCATGTTCAGGATAGAAGAGCACGAGGTATTGCTTGGGAAGTTACAAAGGTCCCCAGAGCCCTGGGCAATCCCATTCGACTAATATCCCAACTTCTGACAACCAATATCCACTGTCCTGCCCCAAAATTAACTAATTTTATACATGAGTGAATTTAACACCATCATTTACCTCTGTCTGCTGGCGGAGATGTTGAAGTACAAACTAATTATGCAGGGAACAACCTGGGAGCTGGTTAATAAGTTTCAACAAAGTGTGTACTGCTGGGAGGCCGTGTTAGATTAAATGTAGAATTTTCCTGTTTTGTCTTGGACTTCGGCTTGGAGACAAGTGAAGCAGCAGCAGAGTCTGCCACCAGAGAGAGAGAACCACAATGACAGTGTTGGGAAATGTTTAAAAACTACATAAGTGTTAATGACTGGGATCTGACTCTGCCTCCTCTGCAAACCTCATTCTTTACCTCATTTCCTTGGTTTTGCTTCCCTTCAGGCAGGCTGGCTGTTAATGGAGGAAATCAAAGTGAATCAGCTCAGCAATTCTGCTTTTGTGGAGCTGACTGGAGTAAAGTGTGAGATTGCTTAGATCCGAGCTGGTCAGCTGAGGGTGCTGGGCAGCCCTGGGGCCAAGGGTGTGTGGAGAGGTCTCGGCCGGTCCTGCACCGGCACTTCCAGGGGCAGACAGTGGCTCCTGATTTCATTCCTTGAGGTTCTTCCCAGTCTGAACAGCTGGGGTCTCTGGCAACTCTGTGTTCACGGCGAAGGGCTGAGGCACTAACGAGCTCTTCTGCACAGCAAGGGGAAAGCAAGTCCTGAGCGGTCAATAAGTATTTGCCAGGACGCAGTCACACTGGGAACCGTTTGTAACCTTTTGGCCAAGTGGCAGCAATGACCGGTCCAATCTGGGAAACTTAAGATAAGCTCAAGCATCCAACCTGACATGCAGTAAAACAGCACAACCTTTCTGACATCCTAGGTAACTGCCTTTTGCTCCTTTCAAATTTGCAGTATCATCAAGGGAGAGAAGGCGACAGAAAAAAGGGAGTAGGATTGCTATCGGGAAAGACTGTTTTAAGTAGTTGTTCCCACAGGGTCCACAAGGATTGCTTGTTTCCTGAAAAGCTCAGTGCTGCGGAGTGGACACAAACTTAAATCAAAGCTTGTTCAATTGTGAATGCCATTTTTGGATGTTCTTAAATCCTGATGCCCATGATTACCTCTGCTAAAGGCCTTCTCTCTGGATGACCCATCAATAGCTGTTTTCTTTTTTTTTTTTAATAGTCTTGAATAGGTAAGGAGTTACTTAATTGGATTTAAATGGCTCTCCACTACCAATTATTCACTTGATGACACTTCTGAGGGAAAACAGACTGGTAAGTATGCACTGAACTTTAGCACAAATTCCAAGAGAAGAGGTTTGCCAAGGGGAAGCCAAGTCCCAGTCGTCATATTCTCCAGGGATTATCTTGGTTTGGCCAGTGAAGGAGAGGTAATGGCAGTTACAGTATTTTGAAGCTGTTTTGGTGAAGGGCAGATTTTCCATAGCCACAAAGTCAAAACACAGCTGCAAAAAGTTTTGTAAAGTCAAATTAAAAGACTAATCAGAAGAAAACTTCAGCAAAGACTTTAAATGAACCATTTCTGAGACTCTACAGACTCATTTTTTTTTGTCCTGATTTCTTATTTTGCTAATGCAGAATGACCTCAGAAGAGGTCCAATTGGCATTTATGTGGAAAGGGAGAGATGTAAGTCATGAATTAGATTGCCTGCCTGATACGGACTGTTAATTTTCTCGAAAGCTGTGCTCTCCCCTCCATCCTGGCATTGTCAGGTACCGGGGCTCCACTTGATGCAGAAGTGCCGCTGAACTGTGCCGGCCCAATCAGGCCAGGTTTCTACCCCACGACCATGGTAAAAAAAAAAAAAAAAAAAAACAAAAAAAACCACCCTAAAGCAAACGAAAGCAATTAAAAAAGGTCATCCTAACAACGGCCTCTCCAGGGGCCGGGGGGCGCGCTCCCCCGCGCTCCGGTAGGTGGCGCCGTGGCTCCGGCTGCCGCAGGGGCGCGGCTGGGGCGGGCGGGGGGGGGGGGACACGGACACGGGCGGTGCCGGGGGGGGACGGGGAGGACACGGGCAGGGCTGGGGGGTCGGGCAGTGGTAGTGGGAGGCCGCCAGCGCTGGAGGCTGGCGGGGGGGGGTCAGACAGGGCGGCACTGCTGGAGGGCTTGGCCGCGCATCAGCTCGGCAAGCCCGAGGTCTGTCACTGACCCACGCACACGGCGGAGGCGCTGGCAGTGATGTTAAATGAGGCTGAAGCCGGCTGGTCAGGCGGCTCCCGGGCAGGGAAAAGCCTCTCCAGCTCCTCTGCTGCCTCGGGGCCCTCTGGTTTCACCACAAGTGACAGGGAATTACCCCTCGGTCTGCTGCTCCCCTTGCAGACGTGGCTGCAGGCGGATACTGGAAATCATTTTTGCGGTCTCTGGAAGCACTGGGATGAGGGAGGGGGGCTGCCGTGCAGCTTTCTCGCTTAGGAGCACTGCAGCTTGGCAGGGACGCGTTCAGAGCACGCGGGGGCTGCGGTTCAACTGACCGCGCCGTTTGATCTCATCTTTTCTGGCTGTGGTTGCACTCAGGTGCGCTCCGAAATGTGTTGCCCGTGGGGCTGTGTGACAGCCAGGGAGCTGGTACTGTCACGTCTGTGCTTGGACAGAGGGCAGTGATTGTCACTCTTGACAAAGAAGTTGCCAGCATGTGGCTGGACCAGGTGTAAGCTGTTTTTTTTTTTTTTTTTAAGATGTATATTGCTTGAGTGCCATCACAACATTCAAGGGAAAGGGTGACTTTTTCCTCTTTTGGGCCACATGTAAAGCTGTGCCATGAGCAGATGTTGGCATTGTTCTCACCCAGCTCCCCTGATACTGTTGCTGAAGACATTTGCTCCTAGTCCGTGGGTCAGTTATCACATGTCCACCAAAGTATGTCTCATGCCACTAGGGTCAGAATTTCTGGATAAATGAGACTCGCCAAGCAATGTTGCTGCCATTGCTTTCCCGCTAGTTAATTCCTGGCCAAATCCCTTATAAATGAGACAGAGGTCTTGGCCCTGAGAACGCCTGCCATGACATTCTTTTGGTTACACATAAGCAGCTAAAAGTTTTGGAACTGGTTGGGAAATTTTCACCAGTTTAAAAGAGATTTGGTTGGATTGTTTTGTTTGGTTTTGCACATGTGAAATGTCTGGATTTTTTTCCTTGTGTCTGGCAGGAGAGTTGCAGTTAGAGAATATTCATACACCGATCTTGCTGACTTTCCTCAAGCTGTTTTTATTCCTACCACTACTCTATCCATATACTGCTTTTTTCTTTTTTCCCTGTTCAGACTAAGACAAGGATAATTTCTTACATGCTTCAAACTGTGAGGAGAATGGGTAGGGTTATTTTTGTGGCTGACTGGGCGCATGATATGCAGATGTTGTCCTGATGTGTGCATTAACCATGTGTAGACAATGCCAGGTTGATTTTGCTCTTTTCGCTTTCCTCTGAAGCTTGTGACACAGCCCGTGGCTCCAGGAGGACACGGCAATGAGGAACAGAAATATAAGCAACATTTCTTTTGAGTTTAATAGCGGCATTTCTTATCCCTGCTGCTGGAGTCAAGAGTGACTCCAGGCTTGGCCCTGCATCTTGCAAAACGATTTGGCATTCTTAGGAAAGCTGATGTTTTTGGCTAGTTGGAGCTTCTGATAAATGTTGGCATATCTGATTTATTGTCTGACTTGGTTCCCAAGGAGACCACATATGTAGCAGTCTGAGATAAGCAGCTTATAACCTAAAGGTGAATGCCTTAAAATATCAGTGTCCCTTTCTCTGTTTCCATTGATAGTGAGCTCTTGCTTTTCCCCTGCTATCTTTATTTCATTCTGTTATCAGAGAATTAAATACTTTGTGTTGTATTGAGGAACCTTTCTGTCTTTACAATTGGCTGAAGTTATAAATTCAGTTGGATTTTCTGTTATCACTCTTAATGCAAATTTGTTGAGCATAATGCCAGTGTCTTTTATTCTGTGGCCTGATGATAGCTATCATGCTGAGACCCAGAGCTGGAAGACCCCCAGATCACCACGGAACGTGCACACGCATGCATTTGCTGTACTACCCCCGCCGCCAGCCCTGCTTATTTGTGTGCTTCAACCTCCTTCTGCCTCGGTTAGAAGGAAGCGCAGTTGTCCTGCTCTGGCTGTGGGACTCCACCAGCTGGAGAAGGCATTTGATGTGTGGGGCACCATTTGTGATGGTGGTGGTCTTGTGATGATGCTTTTCCAGTAGTAACTTCAGCAGGATGTCAAGCTATGGGACCTCAGCAAGAGGGAGACTGTCACCTCCAGTGTACATCAACACCATGAGAATACTAAAGGGGGATCTGAAGGTACAGTGGGGTATCTGCGGGGGCTGAGAAAGGGGTCTCTTGGGGGCAACAGACTAGCAGCAATTTACACCAGGAAAAAAAAAAGCCAGTTTGTCAAGCGTGAGACATTTGTTATTTAGCATGAAACAATTACTGCTTTGTGTTTAAAAGTGGGGAAAGGAAGGAATTAGATTGTCTATTTTACAAAGAAATTTGGAAGGTAGTGGGGGAGGCAGAAGTGCTCCTGCTTTTGGCTTAGAAAATATTCAAAACCTGTTACTAGAGCTCTGGAAGCATAGGATAGCTATCTGGCAAGATACTGGGGTATTCATGCACTGTAGGAATAAAGACAGTTGTCTCTTGAAGCGTTAGCCAAGGCAAAAGGATGTATATGAGTTAGAGGGACCAGCAGTCTGCTCGAGCACAGCAATAGACCCATCTTTTGAGTGACACCAACATGCTCTCTTGCTCAGATTGGCATGCCCAGACATCACTTGCTACAAAGCCAGCCTCCCCACCTCTCCTGGTGAGAGAAAGGGTGAGTCTTGTCAACTTTTTATACATCTTTTTCCCCTGAGTGCATTCCAACTGGTTCAGCACCTGGGGTCAATTTGCAAAGGTGTGCACAGACCTTGCAGGCTTGATGGATTCACCCGACTAAACCTGTACTTTATACTTTCCCTCCCACTGCTTTGTTACACCCTCTCAGAGGCCACATCTTGCAAACAGCAGCCTCCCTTGCAGAGGCAAAAGAAACAAGATCATTCTTGACGTTGGTCTGTGTCCTGACCAACAGCCCAAGCACGTGGTGTGGCAGCCTGTGAAGAAGGTGCTATGCTGGCGTGGTGTCCGTGCTACGAAATACGGCATCACAGGGAATATCCTGGGTTGGCTTTGGCTGTCGGTGGCCACCATGGCCCCATCGACTCTCCTCTGAGACGTAAAGCACTGGGTCAGGCTGTGATCCCTCCAGGAGGGTGTTCTCCTTTCCCTTTCTAGCAGTGGCCAGAAGATGATGTCAAAACTCTGTGCAGTTTTTGGCTGAAGGGATGCTTCTCCCTAACTCTTATGAGGCAGAGTTTTGACTCACAATCCAAGCTGAAAGTCCTACGGCATCATTTGTGAGTTCCGAGCACTGTTCCCTTTTTGTAACCAAGTCAGCAACGGAAGATCACGGTTTCCTGACTTTTCTCCAAGCGTGCCATCAGCAATGTCTGTGAAATTAGCAACCCGACGAAGCAGCCATTTAGCCATAAAGATCTCCCCTCCCATGAGGTGGATAGACTCCCCTGCAGTGACTGCTGATCTGACCACTTGCCGGACAGGGAAGGTAAAGCTTAAGAAACAAGTCACTGGGTCTGTGCTATGGCATCAAAGCCTGCGTTGGTGTTGAGTTTCTGCTCTTCAAAGCGCACGTTTTTCAGCCAAGATACACTTGGTTGATGCCTCTTCTCCCTAGGTCATTTGCAATCCAAGCTTGTTTTCAAGCAGTAAATTGGGCCAGCATGAGTTTTTGTGGGGGAGAGGTAAGTGACAAAGAGGGAACCAGTTCTTTTTCTAGCAGAGAAATTTTCAGACCATAATTAACGTGTCTTCTCCATGCATGTATGTGCATGCACACACCCAAACATAGCTGTCTTTGATCTCTGCCGGGAGGCTAGGGAGAATACAGACACTATAAAATCAAACTTACTATTAGGGGCAGAGCATGGGGATAACTGCACTGCTTTCCCTTGGGCTTTGGAAAATGGCAGGCTTGGATCCACCTGGCATCTCTTGCTAGCCAGTATAGGGTACGATGAGATATGACTGCTTTAAATACACTAGCAAGGCATTGGGAGGGAAACGCAATGCTGCTTTGCTGTCAGGTCTGGCAACGCACACTACAATTAATGCCAAAGCCGTCAGTGCCCACGTTTTGAACCCCCTGGCAGGAGCAAGAAGAGGCTCAAGTGATGCAGGAAGCGTGGCAGGTTGTTATCAAAGTGCCTGCCAGTGTCCAAAAGCTGCTTGTTATTAAGTCCTATGATTTTTATGGTTGACTTACAGCAAGTGCTGCTCAATTTGCTGAGAATTGCTTTGTGCCATCAGAGTGGCACAAAGGTAAGGAGCAATTCGAGTTCATGCATCACTGGCATGTTTGTATCCAATCAGCGGGAACCCAGTTAATACGGTAAAAGGTTTCTTATAGTGGCCAAAGCCAGGTGCTTTTAATCAGTTCTTAAATTTTGATTTCCCATAAGGACTGGAATAAAAAAATGGACATCTTCTGCTGAATATATACTTCCTGACACTTATGAATGCTGCCTTCTGGTAGCAGGTGAGATGAAAAAACATATTTATCTGAATTTTCAATTCTAAGCTACAAAGAAAGTAATTTGGGCTTTGGGTAAAATTTGAAGCAGAGTAAAATTCACTTTACAGAGTAAAATTCACTTCCAACCTGGGGTCCAATAAAAAGCAGAGTGACATTGTGGAAAGTCTTGTGATGGGCCTTTGCACAAGAGCAGATTGCTTAATTTTTTCCAAACATTTCAGGCGCTCATTAACATCTGAGTGGATGCTAGGGTGAATCTGCGGTAGCTTTCACAATCTTTCCCTCAAATGTGACCGTGTGTTATTCCATCTGCATTTTTAACGAAATAATTCTCTGATTGTGTGGCTTCATTGACCACCCTGTGAGGAAACTATTACAGCTTTGGTATTCTGGTGGTCTAAAGCCATCTCCTTCTCTCTTTATGTCCACTTAAACAGTGATGAATCAAGAAAATAAGTGAATCGGTCAAAGTAAGTGACTCTAAAGCGGTTTAAAAATTCTGTAATTGAATAGATTTTGTGTCTAGCATAGTAGCCTAACACATAGTTTTGCTTGAATACATGGTTTTTGAAGGTGCATTCTTAGTCCTGTTTTGGGCATAGATCCTATCCATGCTGTCTTCAAATGTTTTTGAGTCTCTAGCTTCACACACTGTGTCTTTAATTTAGGCCGAAGTCTGCTTGCACCGCTCACAATGAAGACTGGCACTCTTCACATCCAAAGCAGCTTGCTGCATGCTGCACGCTATCTTGTAGCTTTTCTATTGCCAATGTCTCTTGAAAAAGCTTTCTGAGTATGTTCTGTAAGCATAGCAGAAATAATAGACCAAATTCATTCTTGTTGAAGCTTTGCCAGTCTCAGAACTAAATAGATACTTATATTTCTTAAAATGAAGACAAATAAACTGGTAATAAAAGAGCAGCTACTGGCAAAACCTCCAAAAGGTGTAGACAAAGGGCGTGTGAGCTTTGTATTCCCAATTTTCTCAGTGTCCTTTGGTCCTGAAACCCCTTTGCTTATCTGGGCAGCCTGTTGCTGGAGCGTGGCATTGGCTCTGAGAAGCAGACAGATGATAGGAAGAGGCAAAATCAGATGAATTTTTTTTTTTTAAAATTTAATTCTTATTAGCTTGCTTTTGTGTATGGAACCATCAGACGTGCCCAGCAGACACAGGACCAGTTTCTCTTTGGTTTTATGTTCCCATATAAGTTAGGATGAGAGTCCCAAAATACCTGTATTTCTAGCATTGTCTCCTCTATTAGTGGAAATTTCCAGTTCCAAAGCAGGCCATATGCTAGAGTGGGATGAACTAATAAGCTTCTGCCATAGCACAGCAGGGAAGAATCCTAGTGTGGCTGCAGCTACGTTGGAGCGATACTGGGTTATTTTTAATTAGCACTTTCCTCCAGGAAATAAGTGTAGTCAGAGAAATGCAAAAGATCAAGTCTTTTTTATCAGGCTTGCTTTATAACTGCCTGCACGAATTTCTACATACGTTGACATGCAGATGGCAGTGCCTAAGAGTGCTATGGTGCTAATTTCCCTTGTGTGGCATTACCCAGAGACATCAAGCTGTCAGCATTCAGATGACATAAGAAGTGAAGCACCAGAGATTTTGTTTGGCTTCTATGTGACCAGCTTTGTTCCCTGTTGTTTTTTTCCCCTCATTGCTGTCCAAAATGTGAGGCATGCTTTCTAATGAGAAATCAATAGAGTGCAGACTCACTTTGTTAAGCTTGTGTCACACATGCAAGATGACAAGAGACACTGCAGACAGCAAAGCAGCTAAAATGTCCCCCTGGCTAATAGCTGCTTGGAAATGCTGATGCTTTCTCAGAGCATAGCATAGTTGATATTTCCTGATGAGAAGAGGGAATTTTGGGCGGTGCATCAACAACTTGGAGTTAATTTCACAGGAGCTGTTCAAGGCAGGCATCCTGCTTTTCTCTCTTGTCATTCCTGTATACTGCATAAATTGCAGAGCACGTCTCTCGGTTCTATGAATGCTGTATCTACACAGGTTTGGAATAACCTGTTTTCTTTGTAGGCTTTTTATGGGTATTTGGCTAGGGGCTGTATCCCCGTTGTATGCTAGAGCAAGAGAAAAACCTAATAATGCAGTAGAAATCCAGAAACACTGTCACAGAGAAGGATCCTTCCTTCAAGTATGAGGTGACTGAGTATGTGTGCTGAAGAGCTCAATCTGTTCACAGACTTGCAAATGCCTGTTGGAATAGGAAGAAGTGATCCATAGCCGCAGGAACAGGCATGGCTCGGTTCTCTGTTGTAGTCTTGGAACTAAGGAGTCTCCTCTTCAGGCTTACACAGTTCGGGCTTTACCTCTGATCTCTGATAGAGCCAATGGTGCCGCTCCCTCACCGTCCCTCGGCTGCTTTGTTTACAGTGCAAGTTCTCTGAGTCTACAAGTCGCAGTGCTCGTACAGTTTCTTGCACAATAGGCACCCATAGTTGTTATACTGTACTAGCCTGTAGGCACTCCCTTAATCCAAATAACAGCACACAAAGGCTGTTTACTTGGGATATGCACTGTTCCTTGGGGTATGCTTTCAGAAACCACACAGGCTGCAAATGTAATAAAAAATGTAACAATGACCTCTCACGACACAGTAATTGGGTGATTTATAATAAATGACCATTTTACTTGACTTTAAAAAGCATGCCAGCTCTTGCATGCCAGAGAGAAGAGCAGGAAAGAGAAGATAGCTTAGTAATTTCTGTCTCTTATCACAGGACTCTCTCAGATTCAAACCCTGGGACTGCAGGTTCTGTCCTAGGAGAGGTGACCCATCTGTCATCTGGCTTGAAGCGGATGAACTGCATTCCAGGCTGTGTAAGAAGAGAGTGTCTTTCAAGTTGAACCTCCCTCAATAATCAGCATATCGGTTTGTACTGATAGAGATCACATACTGAATTTCATTACAGAATGATGCTTACCATGGTCCTTGCAGCATGCTGTCTACTTGGCAGCTGCTTTGCATCCTGGAGTTGGCTGCAGTTCAATGGTAAAAGAATTCTTAACTGTTTGTCATTGTAAAGCGCTTTGGGATGAATGGTGTTAAATAAATGTAAGATTATGATTAGGCATTAATCTGTACCGGAATAATGAAGAATATTTAAATGCTTTTTCTAGTAAGTCTTATTTAATATGAAGGGGAATCAATTTATCACTGTCTTGCTATGACTTTCTCCTACCCCTCCAGCTAGTATTGTGCATTGCAGATTATGCATTGCAGGAAAGAAAACGGTTGACCATCGATGGCAGCGTGATTACACAGGTTCCTGTGATTTAAAAATCAAATCAAAGTTATTTATCCTCAGTGGCTTTGGGAATTCGACTTTCAAGTGTTTTCACCCAAACAAGTCTGTGACCCTGAACCTACCAGTCTGTATTAAGCAATATCTTGTCGCTGCAGAGCTGCTGGGAACGGGCCCGGTACATCGTGTGGCGGCCGGGCGCCCCGTGGCAGACGCAGCACCAAGGGCATTAAGGCTGGCTGCGTGGATTTCAGCTGTGCTGTTAGTGCCAGCAGACTTTGGAAGTCTTGCGGAAGCACTGACTTTGAGTCTAAAATTTAAGACCCTTTGCCTGGTGTTCAGTCCCTTCTGAATAAAACCAGATCTGATTAGAGACACTAACGTTCTTTGATTACTTGCCTTTTGTACCTTAACGAGCAGAAGAGAAAGGCCTTAGGACTCAGTTCTTGTTTTTCAGCTTTGTGCTCGGCTTTTGACTTCATTGGCTGCACAGCAAAGATCACGTAAAATTTCACCGTAAAACCCTTACCAAAGATGACAACAGCTGCCCAGCTTTTTCTGTATCAGACTGGCCATAGATCTATCAGGCAGTTGAATTCTGCTCATGTATTCATTCCTTCCATTCAACATGGAAGTCATCTGTCTTAATGTTCAGCATTATTATACCAAATGCCTTGCAACCATCACCTTCCAAATGATTCACACGATTCCAGGGTTGTGCTACAACACATATATCCTGTATGTCGAAGAGTACAGATGAAACAAAAAACCCATAGAGACCTGAGTTGTTTTATTTCCAATGAAGCTTTGGGTGGGGTGAAGTACTTGGGAGTGTTTCTAGAAATATTGATCTGGCTTTGTGCCAGCTGTTTAGTGTTAGATGTATCTTTCAACCTGGAAAGTATTTCCCTACACAGGGTGATCCTTGGAAACTTAACCCAAAACATTAGGGCCCTGTGAATAAGGAGCAGTGGCCTTACCACAAGCTGCTTAGTCAGTTCTCTTCTTAATTTCAGAGAGAAAGAAGTAGCCCTAGACATGATTAGTTTCTTTGGTAACATTTGGGACAGCTGGGGAAATAGATGATGTTTGTTTACTTTGTGTATAATACCCACAACTTCTTTATTGTCAAAAAAAAAAAAAAAGACTGAACTTACTTAAAAGTTGGCTCATTTTTTATTTCAAGCTGATGCCTGGTTGAGATGAACTAGCTCAAACAGGCCTGTGTAATTAAAGTAGTTCATAGTAGAACTTCCAGTTCTATGTGTACAAACAGATAGGGAGCAAAAACAGAATTATTGACTTGATGTGAAGAAATTATAGTCCTCTACGTCTCTGTGGGAGAACAGCTCTACAGTCAGCTCTGCCACTGACACAGAGTTGACTCAGAATTGTGAAGGTTATAAACAGCAAGCACTGAACTTGCAACAAAGCAGAATTATATTATCGGAATTTTATTTGAACTATTGTGCTACTTATACAAAATCAATCAATCAATCAGATGTATTTTTAGCTCATGAATTCTCTTGGAAAAATCTTTGTGTGAGATGTCACCTTGCCAGCTTAATACTGTAGTCACAACATGATCAAATTCATGCAGCATAGAAAACTGGCAAAAAATGGGATGTTGTGTTATAGAAGAGTTAACTGACTAAACACCTTTAAGACTGAGAAACTGTCAGGTTTGTCAACCTAAAAAGGAGGTGATTTTTTTGGGGGGGGTCTCTAAAACAAAATCATAGTAGTAAGAACCTAATTATTCAACTAGTTTAATACAAGATGCTATTTCATTGTTTTGATTATCTGATATCATTATGCATCCATATTTATTACAGCCCAGAAGACTATGTATTCCAAAACTTTTATTTAATGAGCAGACATAACACAGGAAGTCAAAACAAGACATACACACGTACGTATATATATACACCAATATACATTTAAACAATGCAGAAGAGGTAGTACCGTTAATTAAGAAATACATAACATGCAATAAAAATACTAAGACAATTCAGATCTGCCTTCATTGCACCTCTTCCAAGTATCACAGGAGGCTATAGAATGATTTATTCAGCATCAATCCAAATTTAAAAATGTACTCTGTTCTCTTATATGATTGTACCTTGAATTTTCTAAAGGTGATCCTTCAGGTGACTAGCTGAAGGGGACAGTATTTAGTTCATAAGTTAAATACTGTGGCTGTAACAACTCAGAAAATGAGCTTTGAATCCATTACTACTTACAGGAACCAGATTGTCTGTACGCTTTAGGATGTAAGGTTAGGCATGAACACCAAATATTTAACCTGATCTCTCTTTTTCTTTCTCTAAAAAGACCCAATCGGATGACTGAGTTCTGTTTTGGAGGGATGCCTACCCTATAAGGGCAAAAAACGTAACACATAACACTGGATGGATTTTATTGTTGACCTTAAGAAAAAGTCCAGTGTAATCTTGGAGTTCTATTCAACATTAAGTAACTGCAGTATTTAGGTTTTATCGGGGGAAAAAAAAAAAAATGAACTTTATCTCTACAGAAACATGATCCTAAACGTACTGAAAGATGAAGATGGGAAGACTGTAAGAGAGCTCCCCAGTCCACTAGGATGCTCCTGAATGTGTGCCTCAGATGCCCAGAGAACAAGCTGCTAAAAGCAGGAGAGCCAGATCACAGAGCCAAAGTTCCAACACTTTAAGCCACTTATTCAGCAACTCTGTATACTCAGAATAGAAGCTCTGGGCAATGGTCCGTGTGACCACAAAAGCAGAGCTCTTTCAGAACTTTGTCAACCAGATGGACTATTTGTTAAGATTTTTAAGCTGTACTTACAGCAGCTGAAAGACTTTGCTCTGTGAATACTGTTTTAGGAAAGAAAACAAAAATACAGTTAAGAAGGATTATCAAGTGTTGAGAGACTTAAATGTAAAAAACAAAACAGACCTCAGTAAATGCACCTTCCATCTGCATTTCCAGATCTAACCAAGGCATGTCTCTAGTCAGAAGATACACACTAGGCAGATTCAAGAGTCTAAGGAAGGCTACAGTGAAAGAGGAACACGATACCTTCCTCTTTTAGGATTGTTTTCCAGATCTCCTGGTTTCCTGTATTGTTTAAGCTCTGACGGGCCAGCAGGAAAAAAAAAAAAAATCCAAATCAAACAGCAATGCAATGAATCTAGGGAAGATACTGTAGTATATTGTAGATAACATTTATCTGATATACTCTTCCTCAGAGATGCAGGACATATCTTCATCTGTGCTCTCCTCCAAATCTGGCAAGTTGCCCCAGAGCAATACATTCACACCTGGTGGGAAGGAGGTAAGAAGACAAAGGAGGGGGGGGGGAAAGTATTTTTGGATTGTAACGTTATTTTTACGTTGCACAACTGTCTATTTTCAGAGAGTTACCAAAAGCTGGTAAGTCACGTTCATGATAAACATATTTAGACTATTTCCTATTTTTCTTCCAAAGCGATCTTGTAAGTGGTGTTGTTTACAGCATCGTTCAAAGAATAAGTCCTGCCCACGGATGTATTTATATAGTTAATTCATGTAGCTATTGATAATCCCCTCATGGCTGATTTATTTTTAAATGCATTGGTCTGAAACACAGGTGACACTGAAAGGTTTAGACAATAAGTTACTCCCATCTGCAAGGAGGAGAAATGAATTATCAGAATACTATGCATTCCTGAGGACAAATTATGCTAGACACTTGGCATCCAAACACCACCTAGCTGAAGAAACTAGCTAGCGTGAGCTGGAACTGCAGCTTGAGCTAATGAGGACTCAGTTATATAGGGTCAAAGTGACAACATGACTCACCCAAAAAGAGTGCCCATTGGACAGCTGCCTAATAGCACAGTAAAGCTATATCTATCACTATAAATAGCAGCTGGTGGCTGTGTTTATACCAGTTATAATATTGCTTCAGAAAATCCTGACTTCTGTCCACAAAAGGGGTAGGTTAAGTTTTCTGATGAAGATAAATTTCCACTTAGAAATTTTCATTTACAAAGTAGCTACAACTACCTCCCCCAAAGTAGTTCGCTAGATTAGCAATACAGTAACGCTTGCCTTATGCCTCCATATGTTACACTCCCTCCATATGCTTTAACTACATTGAGATGCCTCATTAGAAGGAGGACTTGGAATCCAAGATTTTAGGAGAAGAGAAGGAAACACATGTGTTCCTTACCAGAAGAGTCTAGTCTGTTGATGCCAAAGACTGCTTGGCTATGAAACATCCAGAAGTGGCCATTATTACAGGAGAGCAGGCAAGGTTTGCAGGGAGAAATCACATGATAACCGACAATGTTACCACTAGAAAGAGAAGTGAAATAATGAGCAACACAAATGCCTGATGAAAAGATAGATGATGTTGGGTTTTCTAGCCCAAACTAATGTTAAATAGCCATGGTACCAGACCATTATGTAACGCTCCTATTTTGATAAAGTTAAGGGAACATAGTTAAACAAGCATCTTAAATGTTTAGAGAACATCTGTCAGGAGTTACAGAATATCTAAGTTTTAGATCTTTGGCATAGAGAACCATTTAGTAACCTAAATTGTGTAATCCAGAGTAGTTTATATACCAATAAATGATGTTGTATTTTTCTTTTTTTTGGAAGGCCAGTGATTCCATTGGAATCAGTGTAGAAATTAATCATGCACATAAAATCCATCTGTACAGAGGCACTGTGCACGGGAGAGTATCGGTAGTAGGAGTAAGGAGACTGAGAATATTGAAGCTCTCCTAGGTTGAAACCTAGAACAACCATTTTCCTACTTTCTCAGTCATGCGCTCTGGTGAGATATTTCTGTTTCTCTACTTCTGTCTAAAGAATAAAATCCTGTGTTCCTATCACAACCCCCACCGTTTAAATCTGAACAAGGTAAAAGTCTGATTATGAAGCTGAAAGGATCGTCTCAAATAACTGTGAGCTATTTGAGAGTTGTTGTTTTTACTTGTAGATATCAGGCATTAATAAAGAGGATAAAAGAACTCCAAGAACTTTAGTGACAGCATGTTCCATCTGCTAGCAACAACTAGATCTGCCAAGAGGATGTTCTATTAATTAGAATATGAGTAACTACTTCTTACTGCGGCCTTATTCACACAATTATCTCAGTGTTAAAGCAGACATTTAGTCAGGCAGGTGGCATGCAAGCTTTCCCATATACTCAGACTACTGACAAGGTTGTCACATCTCCACTTGGGACTTGCACAGAAATAGATTGGCAGCCATGCCCAGAAGTAGTGGGCTGAGTTTCTATCAAACAGCATTAAATTTGAAATAGAGTATGCAATCTGTTCCTCCCTTAACTCTTGCACTGCAGTGGTCTACAGTGAGCAGGTTAAGCAGCATTGCGGCAGTGCATGCATGCATGCTTGAGGAGGTGTTAGTGTCATTGAATGGCATTCTTACCACTTTAAACACGCGATGTTCTTCAGTTTGCATTTGCAGATTTCAGTAAAATAGCAGCTTCCGATGAAATCAACAGTACTAGATGGGAAGACAGTAAAAATACAGAAATTTAGAAGTGGCTACGATTACAACTCTAATATTTTGGTAATACAGGTCTGAAGTCGCAACAAAGTGATGTTACCATTACAGTCTTGTGTGGGTTTTTTGTTTTTTTTTAAACTTTCCCAAGAGCACACAATTCCTTTTTCCTATCAGCTACCAGCCATTCTCATATGGAAACAAAGAGAGACCCACGAGACATTACATTAATGTATCGTAAGCCCTCTCAAATCAGACCAGAAAGCACTGCTTCTCTCAGTACTTACGAACGCTTGCACGCTCGGGGCCTGCTGCTGGCTGTGGCACTCTCAGTCAGAAATCTGATTACAGACGTTGCCCTAGTTCCTGGCAAATCTCGGCTAAGACGACAGAACAATAGCTTAAAGGCTAGGACATTTAAAAACAAACCTTTGATTTGTTATCTCCTTTTTAACCCATGCTTTCTTATTAACATGTTATTTTGCAATCTTATTTCCTTAGTATTCAAATATTGTTATGGGAAAGCAGCATGCAAGCGACTCTGAGGAGAGTCATTCTGGAACCAGTGCAAGATCAGGTTTGTTCTCTTTACGGATATTTATTTCAAATTCTAATCTTTGCTTAAGGAAGGAGCTGGAGGAACTCCCCGTGGCTCCCTGAGCCTACGTCTTCCCCACGGATAGATTAAATTAGACTTTTGATTTGCTAGACAAGGGACAGCCTTGCTCTCGCCGTCCCGCCGGGGCTTCCCCAGGGCTGAAGGAGAGCCAGGTGGAACTGGAAACGGAGGAACGGGTTGAATCGTGTGCTTTGGGGCCGTTTTCCTGCCGACAGCAGATTTTGAGAGTGATCTTCAGGGACCCGGCCGGCCGGTGAGGGCCGTGCGGCCTTGTCAGCCCCGCTTGGCAGATCTCTGCGGGGGAGGCCGCGGCCCCGAGGCCGACAGGCTGCAGCGCCCGGGCCGGCCGTGCGGGGCCTCGGGGCTGTCGCCGTGCCCCGCCGGAGGGACCCCGTGGGGACCAGCCGCCCCCGCGGAGGCCCGGCGCTTACCCCGAGGGCGGGATGTCGGTGGAGTAGAGGTCGATGTCGGTGTCCGCCAGCAGCACGGCCTTCATCCCCCGCGAGCTCAGCACCTGCTGGCAGAAGCGGCAGCACAGCACGGCCACGCACCGGTCCTCGAAGGTGCAGCTGCTGGCCGACATGGCGGGCGGCCACCGCCGGGCCGGGCCGGGCCCCGCCGCCGCTCCCCGTCCCGTCCGGTCCCGTCCGCCGCCAACGGCCACGCTCCCACCTGTCAGTTTGAATTCCCGACCTCATTCTCCCATTGGGCGTGGGGGGACCCGCCCCCCTGATCTGATTAGTGGAGATCAGCGGCGGGCCCACCCTCTCCTTGCAGGCCGTTGGAGGAGACGAGTGGCACCACCCCTATTGCCTGGATATTGGTGGAGGGGCACGCCCTCCCTTGCTCCCATTGGCCCAACCGGCAGCCTCTTTGCATGACTCGCCCCGCCCCTGCGCAGTCCTTGGGGCGGAGGCTACTGCGCTCCGCCAGGCCCCGCCCACCCCGTCCTGGCGGGGCGGTGCTATGGGTGCCAAAGCGGCGGGAAGGGGGGTGGGCCCAGCTGAGAGATGGAGACGTCTGGTTGACCAGGGCGGCCGTCGCTCCTGTCCAGCGCTCTCCGCCGATTGGGCGATCTGCGCGGCGGGGCGGGGCGGCGGCGGGCCGGTGAGGGGGACCGGGTGGCGGGCGCCAGCGGCCGGAGGACGCCCGGCTGCGGGAGGCGGGGAGGCGGCTCCGCAGCGCCCAGGTAATCGCCCCGCCCGGCCGCCGGGCCCCCTCCCCTCCTCTGCCAGCCCGCTGGGGGGCCGCGGGCTGCCCCCCGCCGGCTGGCCCCGCCGCCTCCCCTCAGCCTCCCCTCAGCGCGGCCCTGAGGCGGGGCGCGGGGCCGCGTCCCTCAGCCCCGGCCCCCCCCACCGGGACCCCCCCACGCTTCCTCTCCCCGCCGCCCTCATTGTTCTTCCCGGGCGGGATGCGGATCCGGCGGGTGCCGTGTTTATTTATTTCTTCCTCCTATACGCGCATCTTCCGCGGGGGCTGCAGCCTCGCCCCCTCCCTCCTCCGAAAAAAGGGGGGGGGGGAAATAAAAAATAAAAAAAAGACGGGAGAAAAGTTGTGTCCCGCCGTCCCCCTGCGGGCAGGTCCCCGTCTGCCTCGCACATGCCGGGCTGCGGCGCCCCGGCTGCGGGCCGGCTCTGACCCATGCCCCACCGAGGGGCCGCCGGAAAAAAAAACCCCAAAATAACAAAAAAAAACCCCCAAACCCAACCCCGGAGCTGCCGAAGGAGAAGCTGCGGATGGAGCCGCGCCGGCGGGGACGGGTCTGGTGTGCCGGGGAGCTCCTGGGCTCGTCCTCCGGCTCCCGCCGCTGGTGTAATTGAGGGCTGGGGTGCCGTTTTCCAGCGGAAGATGCTGCAGCTTGGCCAGGCTCTGGCTGTTCTTCCCCCCGCATTGCTGCTCATTTGGAGAAGCGATTTCTCTCTGCGCAGGCTGGCTCCCCTCCCTCCCCTTGCTCCCCTGGGGACCCCGCTTTCCGAATGAGCCCCTTCTCCCCCCTTGGGGCTGGCTGCCATGTAGGCGTTTTCCCTTGGTTACCTGGCCGGTCTGCGTTTCTAACCTGACGCTGCTGCTGCTTAAAGGACAATTTGCAATGTCAGGGCAGCTTTTCTTTCAGTCACAAATTTTGGCTGCGCATCTTGTGACTGCTGGCTGCAAGCTGTAATTTTCTAAATATATATTTTTTTTTTTCCTTTGCATTTGCAGGCAAGCAAACCAAAGAAAACGGCTTCTTGTCCTCCGTTTCTGCTCTCGTTTGGGATTTGATTTGCATCATCTCTGAGCGTATTTAAAAAAAAAAAAAGGCAAACCAAACCCACACAAAACATGTTGTGCGGAAGGACTTCCACTCCCTGGCTGTGCTATTAACGTTAGCAATCAGGAAGAGCCTTTGGGGGCTGCAGGATCTCGCCAGTCTGATGCTGCTGCTAAAGGTTTTGGTGCAGGGAGACAAAACTGCTGCCTCTTCCATCCACTGATCTCTTAACATCTGCATTTTACTGCTGCTGTGCTCCGTCTCACACCCTCTCTCCATGGACTGATTTTTTTTTTTTTTTTTTCCTTTTTGTGGGGGGGAGGACAAGCGGCAAATCAAGGCATCGCATTGAGAGGAGCGAAATTGCATTTATATCTTGTGTTCTGGTGGATCTGTTTTGAGGTTAATCTTTTCGGAAAAGAAAACATGACGTCGCCAGCAAAATTCAAAAAGGATAAGGAGATCATAGCTGAATATGACACTCAAGTTAAAGGTAGGAATGGTTTTATTTTCATCTCTTTTGCTATTGCAGTCCTGACTTGCAATTGTAGGAGTTTGCAGTAGATGTTTGGGTGGGGAAGGGGGAAATCATTTGCAGATTGCCTGGAATTTGCAGGGCTTTTTCATAATACAATGCTGGATCGGGTTTGCAATCCGTTTTCTCATCCCCATGGGGTAGGTTCCTACTATGGTATTGCCGTTTTAAGGTATAACGGTAAGGGCTTTTTTATGGGATATAACAAATCTTTGAGTTCTGAGAGATCCATATTTTTCTGTCTGCTGTTCTGAAATATGGCTTTGCATTTGAAATATGAGAGCCAGTTAATTGCTTTTTAATCCTCCTCCTATCAAGCGAATCTTTTAAAAATCTGTGTAGTGTCAGAAGAGCATGTTTCCACTGGTAGTAACGGGGACCGTGCTGAGGGTCCCTGTAAAGCTGTTTGTGCTAGAAAGTTCCATTATTCAGGATTTTGCTCTTGGTGAGTCCGTAATATTACTGCCTGGTTTTTCTTACTGTGCTCTTGAGTGTAACACCTTCAGGTTGCAGTGTGTCTGTGTGTACGCACGCATATATATGCATACATATATAAATGAATAAAACTAATGCATCAATGTTATTCCCATCATTGTAAGGAAGGCAATAAAGAGTCAGAGGTATATTTGCGATGATCATGCAAGTCTTCTGCAGAATTCAGTTGGCTGGCTTTCAGGCTATCATGTGCCCTAGGTGAAAAAAAAAAAAGGATGGTGAAATGTCTACTTAGCTTCTTGTTTTTGCAAAGTTTTCAAGATAACGCTTATTTAAAAAAATAATTATGACTTGTGTATGCCTTGATATATCGCCGTTAGGAAGTTATGAGATTTAGTGATTTATCTAATCGGTTAAAACTTGCTTGGTATGCTCATAGCATGCAGGAAAGATGGCCTTCGGGCAGGGTTGATTGAGTTAAATCAATGTGATTTAAAAAAATGTGATTTAAATCTGAGTAGGAAACCTAGATTAAAACTGACAATTAAAATACTGTTTTGCAATTATGTACTTAGTTATTTTTCCTACTGGGGGGGCTGCTCACTGGTTGCAGATCATTAAAACATGTTGTCCTACAAGATGCATGTCCTACACTGACCCTAGTACTCTGTACCTAGAAGTAGTTTTGACATTTGTGTTAAAAATGCTTACCTGAGCAAATATAAAGCTGAGTATGAGTTTATTTTGATTTTTTAATTTTTTTAATTTTTGAGTTCTTAAAGTTAGAAATGGAGAAGAGCGTGTTTCTTTTTTACTAGTTTAGTTTCTATTCCTGTTTTCTAGCTGTCTTTGGAAATGGGAATTGAAGTCAGTGTAAAATTAGAGGCTTATATGTTCTTTCTTTATTTACCCCATCAAAATGTGCATGATAGATACAAGCTTGTAGTCACAATATTTGTGAATTGGACGCAATAATAAGAAACAAGTCTTTAGAAATAGTAAAGCGCATCTTCTCACCTCTCAATTTTTTCATGCATAAGAAAGAAAAGAAATTTTTCCCTTCCTTTTCAGGAAAGAGACCAACAAGATGGGTAAAATGGAAATGAGCCTTCCCTGTGTGCAGAGACCATTACTGCCAAAACTCAGTTCATCTCTTAAGGTGCTTATGCAGAGACCTGTCAATTAGCTTGTACATGTGGTCCCAAAAGTGAATTGTTCTAGTGGCATATAGATTTTTTTGCTTTTTGCCTTATAAAATGTTCCTATCTTAAATATGTGAGGTTAAGAAGACCGGAAGTGTGTAAATGGATCACAGGGGGCTGGGAGAAGGGGGTTTCCTTCCTGAATTAGTGGCGAGGGCAGCTATGAGATTGTCTCGGGATATTCATCCCTCTCGCAGTTCAGCTTTCCCTGCGCGGGGGACTCCAGAAGTGGCAGCCCCAGAAGCGGCTAATGGGAGCTGCTAATCCATCTCCTGCTCTTCCCTTGAGAGGGAGGTGTAGATGGGCCAAACAGCTCAAAAATACACGACAGTACAGTAAGAATCCTCTTACTTTCAAAGTACAGGGGGGGAGCTTCCCTTCTCCACCTGGCTTCAACCTTTCACAAGCTGCTTTGACAATGGGGATCGTCGTCCCTCTGCTTTTAGGTATCAAGTTTGGGGGGAGACTTTGGGGGGAAGTTATTTGTTCCTCTTAAAATTTCATGAAACTTGCTTTACATCTTGGTTCTGAGTTGGATAGTGATTTGGCTCTATAGGGAAGCTCTCAGGAGCGGTAAGACCTCTTGCCTCTCCAATTCCAGAGATGTGCTGGTCTCTACCACAGTGGGAAGATGAGATGGTACTAAAGACACACGTAAATCCAAAAGTGTGGTGCTGCCTAATCATTAAAGATATCATGGTCCTTACAGAAAAATTTTGGTGTCCTGATCAAATTCTGACTTTAACTGTGGGAACAGCATAGAAATGCTGTTAACTCTGATTATGAGTTGTTTGGTATCTTTTCTCTTGTGTTGTGAAATGATGCCATGAAGCAGTCGCTGTGGGAGTGAGATGAATCAGGTGTTGGCATGCTACATAAATTGTAAGGTATCATCTGCTTCTCAGATGAGAAAACTCTGATTTTTTTTTTTTTTTTTTTTTTTTTTTAACTGACATTTAAAAACTTACTGCATTTTTTTGCTACGCTCCATTCTGGCTGTGCATTGGAAACCGTGTATAGAGGCTTCATTTAAAACCATTAATCCACAAACACATACTTAAGCACTTTAGATTATTACTAATAGAATGATTGATCTTTGTTTAAAAACTTAATAGTCTTAAGTTGTTAATCAAAAACTATTTAAAGAATAGTTTGGTTATGGTTAATAGATCATTTTTATGCAAATTTTTTATTTTCTGTTGCTGAATGAACTTGGTCATTTTTCTTGTAAAAAGGTGTATAGGGGAGACAGGGTGTTGATTGAGTGAAACTTTGTTCTCCCGTTGCCGTGAGCTATAGGTATTTGTTGTCATCTTCCAACAGCCAGTTCTTTGCCTCTTTTGGGTTGGAGTTAGCCCTTCCCATGGTTTGTGCATGCAGCTAATGGCAGGGGAGATCAACGTTGGGATGAAATGAATTTCTGAAGATGAAGACTATTTACCTCTTACACATCAAGCTTATTGTGCAGTGGTCAGGAGACATGGAGGGAGTGATGTGTTTCTTCCTAATTACTTGTGCACTGTGGTTGAGGACAAGCCTTGCAGTCTGTAGGTACTGGTGCAGCGCATCCATCCTGGGAGGTTGCTGGAACCAGACTAGACACAGCCTTGCGTTACTTCGTCTGACCTTATAGCTGACCACCAGAGATGGGGCTGGATGACCTCCTGAGCTCCCTCCCAACCTGAATTGTCCAATGATCCCATGGTCACTAGTATCTGGAAGTTCAATTACAAACTCACTGTCTTCTGCAGAAGTGAATTAACCTGCAGAGGTGTCCAGACAGGGTGGCTTTCCTCAACAACTGCACTGACCTTGAGTCTTTTGCCTTTAGATCATGCAAGCAAAGTCTGCGTTGTTTGGTTGCATGGCTGTGCTATCTGCACTTGAATGTTTCACGCTGTTGGCGAGGAGAGGAGAGGTTGCCAGTATTAGTGGGCTCTTCTTGCCAGAGTTGTTGAGAGTGCTTCTCTTTTTGAGGAAACTCTGAAATGGCTGCGTGTCATGCAGTAGGAATTCTCCTGACAAGATGACATGGGGTCAGCAGGGGAGGGAAGTGCTGCTTTGATATGTTTCTGTACCATGTGCTCACAAAGATTATGAGTTCTGTGAAGCTGGAAAGTGAGATTCTGTGGTCTCCATATGGAGCCTTTGATATCTCAAGCTCATCCCCTTGTCTGGATTGTCTCTCCCAATTCCTTTGTGCAAGTTGTGGTAAAGCAGAGATAATTAATTTATGCTGTGCAGTGTGTTCCATGTGAGATTTGGATGCTGCCTATCTATGCCCGACCAAGGACTGTCAGACTGTTTTTTGGTTGAATGTATTAAATTGCAGTGTACATTTGCTGAGGAAAGAAAAGCCAGTGATTTATCTCTTAATTCTTCTTTTCGTTCTCCTCATGTCCCACGAGAGCCTTATATTTAATTAGTTTGTATAAAGCTTCAGTAAATAGCGTCATGGTTTGGGCTACAGAAATTTAATACTGAAATTTTTTACACAGCGAGGGTTCATAAGCCACTTCTGTCCTTGAGTAGTCTCTAGCAAACGTTAAAATGCATCTCTTGCAGATCTTGCAGCACAGTCCAAAAAGCGCTAGGAATGTGAAAAATAGATGAGGTAATTTATAGCAGGAGCGAGCCCAGCACAGAGGTGGCTGGGTAGTGATTTAGCTGAGTGTGTCTTGAACTAAGAGAAGATGCCTGATAAGAAGAACTTCAGGCAAGCCTCCCAGCTGCCATCAGATTCAGGCTACTATAACATCAAAAACTTTCTTTTTAATATCCCAAAATTGCTGATAAATTTCAGATAAGTCCATTTCTCCTCTCTGGGTTGAATGACTGATAGCGTATTTGATCTGATTGTGATCTTTTGCCTTAAATGCTGCTTAAAAATGCCTTAAATGCCGCATACAAATCTCATTTATATGGCACATCTTCTGAGCACCTTGATTGATGGTCGGCAGTTTTTAATCCTGGTAAACTCTTAGGAGTGGTACAGACCTTCTCTGTGTGAAAGATCACAAAGGTAGCTGTGACTGGGTCAGCAGCTGTAATTCAGGGGCTAGAAAGGAAGGGTGATGCTTTTGGTGGTGATTTGAAACAAAACTGGCGTTTCTCTCAACTGTTGAAAGCTTTCTTGTTAACACGGCACATGCAGCGCTTGTCTAGAAAGAAGGTATTTGTAGAACTATCTTTAGATTTTTAGATCAATGAGTTGAAATCACTGTAATTTATTTTGTTGCTAAACCTGTGCACCTGGGGATTTTCAGTGTTGTTGACGTTACGTATATATGATGACTTCTCTTTTGTGTTCGTCTTTTGTTCAGGTCACCAAGTTGGTCACTGCACACTATGACTTTGTTTGCAGATCCTGGCACCATACATGTGTGCTTTTGAGAATTACGGCTGAGCGCTTGGCCATTTCTTTGGCAACGCCTATTTAATACACCGTGTAAATAGACTTTTCAACCACGCACCCTGGTGTGATTGAGTGGAATAGTTTTGAATTTTGAGATTTTGAGTTTGTATGTATTGGATTACCATTTACATTTAAAATGTAAAACTACCTTTTAAGGGGTTTTTACAGTTAATCATTACTCTGTGCATGTAAGTGATTCCATTTGTTTGCAACAATGACTTGCTCCAAACTCCAGCTATGGAATTGCTGTAGAATCATCTGGTTTTCTGCAGTTCTTGATAGTGCTAATCCCTTGAGTTTTGGAGCTGGATTGGGCCAACAAAGCAGCCTGCTGCCAGAAAGGGGGAGGGGGCTGTTGGGAGACTGGTTTGATGTTACAGCAATAGTTTGTATTTCTTTTTCTGCTATGTACAGTTCCTACTAATGGATTATTAATGAGCATGGGAAGAGGTGAAAGAGTGCAGAGTCTGTCGTCTTTACTCTGCATCTCCAAAATCCCTCCATTGCAGATTTATCAAGTATTGCAAGGCTAGAGACCAAAGCTGACCAAAAGGCTCAGTCCACTTAAGTGTTGCAGTTTCTTCCAAAAGCAGAAGGAATTGCCAGTGTAACTCCAGTAGGGTTTCTATAAAAAGTTTACTAGTGATAGCCAGTTTTCCCTAACTCCCAACTAAGGGAGCCCCACAGCATTTTTCCTTAGCTCTAAATGATTTCCTTTCGTGGTAAGGGTACACATTAGTATCTTTTCCTTTTTCTGTTAGTTAAAAGGCTTGACTTTCCTTTTTTTGTTTTTAATTCTTACTAATTTTTGCCCATTTTGGGAATTTACTTGGAAGAACTTATTTGCCTGGTCAACTTTTTCAGCTGTCTTTATGAAGAGTAAAAAATCTAAACCTTTGTTGAGATGGAAAGTATGTTTAAACACATGTTCTTTTGAATAGCTTTTGCTATGCCATGCACAGTTGATATTCATTACTTATGACTTTATTTAGTTCATTTTTGTATGACTTTTGCAGATTTCATGCTTTCTTTTTGAGAATTTCTACAACATTATGGGAGTCCTGCTCTCTGAATATTGTCAACATTTTGTAGGCAGTGGAAGCAAATGCAGAGTTATGGTTTGGTTTGCTGAGGGATAAAAAAGTATGGGAGAAAATGGGAGAAAGGGTCTTGACTTCACAGTTATTCCATCATTAGAGACCATTCTTAATTTCTGCTTTCTCTTTCTCCTTTTCTTCCAAAATAGCAATATTACAAAAGACAAAACAGGACCTTCTTTTTGTGAAAGCTCTAGGTAGTGGTCAGTGAAACTCTTGATGTGAGTGTTTAAAGTCAGCAAACACATGTGGATATAGAGTAACTGTCAAGGAAGCTCAGCTGGTATTTTTCCCAAGTAAATGCTGCAAATGGATTTGAACCATTTAAATTTTTTTTTTTTTTTTCCCCATCAGAGTAACTATTTACTGTTGTTAAACTCTAAAGCTTCTGACCCAGTCATTTTACTTTGAGTTGATATGGTGAGAGTTAATCGTTGCTTGGGAAAAAAAGTAAGGGGCTGGGAATTTAAAAAAAAAAAATCACTTCCTCTGCAATTCTGAATGTAAAAGGATCATGTGTTTACAAGAACTAGAGTTATTTGGGAGTGGTGCTTGCACTCTGAAGCAGCGTGGGCATGATGTTAGGATGGCAGTATGCAGCCTGCGGTGAGCCTAGATAAGAGTCAGTGACAGGCAGCGTGGCGAGGATGCGCACATCAGGAGAAACGAGCCCAGCATTTGCTGTTCTTTAACCAAGCAAGGCAGCAGAAATGGAAGCAAGTATAAATGTAAATGTGAGCTGTGCTTGGGTGTAAATCTCAGCTGAAACGCCTGGCACGGCCGTGCCGTTCAATCTAGTGTGCACCCTTTTGTGTGCTGCAGCATGCTGCACAGAGTAGTGCAGTAAATCTTTGGCGTAAACTACAAGCAGCAGATTCTCAAAACATTCATAGGGTCCCCCCCTCTCCTTTAATGAGCGCTTCTTCTCCAACATTTTATCTCAAGGTGTTGCTAAATGTGGTGCAAAAATTCTTATGTCTTAAGTGTTTTTAGCATGCTGCAGAAACAACTTTTACTTCATATTTATTTCTGTGAAATCAGCTGAATTAGGCCAGGGGAGCTGCCTTATCCTGTGGCACATAAGCAGCTGCTGGCTTTTTGACTTTTGAGAAGGAGCCAAATAAACAGATTAGCTCTAAACCAAGAGTGGATTTTAATCTACAGTCATGAAGTGCTGCGGCGGGGTGATTTGGTCAGTCCTACTAATTTTGAAGTCTTTTTTTTGGTTGGTTTTTTTTTTTTTTTTTTTTTTTTTATTGTAGGACTTTCCAGGAAGAGCCTTTTGGCTTCCCTTCTTTTAAGTAGGGAAGGGTTTTTAGTTTGTTTTTGTACCGCTGTTGGTGGACAACAGTTTTCATGCAGAGAGTAAGCCATGGAGCTATGCAATTTATAGATGGGGAGTGCTTGCAAATTGAATCTCCTTAAAATAACGACAGTTGTTGCCTGGGAATTAGTCCCTGACTGTTTCTTTGGACAGCAGTCCAGTCCCACTGCAGGGGCATGTTCCGGTGGTCCCGCGAGGAAGGGGGGTTTGTTCCCGACAGACCCGTAGCTGCCAGAATTGCTAAACTGCTCGCTCTGAAGAAATGAATCGATTGTTTTCTAACCAAAGATCCTAAGCCTCAGTGAATCAAAACAGTTTAGGCATTAATTGATCCCCTCGTTCCCCTTCTCAGTAGGGAGGGGGTGATCCATGCAGGGCAGGAGGGAACCAAATTGATGGACAATTTCAAGGAACTTTCTGGGCTGTGGCATGTTATGTATGGTTATGCCTCTATTTGGGGAATATTTAAGATGCCTGTTAGATGAGGTTTAAATATAGTGGGATAAATTACTCTTGTGTCTTTGAGGATGCTCCTACTTGTTAGCACTTAATTTGCAAAGTTAGGTGTTACGGGAAATTCCACAAAATCCTTTTCTTTATGCGGGTTAACACTGGAGCAGAGCTCTTGCTATTCTGCTGCTAAGAATATCTGGTATCCAAAACACATTTTATGTGGTGTTCTTGCTTTTGGGGGGAGGGGGGAAGGAAAAAAAAAAAGAGGAGTTATTCACATGTTTCATTAGCACTGTTTGTTATTAAACTATGAAGAAATGTTACATAGGGACAGGATTCTGGGTCCAAGAAACTTCCACTCAGCTACCAAATGTAGTTCTTCAACTTGGGCAGTACTGTGGCAACCACAGACAGATGGTAGCTGTTGTGTGCTCACTGGCATACGGCAATTCTCTTTCCTCCATCCCAGTTCATCTGGGGAGGGCTGTCTTAAGTGTTTTACTTGGAAATCACAGCTATGACGAGTTAACTTCTCCTAAGGCTACTGATGGCACTATGAATAACCATCCAGGCAGTTTTGATCAGTGAACAGAAATGAAACTTTCTAGAAAACTGATGCTCTTCCACCTTGTTGGAAACCCACAGTGGTATCATATGCCTATAAAGCAGAATTTGGACATGCAGCGCAAAGGCAAGGCAGAGTGAAGTTTACTAAGATGCTGACATGCCTGCCCTCTGAAAGGGTTGGTTTCCTGACCGGGGCATTTGGCAAACCCATCGACAGGGTTCTTTGATTTATTTATTTATTTTAATTTTTTTGTCATCAGTAGATGTAAATTCAGTTCTATGGACCATAAAGCAGGTCTCTTACAGGTGTGTTTTGAAGAGTCCTGTCTGATGAACGTGAAGTGCTTTGAAAGCTCACGACAGAAAACATGTAAATAATATGTGCAGTGGATATATTAATGAATGATAATGACAAACCATAGCGTACTAAGTGTTTTATGGACTGTGGAGGTACAGAGCTCTGAGCAGGCCCGTGGAGGTTTTTCCCCTGCGTTCGATAACCAGTTATTCAGTAATTTAGTAAATTAATATCTCTGTGAAGTGGTTTTGGAAAGGAGCCTGGTTTTGCTTTGGTCTCTTTAATGAAAGTAACTCTTCCTAACTTTTCTGTGTTCTCTCCATCTGTTGAAGAAGGAAGCCTGCTTCATCCCATTTACCCTTTAAAAAAAAAAAAAATTAGTAAACCACCAGTATTTCTGCTGCATAGTGGGCTGCTTGTACCCGTCTGTGTCCCAGCTCAATGGGGCGGACTCCAGTGCTGCAGAAAGATGCTGAAATATGAACAAAAGACTTTGCCAGTAAACGACTTAAAAGTGTGCAGCTGGAAAAGGGAGGGGGAAAGGGTTTCTGCGCTGTATGGAGGGAGGAACAAATGCAACACTACAAAGGTCACAGGATACAGTAATGATGTTTGGATGGAAACTTAACTTGCTATGAATGAAACTGCGCTCTTGCGTTTTCCCCCTGGAGCTGAATGTCTAAAAACTCTGGATACTTCTTGTTCTGTTTCTTTTTTTTCCTTTTCTTTTTTTGGCTCTTGTGAGCTTCCATGAGTTGTGCTATAGAAATGAAAAAAACGGAAAAATGGAGATTGGACAGCACCCACCCACATGCTAGGAGAGGCTTACATACACTGATCTCTATTGGGTTAATCAGAGCTGTGACATTATTAGTTCCTGGTTACTCTAGTACAACTGTTTGCAAGTCAAAGTTTTGTCTATGCTAAACAAATGTGTAAGGTTTCTTATCAGGGAACTTACTACGTTAACAAAGATGTCAGCACTGCTGACCAGGGTTGTTGGATAAACTCAGAACTTGGGCTAAGCACCCCTTGGAGCCGACTCTTGGACCTCTTGAGTGTTGGTTTTATTTCCTGTGTGGTATGAAGTCTTGTTACTGATTGCTGAATTGCCTTTTCCCTCTCCATATGCACTTATCCTGTCCAGATTGCCTGTATTTTCTCTGAGGTTGGTTTGATCTTTTATCAATCCATATGCTGTTGTTACTTCCATTATATGATTAGTTTCTGCCTTTAATGATAAATTACCCAAAAGTGTAAGAGAGATCCTCTTATTTAGCCCAGTTGTCTAATGCCAAACACATTCATATGCATTGCCTTCATACTTAAGGAATTAATCTTTACTTAGGCTTTAAATCAAAGTATTTCCCCTGTCCCCTTCGGAATGAACTTGACAGAAGATAGCTCCTTGTGTGAGGGAGCTTGAGCCCTTGAGTGAAGGGCTCCTTGCATCCATTAATTTCCGCCTTTCACTCTTTCTCCCCAGAAATCTTGGCTAAAAATGGCCCCCCCAAACGTGCCCCTGGAGGTTCAGGTAGTAGGTTCGTTTCAGATTTAAAACCAGGGAACAAATTCTGGCACTGGCCTCTCTGGAAAATCCCTATAGGTAGAGTTTTCTTTTATGTCTTGAAAGCAGTGACAGCTGTTGCCAGCAAATGAGAAAGTGTTTTGTTTTGGTTTGGTTTTGTTTTGGGTTTTTGTTTTATTTTGTTCTGAAACTTAAAGTTATTTTCTGGTTAACATACTCTTAGCAGCTGGTCATTCTTAACTGTGATTTATAAATTTGCTTGACTGTTACTGATTAATTTCTAGCTCAAGCTTAAGGAGCACCCATGGTAGGAGTATTACAGTACTACAGTCTTGGAGGAGAGAAGGCTCCGTCAGTATTTTGGGAAGGAGCTTGCCATCGCCAGACCAACACATACAGAGTGGATGAGTACGTTTTTCTGCTGCTGGAAGTTTCTCCAGAAAGCAGCATCTGTAACTTGTGAAGTTCCATAATAAATACTTGCTGTAAGCTGAAAGAGCAGCTATAATTTTCTCCGTACTCTGTTGCCTTTTCCAGCTCACTCGCATCATTTCAGTGGTTTTATGATTAGGCTTCATGCAAATAGTTTTCATTCATGCCCCACCCTCTACCAAACCCAGAGCAGCATGGCCAGCTGCTATGGTTGGGATGAAAGCGCTGCTAATTTGCTGTTACCTTTAGTTTAAGGATTCTGGATCTTGTCAAAGGTTTGCTGTTGTCCTTGCTGTAAGAAGTTATTTATATGTTGACTATTTAAACACATTTATCAGTTCCAAAAGATCGATGCCTCTCCTTTCAAGAAGCAGGTTGCTTTGAGGTCTTACATGGAAAGGTGCATGCAAAGGATGACAGCTGCATGTATCTATAGGAAAGAGTAAGTTGATTTATTTTTTTTTTTTTTTTTTTTTTTTGAAAGCAATCAGTATCCAGCCAGCCTTGCTTGGGCTGTCTGTTGTAGAAAGGTTGCGCTGTGTTTACAGAACTACTTTGAATCTTTGACAGCGATAGTAAGAATAAATTCAACTCTCTGCACTAAGGGCTCTCTGACGTACAAGGAAAACAGGTTCCTTCTCCTTCCCTGCCTTTTTTTTTTTTTTTTTTTTTTTGCTTCTAGTCGTGTGCCTTTCTTAAAGCTTATTTTGTTAAATGAAACAAAGATCCCCCTGAAGCCTCACTATGCATGCTTTTAGCTTATGGCAATAATATTAAAATCTGTTGACCATTAACTTTTTAGAGCACAGGTGTTCTCATTTCTTTTACATAGAGTGGTTTTTATCAGATATGTGGAAAGCTCTTTTATTTTTATTTTTTTATCTTTCAATGTATGAAGTGTTTATTTACTTGGGAGAGGTGAGTTTGTTTTCAAGTAGCCCAAACAAAATGCCTGTTCTTTTCAATATGCTAAAGAGCTATTCAGCTGTATCATAAATCTCTTACAGTTCATATTTTATTAGTGCATTACTTTCTAAAGTCCTCTTTCACTTGACATCTTAACTCTGCTTAGGTTTCAGTCTTGCAGTGATCCCTTGCCTATCAGTGAAAGTGAGGACATTCATACATCATACATAATATTTATAATTGAGAACTCTTGCATCTTTGATATTTAAAAAAAAAAAAAAAAAAAAAGAACCTTGAAAGCCAGTGTTGTCTTTTGCGGAATTCTCTGATTCTGAAACTTCCTGTGGCATATTTTAAGCATTATAGACGTTGTTCCTCGCCTATTTTGAAGCTAAATAAAGCAAATTATTTCTAGGTAAAACTGTGGGTATAACTGTATGTGTATTTATAACATGCATGCAATAACAATTTACTTTCTTTTCTCTTTAAATTTCCATCCGTTTTCCTTTCAAATAGCTTTACGTGGTTTATGATCATTGAAAGAACATCCGGTCTAAATCAGCCTTTTTACTGGTCTGATGGGATAGAGCTTTGTGGGTGCTGTTTTTCCCTTGGGTGAGAGAGGCCTCCTGCATTTGGTGCTGTTAATTCAGATCTGTTTTGAGGAGTCTATGTTCTTTGGATTGCTGAATTAGGTCTTTCAGCAGATCTTGCACAGTGGAATGGCATTGTGTTTGAAGCAGACTGAAAGTAGGTAAAAAGATTAAATGGTAGTGAATTACTCAAAATGACCTAAATCAAGGTCTCCAGTGAGATTTATGGGATTCAGTTACAGATCTTGAAACATGTTGAGAGAACTTTGAACTCTTCTTTTTTTTTTTTTTTTTTTTTTGTCTGGCAATGCAGCCTGTGTGGTTGGAAAGGATGTGCCTCTTCTTTTTAAGAAAAGTTACTTGGACAGAGGAGATAATTGCATAGTGGTTTTACTTTTTTTTGTTCTTGCTTGGTTTTTTGGAGGTAACGGAATGACAAATCCCAGCATTGTTTTGAATGAGACGGCTGTCGAGTCAAGAGGCGCTCGCTGGTCCGAGTGGAAACAGGGAGCGGGGGAATGCAGCTCACCGCTCAAATAAAAGTCAGTGGAGTTTACTGCGAAGAACTGTCAAAAACAATTCCATGAATGAGTCAAAGTTTGTACAGTCTTGAATTGGATTGTCAGGTAGCTGAAATGTGTCTATAGGTATCCCTTCTTTTGACTCCTTTCTCCCTTCTCTTCTTCCTCCCTGACTTCTGCCATTGGGAAATGATTTGGGTAATAAGTAGGAAATAAACACTCCCCTGAAATTTCCTAACACAAATAAACAGGTTTGCTATTTTTAAGTGCCAGTTTTTTATGATTCTTCCAAAGTTCTCTTTGCTCCACTGGGATTGAGTCTTGAATGGATGTTTTCTTTAAGACTTATTTTTAGGAGTTAAAGGCTTATGTGAACTTTAGTGCTGGCAAACATACTAGCTTGCCAGTCCTAGACGTCAAATTTATATTTTAAAATTTTTAAATCTTTAAGCTGCCAAGAAGAGAGGCCAGTTGAGAATATTGAAAGACATGCTCATTTTGCTGCCTCTTGTACCAGGGTTTTGTTGACACTTCCCTGTGTCTTTGAGAAATACTTAGTGTTGAAGCAAACCTTCACTGTTCCCACTGAAGTTGAACTTCAGAGCTTTGTGAAGATTTTCAGTTTAAATAGGAGAAAGTTTGTGAACGTTAAATATTTCTCTTGATGGCAGAGCAAGCAGGAAACGCTTGTCACCGCAAACTATTTGGAGGCTGATTCCCTGTCCTTTTCTTGTGTATAAAGTGCTCTGGTTCCTTGGAGTGGACTTGCCCAGTCCTAGGGGATGTCTTTTTTGTGTTTGTGGTGAAGAGGGGTTGTGCCAGAGCAAACAGAAGAGCCCCTGCGCTGCAGAGACCTTCTCCTTGGTTTTAAGGCACGGTGCTGGGAATTGCCTCTTGCTTTCTGACCCGTTTATTTTGTCCAGCAAGAGAAGGGTCAGGGAGGCTGCTGCGGGGCCCGCTCTTGTCAAAAGCTGCATTTTTAGGAAGCTTTCTCAGTGCTCCCAATTGCTATTAATCTGGATGAAAGTGTTAATGCTTTTTTTTTTTTTCTTGTCAGTTGGGACTGGAATAGAAAAGGAAAAAGATACAAAGCGATCGAACGTGTTCGAGGAAGAGGAAGAGTGTGTCAGGAGCGAAGAAAAATGGGCTTTGCCTTGCCGGTAATTAGGGTGGACTTAAAATTTTAGCAAGTGCCTGGCTCCTTGGCGATTTCATTTTCTACGTGCCTTAGCTTGGTTTGAGGTTAGACTGTTCATACTAACGTGTTGTACAAAATGGATGTTCTCTGCATAGTGGTGACAGTGGGTATGTCTATCATTACCGATGGCAAATTGGTTAATAATGTGGTTAGTCTAAATAAACTAATAGTGCAGACTGTGTTTTTTTCATTGCCTAAGTTAATATGTTTATACACCTACTATTAACTTTCTGGTGTGGGTTTTTTTGGGGGGGGTTTAATTTTAGTTCTTTTGCTCAGCTAGGTGCAGCTTTTTTGTACATCAGTTCTGTAACCGGCCACTCAGGCGTTGGGAGAGTTTTAACAGCAAGCGGTAGTTCCTCCCTAGGAAGGCTTAAAAATGCCATTGAATACTACAGGCCCAGGGCTTGAACTCATTTTTATCAAGCTGAGCAACTTGTTAATGGCTTAATTGCTGTCAGTTTGATTTGGATAGAGGTTAGTTTCAATTTTCTCCTGTTGGCAGGGTTGTACTAGATGAAGTGAGAAGTCCAGTGAACACAGTAAGTGGAAGAGAGCTAGATATCAGTGAGTTCACTTTTGGGGCCTGGCTTTTTTCTTTGCTTGCTAAAGGGTTCCTTAGTTATATTTTCTTTGATATACTGTTCATCTGTAGCAAGCTGCAAATTGGGAATAAGTAAAATGTAGTTTAATGAGTGAGAAGTCAGTGTGGATGACTCAACCTTCATCTCTTTTAGGTCCCGATTCAGATTCATTCCCTGTTTGTAGCAATTGAAATGTCACCAAATGTTCACACTGTTGGAAGAGTTGGGAGTGACTCCTGTCTCGATGATGGATTGCACCGCGCTGCCAAAGGTGGTGGGCTCTGACTCCTCCTGGCAGCTCTGGCAGAGAAGCAGGAGGCTGGATGGAGAGTGGGAGGATGAATCACTTTTCTGCTCCTCTGGACCCAGATTGGAGCTAGGAGGAGCTTTTGGCTCTGGGCGGCTGCAGACAGAAGAAGAAATTCTGCCTTGGGTTTTTGCAGATGTCTTACAAGCACTGAGGTTGTGATGGGGCTCCTGGGGCTTAAGTAACATGTTTTTTTAAAGGCTGATATTTCTGTGTCAATTACAAATCAAAAAAATTAATGTTTATAGAAATAACCCGAGTACATTGCTTTATTTTGTGAATGGGATATCACTTCATAAATAGTTACGAAGTTGTGCTGAGATGTGTGCAGTATCCCTGGGCAATGGCATTCATTCCCAGTGTGTGCCTACTGGTTTTGATATATTTTGACTTCCTTACAAATGATGGAGGTTAGCTAGTATTGTCTTGTTCTTGGAAAGCAGAGGCGCAGGCCATGGCTTCTGATTTCAACTTCTGTGACTGACTTGCCGTATGATTTTGCCTGATGTATTTAGTGCCTGTCATCTTTATCGGTATAGGAATGATGCTGGATCAGAGAGCATAGTGGGATCTTAGTACTTTTACAAACCTTTTCAGGTAATTCAATAGAAAATTACTGAATTGCTGGCTTATTGCAGGTATACTAGGAGGCAGTGGTTGTAATTGCAGTATTTTTACCGTATGAGGACAATTCACTGCGCAGTCTTCTTCTGTCGTTCTCCATGCCTCTATCTATCATGGATACTCTTTAAAACCTGAACCAGGTTGAAAATGGCAGTGGCCTGGATGCAGTAGCAGCCGGCTCCTGTTGGGAAGGCGCTGGCTTACGGATACACGTGTTGTCGTGTGCAGCTCTGCGCTGGTGCGTTTCTCTTAGCGAGTTATTTCCTCTACTATTGTTTTTAAACACGAGATCCGCTCTGCACTGCTTAGTTAGTGGGTAGAGTTTTTAAAATCCAGCAATCTCAAAAGACTGAGTTAGCTCTGACTTCCCATACAGAGCTGACATTGAAAGAGAAACTTGCTTGTTTTATACTTTAAATAGCTCTCCAATGGGGAGGTGGATAGTGAGAGCACACAATACGGCCAGCGCTGGGTTGTAGGGGCTCTGCAAGTCTATTATTAGATGACAATAGCCGGAATGAAAAGCCGTAGATGCTGCATCACGTTTTGGCCATTGTGTGTGAGCGATGTTTTTAATTCGGAGAGCCAGAGGTATTTCAGGTTCTCCTTCTCTTACGCTCCTCATTGGAGACCTCTTGCTATTTTTCTTTGCTGGGGACAGTGGAGGTTATGAAGGAAAATGGCTGCTAAGTGGCTGCTTTCAAAGCAGACTTACAAATTCTGCTTGCATGGGATAAGGTTTAAAACTATGTAACAGGCTGTATACGTTTTCCTCATTGAGTGCTTGGGAGGTGACAGTTTTCACAAAGATGAGTCAACTCTAAGTTCAAAATATGGCTGTCTCGATACCTTTTTGTTAATGTTTCTGTTTTCAAAAGGAGGTTCATGCATGCAAAAGAAAGGTGATGATCTGTGTATTACTCAAAAGCCAGAAACTCCCAGGGTTCCGGGGGAAGCTGATGTAGCTGAGTGGAGTTCATCTTGACCTTGGCTAATGTCAGAAATGAACAGGATTTCTTGGCACTTTGCTGACTCAATCCATCACTCTGTTTAGCAGTACCAAAGCCTTAATTTTTAAGGAACAGGGGTTTTTTTGACTGAGCAGGTGTAACTTCTTTGCAAGAAAGTAGGCTGTTTGTTTGTAATCTCTGGCACAGGCTACTCAAGTTATGCATCGCCATAGATGCATCCATCCACAGATGTGTCCATGTAAGAGAGAGCCTCAGTTTCAAGGGCACGTAATTTCTGACAACTGCGTGGGTCAGGGAAAGAGAGAGAGTGCTTAGATATTTATATTGTGAAATAAAATCTTATTTGAAGCTGTAGATGGACAACTGCATCGTATTTTTCACAATATGCTGTATGAAGTGCCTTTTTCAAGTCTGGTTTCCCGGTGCCTTTTTCCCTTTACCCTCCCAAGCTTTAGAGGAAAAAAGGAGCAGCTACACAAATTGAGCATCACTCTCTCTGGCATTAGTAGGAAGTCCTAAAAGACAAATTGCCAGTTTCACAGTTAGATAAAGGCAGTTTTCATGTATAATGCTATAGAGTTGAACTTCTCCTAGTGCAAGCCCTCTGGACGTTTTGGGTCTGCTGAAATGACATATCTGGCACCTAAGAAACAATCCCAACTGTCCCACAGAACTGAATATAATTTTATTATTTGAATATAACTTTAATAGCTCTCTACCTGACTTGTTTACAGAGTGAAATCTTGGTCTGGTTTTCCATCAGCATGGTATCCTGTTTTCTTCTGGTTTGGTCTGCAGTTTTGTATGCATAATGATAATGGATCTTTCACTGTCAAAAATACTAAGTTGAGCCCCAAAGAATAGTTGGTAAGTGTCTGCTTTTGGAGATCTGAACATGTCAGACAAGGAACAGTCTTGTCATAAGTCGTTGACGCAGTTTTCAAAAAGAGGGAACTGAAACCTCTTGAGGAAAGAATTTTCTGTTCATTCTATTTTGAGTATATTGTGAAATCAAGGAAAGTACAAACTAATATTAAACTTAAAATTTAGATAGTTGCGTGTGCTGCAGCAAGAATCAACACTTAGGGTGAAGCATATGGTGATGGGGAGAGTGTATCCATCAGGCAGTCTTGCCCTAACAGCCCTTCAATTGTGCTGAAATACAGTTTTTGAACTGAACTGCAAGAAGAAATACTGAGCAGAGAAGAGATGGGGCTAAACCATAACATTGTTTAGAGTGACCTGCAGTGATGGGGATTTGCTTTGAAACTCTCCTCTTGGAGGATGGTCGTCTAAAATCCTCCCTACAAAGTATAGAGGGGAGAAGTAGTTTCTCTTACAACTTCATTTTTAAGTGCGGGGCTTTCTGTAAGAAAGCTGCTGCATGCTTCTGCTTCCAGCGGCGGCTGTCGGTCTCAGCTGTAGGGGAAGCAGCTGCTGTCACCAGGCACATTGACTTCTTCCTCTGCAGGCTCTTGAATTTGAGGAAGGTAATTTGCATTGCTGAGTATGTTGCTGATGCAAGCTTCAAATGTGGAGCTGTTCGTTTCAGTCCAGTCCTTCTGTACATCCTCTACGAGGATGCACAGGAGTGCTGCTGGGTGTCACAGTGGCTAAAAATGAAGTTTTTCAAGTTGGGCTGAGGTGGAAAGCCGGAATGTATCAGGCTGTCTTCACATTGATTGGCTTGACTTCCTTCCCATGCAATGGTTTCTTAGCTATACTTTAGAAGGAGATTAAAAGCTGGACATCCTGTTCTTGAGGAGTTTTTGCACTTCTGGCTTGCAGTGTAGGTTGCTTGTAAGTAGGAATGCTGCAACGATTGATACCTTATGCTTATCTCATTAGTTTGATGGTATTCCCAGTCCAACACAGAGTAAACTTCCAGCCATGCTGTGGGACAGCCAAATGTAACGTCAGTAGCTGTGCTGAACCGAGTGCTGTTAAATGCAGGGGATTTTCTTACAGTTCTTTTTACTCTGCCCTGTCTGCAGATGCCGGAGGAAAAACAAGGGAGAATGCAAGGTTAGGGACGGGAGTCTTAGTTGCTGTACTCCGTAAATGTGGGACAGGGCAAGGCGTAGGCATTTGTCCTGCAGTGAAATGGGCTGTTGCCGTGTTGGTACGCACAGCACTTTACATTTGTGTTCTTGCTTCCTTTACAATGATACTGCAGTGTCATTACTTTCCCTTCACTGCATTTCTTAGTGTCTTTTTTCCTTTTGAAATGATGCTGGACATTTAACAGCAAAAATACACTTCGATTTATCCTTTTTCTCTTTTGGTTTTCTTCTGCATGGTGTCCTTTTGCCTTCCCCTAAGCTCAATCCTGACTTTGCCCTAAAAGTAACTTACCAACAAACTGCTCGAATTTATCAAACAAAAAAGCCCAGGGTTGTTAAAACAGTGAAATACTTAAGAACAAGACAGAGTGTCTACTTTGCTTTTCACAAACTTTATTTTTTGGAATTGCAGTAGTGTGTGTAATTCAGGACTTTAAAGTTTGCTGACTGACTACTTGCTCTTGCTGAAGAGCATCCGTAGTTGCTCACTTGCTATGTAATCCATTTTCTTCAGGCAAATAAGCTGATTGCGTCCAGGTTTTTTTAAATGTAATTTTATTTCTTTTTAATTACAGCATCCTCTGCAGATGTTGGAGTGACATAAAAATGAAATGTGGAAACAAATGCAAAGTTGTCATGGCTTGCTCCGAATTTGAGACAGTGATTAAGCTGTCAGGGGGAGTAGTGGAAAGTTCAGCTGACTTTATCTGTATGTCCTTTGGCAAATGACGTATGGGCTCATTAATGGGAAAGGCAAATGTGAAATGAACTACATTCAGTGGTTTGTCTGTATCAGTGCATCTGCTTTGGCAGATAAAGGATAAAAACTACCCTGGGTAATCAAGTCTAAGATTTGGGTTTTTATTTGGTAGCTGGAGCCATTGCTGATTGCTGTCAGGGGAAATCGAGGTAGAAATGAGCAAGAATACCCGGAGTCTGAGTATTTCTTCTTTCTGGTTGGTGGGAAGAAACAGTGGCATGACATTAGTGTTGGGAGGTTGCTGGTGTAATTTAGAAAAGCAGCTGATGAAGATGGGCTGGCAGGTCCAGAATTGCTTCTACATGGCCATGACTCCAGAGGAGTGGGCACCAATTCTTTATGGTAAATGGTGACCTGATCCTTTAATGTCTCTTAAGACACTGTAGGACCGCAGGCTCCCTTTAATTCCCGGTACGTTCCCTGCTCTTGGGCTTTATATCTGAAAACGTTGAAATGTAAGAAGATAAGTTGTAAGTGGAACCCAAAAGGATACATGTTTCTTACCCTCTTTCTGCTTTCAAAGATTTTCTGGCCGTCTCTAACACGTTCGACAGATCATTTTGTGTAATCCTGTCTGGCAATTTGTTTCAAGATGTTGGTGTTTTTTAAAGCTGTTGTCTGAATGTTTTGTCCAGATGGTCTCAGTGCGAGTCAGACTTTAAGGTACAGTGTCTTGCTTTGATAAGGTTACTTGTTCTGTTCAGATAGCTGATGGCTTTATAGCAGTAAAAGAACAGATCTCTCATGTTAATCGGAAATTACCATTCATTCTCTTGAAAACGAAAATAGGACCAGAGCGTCTGAAGCTTTCACTGCTCACTTCCCACTGTAAGTTATTCTCGTGTTCCTGCGAAAGTGTTGGATTTTAAATGGTGATAACAAATCCATCTGTCCTGGCTGTTGGCAGAAATGTCTCTTGATAATAATGGTCCACCACTATGAGAATTTACAAATGTCAGTCACAACTTCGTGGCATTAATGATTGATACACATAATGAGCAATAAAAGAAAATGAAATGTCTTGTATTGATAAATCATAATTCAAGGATGTCCATAATTGGATTTCATAAGTTATCTGAGGTGTTGTCAGCATATAAATCAAATTTAAATAAGTTTTATTGAAAGTATCAATGGAGATTTTACTACACCATTTATTTTCTTGCTCCATATTGTTAAGACAGTATTATTCGTAGCCCTGCCTGATATAGGCTTTTGTTAAGTATATATATTTAAAAAAAAAAACGCAGAACACACACACCCCCCCCCCCCCCCCAAACCAAACAAAATGCTCCACCATCTTTGGCATTTTAATGAGACTGAGAAACATAGATGTTCCTGGGCTGCTTACATCTCTGGATAAACTGGCATGCCACTGGAGGACATTTCCTTTCTCTAATTCAAAGTGCTTTTTTCAAAGGGAAGATGGAGAGATGTCTTGAAGTAACCTGAACGTGAATTCACACTAAAACTGAGAATGACTGGCCCATAAAATAGTTGGCACTCAGAAGCCTCCTAGCTATGTCTAATATTTCTGTGCTGGGCTGTTTGGTTAGTTTATTTGGGCGTGTTGTTTGAAGTCACTGGTAAATGAACCAACATAAACATTCCTTGTAGCGAGGCTGGCGGAAGAGCCGAAGCCGAATGCTTCGCTCCCAGCTTCCATGTTGACTTTGGCTGGTGCTGGACGGTGCTAGTTCAGGGGCTCCTTTTGGCAGATGGCTGGAGCTTCAAATAGTAAGGGTAAATAAGTCACACCCAGTATCTGAATTGCAACAGTGAATGGGTTACGTGTGCTTTGGTTTCCTCCTGTCCAAATGGCTTTAATAAATCTTAATTTTATTTTTTTTTTAGTGGTGTTTTCTAGGGACTGAATTGGTTTTGTGGAGTTGCATTAAGCAAATGAAAAATGAAGTGAGTTGCTAATCAGGGCTTGGGTAGAGCTCGAGCTGTATGGAGGAGACATGGTACGGCTGGGATCAGTCTGCATGAAAAAATAAAAAATGGCTAAACTCAGTATTGTCTTTTGGGAGTCCAGTCCAAAATAGAAGAAAAAAAGAGCTGTAGTGCAGATCTTTAGGGGTTTCAAACCACTGAAGATAAAATGGTGAGGTCAAATATTTGGGAATGGAAGCGGAAACACTTGGCTAGGTGTGGAAACTACTTAGGTGCAGCGCAGTGGTCAGGAAAGGTTCCTCTGATTGCAGATGTGAGGGGAAGCCAGGGCGTGCACCAAGAGATCGTACTGTGTATCCAGGTGATTTTTTCCACTCTTTGTGTGAAAGACACCAGCCCCGCTGCGCCTTGCGGTCGTGCCCATCTCCCTGCTGCCAGCTGAGGCTCGGAGGCAGATCTCCAGGCAGAGGCTCCAGTTTATCAGACGTACTTATGCTCTTCCGTTTCTCTGGGTATCGGCAGCAGAAGCTAAAATCCACCTGATGTGAAGAGTAAAGCTCCCGGTTGCAGACTCTTCTGTGCGTGGAGGATGCTGAAGCAGAGCCTCCCTGCCTGTGCTCCCCCTCTTCGTCCTTTGAGGTGTACAGAAGACACCCATTTCTCACCCACTTTTGCACAAAAGGGCTTTTTGTTCCTGCCTTTGGAAAATGTGTGTTGTCAGTTTTGCTCTGGTTTCTGCTTCGAGGGAAGAGCTTTCTGATATTGATAGGTGCTGAAGGACTTCAGTTTTCTAATGTGGTTATTTAATAGTGATAATTTTTGATATCTAGGGGCTGAATTTTTCTGGAAACATCAAATCCTGCAAAGCTTTAACTTCTGTGCAGCTTTATTCAGGTATTTCTAACAAGTGCATTTTCTCTGATTTTGCCCAGTCTCTCAAATGCTCTATAAGAGCGGGATTATTTCCTTCCCTCTGTCCCCGCTTCTGTTTGATAAAAAGGCTCCTTTTGACTTCTCAGAAGTGGAAGGAAATGACACTGGACAACATTCTGCTTTTCAGTGAACATGTACTTGATGTCTGTGGTACGGGATGCTTGATTTCAGGGAATACTTTGTTGATTCAATTAGGTTATTAGGTAATAACCTAATCAGTACTGGGAATCCAGATTAGTACCTGGTTTTGTGTCTCATACTCTGGCTTCAACTGATTCAGTTTTATATATTAATTTTTTTTCTTTTGACTATTAGTCCTATTTCTACATGACCATCTTAATGAATGGTTGCAATTTGTGTGGTGGGTTGCATCTGTGTTTCTTTGGAAAAAGATTTTTCTGGGAAGTAGGTGGTTTTCCCCAGAGGGAACTGGGGGGGGAGCAGAGAGGATTTTAGTTTTATTTATATTGCAGAAGTTACCTACTGTGCAAAACCAAGGTAGAACCTAATATATCTTCCAAACAGTGTATGTGGTATGGTTTGTTTTTATTGAACTTTGAATAATTTATTGTGAAAGTTGGAGCCATATAAATGGTTTCTAAATGATAAAGTGTGCGTGTATGTGTGTGTGTAAAAAGGAGGACCTGAGTTTTAATGTCCGTTTTCTGACAAATGCACATGAAAAATAAGCATCTCCTTGTTCCTGATCTGGTCTAAGCTGTGCTGATTAATGGGTGTTGCTGTAGCTGACAATGAACTGATAGAAAAATGATGATTCACGTAATTTGAGCTTTGCAGGCTCTGTCAAATATTCATTTCCCTCTTTACAAGAGGTGCTATAGAGTAAAATGTAAGTTCCTTCACAGACAGCAGTCCCCCACTTACCCAGCTGAATATTTATAACTCTAAAGGAATGACTTCTGTGTTTCCTATGATTGTGTAGGAAAAGCCTGCTTGGGATACCTTTGCTTTCATTGAGTATTCCTGGTGTAAACTCCTTATGAATGTGAACAAAGACTGAGCCAGAAAGCAACAGGGAGACTGGAACAAGACTTTTTACATAAACTTTTTTCGTGGTTTTAAATTAGGCTTATATCTGCGCTTTTTTAGTTGTGCTATCTATGAATTAACAACAATGCTCCAATTTGATTTCTTATGTAGACAGTTAAGACTGATGTATCGTAAACTCTCATGCCAGTTTAAAGAGGCGTTACTTTGATTTTACGTAATGGCTTTGGTTTAATGGCAGGTGTTCGTTATTACAGTGGGGAAAATAAGAGGCTGCTCTGGTGGAAACCAGCTCTGTCATCAGTGTCCACTGGCACCGCGGGCAAATAACTCGGACCTTTTTGATCTTGCTGAAGTCATCTGTGAAATGTCTGTAATGATGCTTATTATTCACCTCTCCTGGAATGTTTATGGTTAATTAATAGTTCTCAAAACCTCCCAGAAACACACACGGCAGTGTCCCTGACAGGACTGACAGGGAGGCAGTGACGACTAGATCAGGCTGCTGAAATATATTTGACTCACCTTGTTGACTTCTTTGGACAGTCGTCTTCCTTCTCGATGGACTGAGGACCTTACCCGGTGTTCCAGTGGGAAGGGAAGCAGGAACATAAGGAGGAGGGCTGCAGAGATCCTTCATGGTTCACTTGTACAAGTCTCCGGGCTGCTGGCCTGCAGCTGGCTTGGGCACTCGCTGGGTTATTCGTGACCGACCAGGTGGGTCTGTCCCTGCTGCAGTGTGATGGTCAGCCAGGAGCACATCCAGCCTCGGATCTCCTGGAGACCCTCAGCTACAGGAGTCGGGAGGTGCGCGAGGAGGTGGGAGGGCTTCAGGTCTGATGTCTGCTTCTGCACTGCGGCGGCTCTGAAGTGTGCTTTATCTACACGAGGCTGAGGACCAGGAGGGGAACGTATTGGCAGTACCAGGGAAAGGTGTTTGTTTCCATGGCAGCTTCAGGATGCCTCTGGAATAGTGCTACTAACCCAAGGTTATCTTTCACTGTTATATAGTTACCGGATTTTAAAACGAAGCCTCGGTACTGTTCACTTTTTTTGTATCTTTAAGAAAAAGTCCAAGTAAATTGGTGTTGGTTCTTTAAATGTCAACTTAAACACAAAGCAAGCATGAAAATCGTTGATGCAATTAAAAAACCAACGCCACGTTTATCTGTCTTTCCCCAAGCTGCCTAAGACAACTGTGGAAGCTGGCTGACTGCTGGAAGTGATTTTGAAATTTAGTTTACTCTGCTGTGCTTGAGAAGTGTTTATGTGTCCCTTTTTGTTCCTCTTCATTTATTTCTCAATCATTTATGCATGTTAACGTGTTAGTTACCAAAGAGGAGAGGGAGGAGAAATTAAATTAGACACCAGCATTAATCATTCTGTTTGTATCTCTAAATATATGACATAATTCACCAAAGGATTTTCCTTTTATTGAAGATATTACGACATATAACTTGTTAATTGCTACTTTTGTTCTAGGAATTATACTGATTTGAAAAATACACTTGATGTTACTTTGCATGAAATACTTGTGTGTAAGAGTGTAAATATCAGGTCTTATGGATTGGGAAGAAGTAATAATTTTTCACATTGCTGCTTCTGGGTTCTTGCATCTCAGTATCTTTCAGTACTTCCAAACTTTGCTTAACCCTTGACAGGTAGAGAAATGGAAAATTATAATGTCAGATTAACTAAGTTTTTGCAGTGGGAACAAAGGTGGCTGGGGATTGGGTCTGGGGAATTTGGTCCATCCCTGGACTGTTTTCCCGAGGAAACAATTAGCATTCTGGAGGATTTCATGCATCTGTGTGTGTATGGATGCCACTTTCTCACCTATAGATGTTTCTGTGTGTGCACACATATGAACATGGTAGTCTAGTGATTTATAGCGTATAGTGAGTTTAATTCGGGATTCCTGAAGTGAATTGAAGCAGTGAGAACATATGGCAGATGCCAGAAATAATGATTGCATTACACGTTTCTAATGAATAATTCAATTCAGTTTAGTACTGTTCCACCATTAAAATAAGCCCCTGACAATATTTGACATAATGCAGATGAAACGCTTCAAGAAAAAATTTTGGAAGGCGAAAGAAGCAGTTGTTTCGCTTCTGTTGGAATCACCACCGGTAGAGGAAATCTTAGCGCTCAGTTAGAACGAAGACATATGTAAAGTCTTGGGCTGGAGCTGTGGCTATTAAACAGTTCCTCTACGTTGTGTAGCCAGGGAGCAGACTTCAGGAGGAAGAACAGTGGTCGTGAATGGCTGCTGTGGAGCTGCAAAGAGAAACTATTTCTAAAATAGGCCAGAAAAGCACAGCAGAAACTACAGGAAACAATACATAGGAGAAATTATTTTTAAAATTGGTAAAAAGAAAAAAAAAAAGTCTCCTTTCTCCTAACCCTAAAATCCCCATTTCTGAATTTGGGTACTGATACATTGTGGGCAAAAAAAGTAGAGTGAAAGAGAATATTTCAGTGACACCCAAATATTTTTGAGCTCTTCTGAAAAAAGTTCTGCCACCCGTCACTCGAGGGGTGTGTTTTGGGGAGTGGGAATTGAACGTTTCTGCAGCTGCTTGGATGCTGCTTAGACTTGAGTTTTACTAAATGCTCGCAGAGCTCTCGTGTCAGGTATCCTGCGTAGCTGTATAAATGGAGAAAGTGAGGCACAGGCTTAACTATTTGTTAAAGGAGTAGGAGTGTTTGGAATGGAAATCAGTTGTCCTACTTGGACAGTAGGAAGAGGCAGTGGCACTGTAGGTACCTAACACTGCCTGTGAAGTTGGCTGTATGAAAGCCTTAAGCAGGGCTGCAGGAGGTAGGAATACAAAATTTCTCGTTTAACTGCTGGTGTCAGGTAGCTAATGGCATAGACTAAGGCTGATTCTTCATCGACTAAGCAAAACAGAGGTAACCAGACCACTTTTTTCTTTTGTATCTGAACTAAAACCAAAGATAATGCTGATAATTCTGCATTTTACAATCCACTTTTCCTATTTTGGGGGGTTTTTTTGTGTGTTTTGTGTAACGCATGGGAGAAGTACTAGCATGCTGCAGAATGATGAAATGCAGAATGAGCCTATATCTCCCGCTTCATGGTGATTTCAGGACATAGGTCTAGCTGCTCATTTTTCTTCTTTATTTTTTCTGGATTTCTTCAATAAGGTATGGTTTTCCAAACTGCTTTCTGTGAAGCACACTCATGATAGCATCAAGAAACTAATGAAGCTGGTCTGGAGCAGAGAGGTGTCCCACAGCCCTCGTCTTGCATGGGACTGCAGCATTTCTGAACCATGGGGCGAGAGCCGGTGCACCCCGTGCTGGCGGAGCTCAGCCGGGTCAGCAGCATCTTGACTCTGCTTTTGTCTCACAGACCTGTTCTGCTGTCTCTTCCTGATGGATTTCCATTCTAGAATAAATACATTTCTGTTGAAGGCAAGTGCCAGCCTCTCCCTTTACAGAGGAATTTAACTTCCTTTGTGCAGCGTGAAACACTGCAGTACAACATTCTTCATTCAAATCTCCTGTTTTGAAATGAAGAGCCATGAGTACCTGGCTCCCCTCCCTCCCTCTCTCCACGCCCAGGCGGCTCATTGCTTGCAAATGAATTAATGTGGTTTCTGGAGGGTGTTTCTGTACATTTCCCACACTTTTTGGTCAGTCTGATTAATTCTTGCACTCTGATGCTCCATGGGGAAGCTCAGGATTGATCACTGCTCATGAGCCTTCCCTGGACTTGCTATTTCATTCCTTCATAACTTTTTCGTGGTGTTTAAAATGTTAAAGAGCGATGGCAATAGTGTGCTGGACAGCACAGCAAGTGTTGGAAATGGAGGGAGGACAGGGGTGGTACCAGGGCTGGTGGAGGAGCAGGAGTTAAACTTCTGTTCCTTGGAGCATAAGCGCCTTGTGCAACAGCTGGTGGAAATCCCCACTCCTGTCCTCTCTCCCAAAAAGGATCCAGAAACTTACATTTTAGTGGTAGCTAGCCTTTGTTTCGTGAGAAATCGGGAGTAATTTGATTGAAAATGTGTCCAGCATGTGCTCAGCTTTATTCCTTACTGCATTTATTCCCTGTTGTTGACTTCTTATAACTGGGAGCACACGTCCAGGCTCCTTGTGCTGCTAACCACCTTTTTTTGTAATTAACACAGCAGGGTTTGAGGAAAGAATCTCTTCTTTGTGGGAGAAAGGTTTGAGCAGTCAGTAGGAGAGCGTGATGAAAAATACCTGAGAGTCTGATGCTTCAGGGAGACTTGGTTTGCCCTGGGCCAGAAGTGGAAAGGGCATTTAAAGCAGGGAAAAAGCCCCTTATGTTAAAAATGTTCACCAAATTTTTGGCCATCTATGCAGTGTTGGCTTCGTCACCCTGCATGAGAGGAAGCCGTTCAAATAACTATTAAAAAGTTGTTTGGAAAACATATAATTTCAGGTTGCTTCATGGGCCCAAAGCGATTTCTGCCTCCCGGCATGCACGGGCACTTGGGATGCTCGTGACTGAAGGCTACAAAGAGTTCGTCAGCAAGAGCTATTTTCTGAGTACTGAAAATATAATCTGGGGGGCGTGTGTGTTGCTTTTGATTACACTAATAGTCCATGTGTCAAAATGACTTTTAAATTGTTTATTATATGAATCCATACTGCAAACCAGTGATAAAATGTAGTTTTACTACTTGCCCATAGTATTTTATCCAGCATTCAGAAAGTGGGAAAGCATAAGCAAAGGTTTGTCCGAGGTTTTTTTTGGCTTGATGTCGTCTGGGGGAAACCTTTAACTGAGTACAGACAATCCTAAAATAGCTGTGAAGCTTCCTGTAGGCAGAAGTAGTTGTGATGCGCCTGCTGCTTGCATGCAGGTTTGGGGTTTTCACTTATTTGAAATGTACTGATAAACTTTTATTTGTTTTGAATAAACAGTTGTAGAACCTAAAAATATAATATTGCCCGATGTACTTAGACATGTTACCTTTATCAGGGTTTCTCTGTGCACTATGGATTAGTTACAAAGATGAGGACTTTGCTCGTGCGCATAGGAGGAGTTACCCACGCTCTGCTGTTGGAATTAGGGCGGTGAATCCCTGCAAAGGGTAATGTAATCTGGATTCTGTTTTTAGACATCCTCCCTGGAAAGTCAACAGCGTGGACTTTGTTTTGATAATAGTAAAGGAGACTGTCATGGCTATTTCATTAGAAAAAAAAAAAATCAGTATTTAGTTTGAATTCTGCATGGATTAAATGCCTTGGCAACTTTGTCAACATGTTTAATTGCGTAATTTTGAGCATTTGCTTAAAAGCTTTGCCAATCTGAAGCCTTGCATCAGTTTGCAGTCTGTGAATTGCAGATGAATGTTTTTTCATATGGGTATGGAAAACAAATGTATAGGCTTGCTGCATTCAATGGGATTCTAGTTGAAGGGTGCTTAAAGTTATAAAATTTTCAAGCTACCAGTTGTGATGGAGGCGTTGCACAACTGAAATAAAGGCAGAAAGCATCGGCTGCCTCGCTCCTTTTAAGTGACACTTTTGTTGTGCCTAGAAAAGGCACCCAAGGTAGGGTGTTGTCTACCAAAAGGTAGACCCAAGTAGTTAGTGATGCAAATATATTATGATGTAGGTATGAAAATAAAAGATGAGTGTCCTCAGTACTTCACTGAGACTGAGACTAGCCTTAATTTTTGCTTTTAAGCATGTCTTGCATCCTCTTCTTTTACTTCACTAATGCAAAACTTCATGCACTCATCTTATACCTCAGAACAATTTTATCAATCTGTATTAGAAAGAATTTCAGCTACTAATGCCTACAATTCTGTTTATATAACTATAAAGGGATTCTTGTCAATGTGTATTACCCAATGCTAATATTTCTCAAATGGGTAAGGAATATCCTGTTTTTTAAAGGAAAATTTACCTTTTCCATGGCATGCAGTTTCTGACAGGATTATGAACCTGAACCTCCCTCCTGGCTCTGGTCTTAAACAAAAGACTGTATTTCCTCCTCTTATATCATTTTCACTTCAAAGCCTGGTTTTTAGATTACCAGTGAGATTTTTAAGGCTGTGATGATCAACAGCTTTCAGCTAGCAATGCAGTTTGTTCCGTGAAATTCTTGCTGTTACTGTATAAATGCTTTTCTAAGTCATTAAACTTCCCCGCCATAGTCAGGGTTGTTGGGCTGTTGTCTGTCACTTGTCACAGTCCTATTTGTAATCATGTACCAAAAAAAAAATATTGAGGCTGTTTTCACAAAACTACAAGTCTTTCACTTTTGGAGTACAACCTTTCTTATATGTGATGGTAGAGGAAATGTGAACAATTCTTAGCAGTTAGTAATGTGCTGGGAATATGTCAAAATATGTAATCCAAAGCATTCTCTAAAACTTAGTTATATATTTAAATGGTTTTAACTTTTACTTAGAGCTGTAGTGTTGGTTGTTTTTAATTTTTTGAAACTGAATGGATTGTTAACTTCAAACTAAACTGTAATCTTAACCTAAGCTTCCATGGGGTTTGCAAAGGGAGGCAGGTGGATGCCTGGGCCGCCGCCATCTTACTCTGATGTTCAGCACCAGAGTGCATGGCAGCTTTCAGGAGTCGGGGATTTAAGAAACTTATCACAGACAAGGCGCAAGATCTAAAATTACTGCTCCAGTCTTATGTATGAAGTGGAGATTTTGTTCATTTTGGACTGCTTTGTCTTTCATATGCTGCAGAGTAGCCTGAAACATAAGACTGTGTTAGTGCTGTGCATGCAATTTAATGCTTGGTGTCTTCCAGTTTTTCTGCATAATTGCTTCTTACCTGCTGGGCGGGGGTCCTGAAAAGTTAGGGGTAACTGAGCTACATGCAAAGGTTTTGAATCTGCTGACTTCTACCTTCCCATTCACGGTTTGATTCTGTTTTGCTTTGATTTTGGTGTGCCTCCTGCTTGTATTGAGCTTATATGGCATTAACATGGGAGGAGGACCGCCCCTCGCAAAGCAGCCATGGGGGACCACTAAGTCAAGGCGAGAGCACGGACGGTTTTGGAGTTCAGCTCTGCCAGTTGGAGCGGATTTGTGTGGGTGAGAGGATTGCTGTTTAATCTGGGCGGGAGCTGGGGGTTGGTGGTTCTGTTTTGTTGTCGTCCCACTCCTTTCCCAAGCTTGTCATCTTTTTATACAGCATGGCAGTTGGGATAGGGGTGGGAACATCTTGAGAAAGCTGCAGTGCAGATACATGGAGATGTAGCTAGATACTGAAAAGCAGCTCAGGCTGCTTGTGCCTTCTCCTGGTATTCTGTGCTGTGCAGGCTGTGGTTCACCGTGTTGCTATCCAGTTAGAGCAGTTACAGCTTATCGCTGGGAAGAGTTGAAACCCTGCCTAGGGAGGTGATCCTGCTTGAAGCAGGAACGTTGCTCAGAGTGTGTGAGATGACTGGGCACGGAGGTCTCCTGGGTCTGAGTTCATCCTTCTAGCACTGTACATGACCTACTGAAGAATGAACAAGTTGGTACAGAAATTTCTTTGTTTCCGTACTTCCAACTTTAGTTTATAGGATGCTTAAGCCTAAAAAAATCATTTTGGTAAATTCTTTTTCAGAAGCTGAATGTTGCATGGTGTAGAAGAGCAAGGTATAGTTCCAGTCAGAGTGTATATATCTGCCTGCTCTGGGCATAATTGTTTTATGATAGTGCAGATTCTTGCCAGGAGCTTTGCAGAAACCCTCTCCTGTTTGGTATAGTTTGAGAAGCCTCTGCTGTTCAGTAGAGGTCCATAATTGCACAGAAATTCTTATAATCTGCTCAAGTGCAAAAAAAAGTATCAGTTTTTAAAATTAAGGATAACCTACTATTAATTTCGTTTACTGGATCCTTCCCAAGATTGTAGGGTAGGAGTGTTTTGGGACCTCGGATTTGTCGTGTAACTAGCCACCTAGACACTCACCTAGTTTAAACTAGCAGGCTTTTTCAGCAGGAACAATCAATTCATGAAGATCATCCAGATTTTTTAAAGATATGACCAGGTATGGTGGTAGCTTAAAATGTAGTATGTTTTTTAACTTGCCTATGATGGAAACTACTGGCGATGACCTTTCCATGGAAGTATTAGAGGGACCATCGCTTAAATGCCAGCATTTTATTCAGGAACAATTACCTTCATGATAGTGCACTATCATTTATGCCTATCAATACTTTATATGCTTCAGAGTTTAAAAAGGGGAAAAAAAAAAAAGTAAAATAGGTTAGAGATGTTGAGAATGACAAATGTGACCAAAATACATAAGGTAGAAGATCCTTCCTTACCCTTTGAATTCATTAAAAACTAGACATGCCTGCTGAGTGCTACAGGGAATGTTGAAAAGGTAGTTGCAGAAGGGATAAAAGTAAAATTATGCAACTGTCTAGCATTATACAATACTCCGTCCCTCTGTGACCTAGGTGACTTTATGATCTGGTGATGGAAGTGAATAAATGGTTTGTTTTAAACGGATGGAAAACTTTTCTGTTGCTACTAGGGATGTTTTAAATATGTAGTTGTCAGCCACGTGAGCTTTAAATACAATAGAAAAGATTCTGCAATACAGGGCAAGGCTTAATGGGAGAATAAGAATACCTGGTGTTTAATCCTAATTCAGGCATCTTGACCTTGAGTTAAACGTGCTTATTCACCTTCAGGCACTTGACACATTGGCAGCAGGAGCACAGTCTTCAGGAGGCTGTTCCTTGTTTTGAATGATCACAGTGGGTGGGATCGCTAAGGTCTACAAGTTTTAGAAAAGGAAAGGAGGTGGAAGGCTTTTTGGTGTTTAAAGTGGCTGTTAACCTAATAACCTGTGTAAATTAAAAGATGCGAAAGCAGTGAATTCAAAATTAAAGTGGTTGGTGTGACTGCAGAAATAAAAAGGTCCCGTGTAACACAGTGACCTGCGGGTTAGAGCACACGCAGCCTCTGACTCTGCCGTGGTATGTTCTCGGAGTAAGTCCGAAAAAAAAATCTTTTGCTTGTATAAGCAATGGGAAAACAAGCAGACACTTTATACTCTAGAAAGCCCAGTAAGCCTCAGGAAATTCCTGCATTCTTGATTTTATTTAGTGGCAAAGTACTGTGCGGTGTGTTTTTGAAAGATGAGCAAGGTTGCCCTTCTCCAGCCCAGCACCACAGACTCGATAAGCTGGAGCTGAATAGCTTATTGTTCCCCTGCAGGCAGCCTGATCAGCTGTCACTGTTCCCCTCAAAAAACACTGAGTTTATTTATAAAGAAAAAGTGCTGGTATCGCATTTCTTACTAAAGGAAAAGGTTGTTAGTTCTTGCTGCTGTTTAGCAGGAGAGCTGTGTGTGAAGTATCCTACCTTGAGAACCAAGAGCTTGAGTTTCATTGTAATTTTGTAATTAAAAAACATGTGCTTTGCTGATCTTCTTGTCTTTGAGAACTAGTATTTTGGAAGTGGTCCTTTGGATTTCTACTTTTTCTACTGGAGCTAGTTTCTCAATTGAGAACGTGACTGATGGAGAACGCCAGAGTTTGCCAGGTTGTCACCCTCATAAAAGATCCATCAGTAGTAGCACAGAGAAGCGTAGGTGGCCACACCATTACCTGTCTGAGCTGTATCTGGTATTTTCTATTCCTGCCCCAATCCTCTTTTTAAACATAGTGCCTACTGTTCATCCATGCTGATAGGGTAGCTGACTTTTTCTGAAAAATAACACTGTGCAGATGATCAAGCCCTAAATGCACAAATAGATGCATCATATACAAGGAAGATATTTGCTGCATTTGAATTCTGTGCCTCTTTCTTTATCTGCTTAGCAGAAAATGCCAGATCTACTCAAGTATTTTCTTTGTGTGATACCTTTTCATGGGTCTAGGAACTAAGCCACAGCTTATTAAAATTAGTGTCTTTGCCCAATGACTTCTGAAAAGGTCAAAGAGTTGTTCCTATGTTGGGACCATCCCTTTTGTTGAGGAAAGGGTGAAGACACAAAGGGAGGAAGAGTTTTCTAATACTTCTTGCCTTGAAGGATGTTCTTTCTTGAATGTCAGACCTGCAGATGAGTGTTAGGTTAAGGACTAGACAGACTGATTCATTGCAGCAAGGAAACACTACGTTACTGTGCGTTTTGGTGCTATTATCGTCCAGCTACCTCACCTTCTTTTCTGTATGAAAGTCTTAATGACAAAGCTGCAGGTAGAATGGGGTTGTCTTGTTTGCATTGGACGTGACTAAACCTGTCACACAAAACTCACTTGTGTAGAGTTTTGCAAATCCATTAGTAGTTTTGTAATTGGGGACCGAGCTGAATGGAGAAGATGTATATAGTGTATGTTGAGCATCAACAGCAAATTTTTAAGTAAGTGGTAGCAGATCTAATGTGCATGAGTATTCGTTCTTTCCCCGTGCCCCTCCCAGCCCCTGCTAATCCTGAAACACTTTTGCTAGCTGGAACTGAGCAAACAACAAAGAAATCTCACAAACTTGCAAGAAATGCAATACACAGGTTTTACCTAGTGTCGCTCATGCCTCCCCGTGCCGCCTTCCCTGCGGACCGAGGGTTGTGCCCTTGCGAGCGCTGTAGGGTAGAGGTTCCTTGTAGGTCCCTCTGGGTTTGTTTCTGCAGCACCCTTGCAGCCAGCCCTGGCAGGAGGAGCAGATGGTGCTGGTCCCTGCCCAGGGGTGAACCCGCACCCTTCCTGCTGCGGCCGCCTGGGCTGGAGAGGGAAGTGTAGCTGGGGCTTCCCTGGGCCTGGAGAAACGGGCGTGCTGAAGTGGTTTTGATTAAAGAAGTATGTGGACAACTCAGGCCTGTGTATTTGCTTGTAGTTGTATTTCCTGATGAAGAGACAGAAGTTTTCCGTTTCCTAAAATTCTCTCCTGAGAAAACAATAAACTTGACCAGCTTTGCCCACATGTCGCAGTTTTGACTACTCCGTTTCGTTCTGTGTTACGACCTTGCTGCCTGTATTTTCTCCCCGCAGTGAAAGCTACAGAAGCCCCTGGGTACTACAGTTTCAGAGCAGTAGTACTACCAAATTAAAGTGCTAATCAAGGTCATCTTCAAGCTTGAAAACCCCACATTTTTGCAGATTCTTTTTTTTTTTTTTTTTTTTTTTTTTTTGGCAAGCCTAACTAGGAGCCGTATTTGTATACACATGTTTTGGGTTTTGGAATCCCTAAAATAAAGATGCATGCTTTCTTCATTGCAAATCCTGGACCCCCTGAAACCGTTTGTTCCTGCAGATGTGAGCACAATTGAAGGCAACTGATACTCATAGCACATGGCAAGAGTAAAGCGCTTGGAGGTCCAGATGGTATGTTTTTTTCTGGGCAAAGGGACAAGCATACTGAGGAGGCCAAGCTGGCCTCTATTATTGCGTATCTCAGGAATTAGCAATGAAGTAGTTGATTAAAAAATTGCATTTGGAAAATGATACTTACCCATCTTCAGTTGTGGTGACGAAGTTGTGGGTGCCTGCAGCTGCAATGCATAGATATAAACAAAGCTGTGCATGCTGAAGACCTGAATGTTACTTATTTTATTGCTGATTCTGAATTCAGCTTGGAACAACACATCTCTGAAAACCTTTGGAAGGAGCAGCAATAACAGTCAAGCAATAGCAGGCATCTCTAAAGTTTGAGTGCTCAAAGACCTTTAGATGAAAGTGCGTATTTTATTGTTTTCATGTTGTTTATTGCCTGTATAAAAGCCAAATAACCTCTACTAGTTGCATCACTGAATATTTCTGCATTTTTAGACTAAGACACTGACACGCTTCTGCTATGTTTTCTTGCCCTGTTTGACCAGTGAGCAAGTCACTTCACTATTCTGTCCCTCAAATTCAGAATCAGTAAGATAAGGAGAACACCACCCTGGCTTAAAGGGCTAATGTGAGAAGTTCTCATATTTGTAAAATGTTTGAAAACTGTTTGTAAAATATTGTGTTAATACAAATAGATATCTTCAGTAATAATTATGCATAATAATAATATTAGCACCTATATCTGTGTGCTTTATGGGTCCTTTAGACATAGGTATGTTACTTGCAGATATTTTAAAAAGAAAAATAGTTTTCCTGAAGATAATTCCCTAATGGGAAGTGCTATCATGTTGGCTCTCCGAAGGGGTGTCTTCATCTGTTTCGATGGCTTGGTTTATAATGAGAGCTGCACAGCTGGAGACTCAGTAACTAACTGAATAATCCAAAATTGGTGCCTTTGGGGAGTGCCTCAGTATGTGCAACGTCTTGTTTCTGCATCAAGAGTAGTCTGCAAAGGAATTTGATAGATATTCCCTGAAGTGACTTTCTGAGCTGACGTGGGGTATTGCAGCATTCAGTCCTTTTTCCAGACTGAGATTCAGTACATTTTTAGGCAGTGACCACTACTTCTTGATGCCAAAAATGCACTTGACACTTGTAATTGATGCACTCTTCAGCAGTAAAGCTTTGCTTGTAGGTCTGTGCGCCAGATTGCAGGGTATTGAATGACTTTCCTGCAACCGGCGCATCCGAGATGCAATCGCAATCATTTTCTGTCTGCAGATATAGTTAATCATAATGGAGTTTTGCTGACATATTACTAATGAGGGAACGTATTTTTAACTATATTTTACTGGAGAATTTTTATGGTGTTTTCTCTAATGGGATTTTGTTTAATCTTTAGTGCTTTTGTTTGTTACAGAGATCCGTGCCCAATTGGTAGAGCAGCTGAAATGCCTTGACCAACAGTGTGAGCTTCGGGTCCAGTTACTGCAGGACTTGCAGGATTTCTTCCGCAAGAAGGCAGAGATTGAGATGGATTACTCAAGGAATTTGGAGAAGTTGGCTGAGAGATTCCTGGCTAAAACTAGGAGCACCAAAGACCAGCAATTCAAGTAGAGTATTTGCCTTTTGTTTTTGCCCTTTTTTCCCTGTAGATGTGGTCGCAAGGATAGGAATGCAAAAAGAGAGCCGATATAGTGAGTGTAGGTATCAGCACTGTTGTGAATATCAGAATAAAATGTTTCCCAAGTTTGTGTTAAACACAGAACCCATTTCATGTTTCTACATAGCCGGGTTGCTAGCTTCATTTCAGTAATTCCTGGTAGGTCATATGTTGTCAATAGGGAATGGAATGGTAAAAATTGGGACGTCTAAAAGGAGTAATTTTCTTGGGAAGGTGGGCAAAGCTGTATACCAGATTTGATGGACAAAGCCAGGATTTCCTCCAGTGCCAGTGGCTTTGGTCTGTTTTTTTTAAAAGTAACTGTTTCTAATCTGTTATATGTTGTGATTTGCCATTGCAGCTCTGTTTTCAATATCCTATGCATACTCAGTGTAGGATTTAAGTGTTGTATCTCTGCTCGTATCACTTCAAAACAGTAGAGAAATAAGGCCAATAGTACTTCCAAATAGAGCTGTGCCATTTGGGGGGCAGGAATCCCTAGATACTAAGCTGATAGGATTCACTTAAAATTTAAAGGTGTCCTCATTGACAATCAATTATCTCACCTGCTTGAAACATTATTTACAGGTCTGACCATACTGTTTTGGTTGTTCCCCGCTTAGCTGTTTGAGTTGGGATGACTAACGCGTATCGAATGTGGTTGCGTGGATTCAAAGCCTTCTGATTTACTACTGACTTCTGCCTGGAGGAAGGGACACAGGTGCTTTTCCCAGGAAGGGGATGCGGGAGAGGACCTGTGGGTGAAGAAGGGGCTGGTGCAGGCTGCACGGCACGGCAACATCAGCCCAGTGAGTAGGTGGCCTGCACAAAGCCACAGCCACGGGGCTCCTGTAGCTGACATCTGGGCAGTGCACAAGCTTGTCAGGCTTTGTTGTCAGGGTAGCAGCTGGGGAAAACACCGAGCAAAAGCAGCCTCGGGATCTGAATCATTTCTGCTTTGGACAGATTGGTCTGAGAGGATCCATCTGGGTCTACCACCGCCCAAAGTGCAGTGTCACTTTTAGCGTTGTTTGAGTCGGGCCATTATCTGTGTGTTTGGTTTTTTGTTGTTGCTGCGTTTGGAGGGATATGGGGATATATCAGCTTTCCCTTTCCACTAGAAGCTCTTTTTGTGAAAGCCATTAAGTAGGCACCATTTTAGTTTCCTTTCTGTACAGCTTTGATGTCATTTACTTCAGTTCTTACTTAAAACGCACATTGTGCTACATTGTCGGGAAAGCATGACTCCCAAGCATAGCTATTTGACAGGTTGGAGAAGAGTTATTCTGCGTACCTGTAGAGCTGTAATTGTCTTAAGTATTTTTTTTCTTTTCCTTTACAGTGAAAGTGTTCTTGTAACTATTAAGCTGTGTATATTCTCTACATGCCTTTAAGATGGCACTAAAGAAATGATGTCTTGAACTATAATTTTCCTCTGCATTATGATTGGTCTTTTTCAGTTTATTTTGTTGTTATTCCTGGTGAAAATTGAGGTGGTTTCCTTTATCTTACATAATGTGAAACATCACATCAGAAATGCTTTTGTATTCAGCTTTCAGTGTTGGGAAAGTTGTATATAGCTTACTTCCTATTTTGAGATTGAGTGAATTTTTAATGTGGAATTTTTTACCATAGTTGAACAGAATCCTACATGATGTCATGCTTCGTGTGAATTAAATATGCTGGCTGTGATACTGCAGGGTTTTTAAGAATTTTTTCTTGTTTGTTCTAATGCATTTTCCTCACTGACCCGTGCCCCTGGTTTTTGAGCTGTTTGTACTTTAGATAGGCTTTATAAAGCTGTACCTGGACCAAATTGACCTCAAATATCCTAGCTATTGAGTGTAGCCTGAATTGGACAGGTGATTTTATCAGCACATAAAACTTCCACTTGAATTTCTGAATTAAATGTCCGTGCTTTTCTGGTCAAGTCCAGGGTATTGCCCGAAATACTCTGAAACCTGTTACTGAGCATCAGTTTCACTTCGCTTTGCAGAGGGCTAACGTTGCTCAGGCTCCTGATTTTGCTTGCATTAGCAGCAGATAGCTCCTGGCAGAAAAGCATCTTGCTCTTGGAATATGTTATCCCTGCAAGGTTTGAGTCCCAAATGTACAAGTTGTTAATTTGGTCAAGAGTTGGAATAAGGGAAAAAAATAACTCTTAACGATAAGGCTGCTGGGTCTGTGGGCAGTAGTTGTCACAGCAGCAGCACACGGTTGTAAAGCTGTCTGTCCTGGGTAGCTCCATCTATTACTTGTTCGGTCATTTGTGTCTGCTGGCTGTAACATTCAGAAATGTGTCAGAATACCACAGGGATCAGTAAGGAAGCAATTCCAATTATAATTACCTATCCCCAACACTACTCTGTCTGAATAGTGAAGGGTAACTTGGCTGGTATCTTTTCTGTAGATGCTGAAGCTGTAATCTCATTTGGAAGCCCCCAGAAGACTATTTGATCAAAGCCAACCATCAGATCTCTCCTCCTCAGGAGCCTGGTATTACATGACTACGAGATGTGCACAGGCGGGTGGCTACTCTGTAATTGCCTGGCTGTGACCCTATAAATATACAGTAATAGCATGTTCTTTCGATAACATGATAATTATGTCGGAAGGTACCATATCATTCAGTGACTGCTTACATGTCACTTGCCGTTTTTAGATCTCATAACACTGTCAAGGAGGAAATCTGTCAGGCAGTAACCCTGTAATTTGCATGTGCTTTCATACTCAGTAGCTATTATGTAATTGCCAAGTTGCTCTGAATGTGTTCATTTAAGGGAATGCTGTCAAGGGCAGAAGGCTTCAGTCTGACCCTTGAAATTGGATTGTGTGGCTTCCTCCACCATCCATCTCCAAGCTGGTAAAAGCACATGCTTAAAGGAAAGAGCAATGTGAAGTGCAGGCTTGTGTTGGGTTTCTAACAAATGCGTTGCATGGGGTTTATTTTTCTTAGATGTGGCTGCATCAGAGGGTAAGCTGATCAGGTGGCTACGTTTTCCATATGGGTTTTGAAATGTAGGTGGTTGGGTCTTGACAGCAAACTGTGTGTAGCTGGTGATGGACTTAAAGGGTGCTTGCACATTGCACAGTTTGAAGCTAGCTTCACTGGAGCATCTTAAAATGATTTACAGAGGTAGGTGTGTGTTATTCTCATTTTATGTCTTCGAAGAAGGGGAACAGATTGGTTTAGCCAAGGTGACATACGAGTTGATGACAGTTGGATATATCCCAGGTTTTACTTGCTTTTAACTACTCTACCATGGCTGTTAGACCTCACTTTGCCTAATCTCTTTTAAAAATGTTTTTTCAATTAGAACAGACTATTAAAGAGAATAGTCATATAAAATGTATGAATTTGGTAAGGCTTCTTCAGTACCCGTTGGTAAATATCCTTGCACAAGATGTAAGGACTGGAGGAAAAAAAAAAAAGGCGTTTCACAGCCCAAGTCTTATAACTCCAGTTGTTACACGAGCTTGTCGGTCACGAGTTTGGTATAGTCATCGCTCCTTAAAGATCTGTCTAACTAAAGGTCTGTTTGTGTAGCAGTTAAATCAGAGCATCCATCTCAGCAGGTGTCCATCTTGCCTGTTGGGTCTTGGGGGTCCCTGCAGGCTGCAGCGTTGGGTGTGGGTCTGACTTCCATCCTCAGAGGAAGGCTCTGTCCCACTGCAGTGAAACCCTGGGACCTTTAACTCCAGACTTCAGTTCTCCTATTTCATGTGATTTTGTCCTAAAGGCATTTGCCTATTCAAATAATCGGTTAACAATATAAAAACCGTGGCAAGCCTTGAGTGATTCCTTTCAAGGGAGAAAATGGGAGGAAAAAAAAAAAAGAAAAAAAAGAAAAAATGAAAAGACAATGCTATTTTAAGGCCATATTTTAAATCAAGATAGTCTTTGGAAGTAGGATACTGAGTAGCAATTGTCAGCTGGAGAGCTAAATGTCCAGGATATCCCAGCATGAAATTCAGATGGCTTTCTGGCAGCCTTTGCCTTGAAGTAGAAGATGCAGAATAAGTCTGGCAACCTTCAGGCTGAGCACTTGTAAACAACAGATGTTCATAACTGGAATCTTTTGGAAGAGAAGGGCAGGGAGCAGCGTGTATGTCCATGCTTGTAATTCTCAAAACTTGCAGTTAACACTGAGCTGTGTCAGGAAGACTTTAAGGGGAAATCAAAAGTTGATTTGAATGAGCTGCTTGCAGAGAAGTTCAACTTCAGTTTTCTTAAAAGTGAAGTGATTTCTTTAAAGGAGAGATGATACAGGCTGTGAGGGAGGTATTGACAAAAGCATTTGGGTCACGTGGACTTCAGTTATGTTGTTGTTGTTGTTGTTATTATTTTATTGATTTAATTGGTAAATATTGTCTTAGGCTATTTTGACCTGTGATTCTTTCTGATGGAGCTGAGTCCTGAACATTTTTTTCTGAGTCTTTCAAATAACAACATTTGGAAGATTTTTCTAAGCATGAAGCATTCATTTATTCAGTGACCTCACTGAACCTGGAGAGCTAGGGGTACATGACCAGTGAAAACTGATGTAGAACCCCAGGGAGGATGTGGTGTTTTTCATCATATCAGTGATCCCAGTATCGCACTGGGTTGGTTGGTATGGTTGTAGCTACTCTTACGGAGCACGCTGCAGAGGAGAAAAGTCAGACAGGTTTGAAAAAGTATATACAGAAGCAATTACGTCTCTGCTCTAACACTTGGTCTAGTTCTAGCTCTCATGGTTTGCAGGGTGGACTCGACAATTGCACAGATCTGAAAATAACTTTTTTATCTCTCCCTTCACCTCGTATCTGATTTTAGCAGGTAGTTCAGGTGAGCTGGGCATGAGGTCAGTACTGCAGAGTGTGCACCCTGTAGAGCTCGGAGACCTGAGCCCGCAGGTCACTGTTGAGATGGGAAAGGTAGTGTGTGCAGGTTACTCCACAGAGTGGGAAATAAATCAGTTTCTCGGTTCCCAGGATCTTGATCACTATTTGGGGATGTACCAGCTCTGGAAGTGTCTGTTGCATACCTCTAGGAAACAGATCCCGAATATTTTGGGGGAGCAAGGACGTGGAACAGGAAACTTCAGTTTTTGTGTGTACCACCGTGAGACTTGCTTTAAGAACCTCAGTTCGAAGGAAGGATGGTCGGAGAAGTTTTCTGTCCACACGGATGATGTGACGTGCCCATGTGAATTTAAATGTTTCTCTCTATTTAGTAGTATTTTCATTCTCATCTGACTCATTCCTTTGTCTTGCACTCCTTATGGAAACTCAATATTTCTATTCCTGGTTTGTGGGTGTGGTTTGTTTTGTTTCGCGTTTTTTTATCTAGTGTGGGGGGAGGAGGTTGTTTTTTAAGATAATTTTTCTGCTGTTGCTCTGAACACGGTTACCTTGCAATGCCCAGCTAAGTGTCGCTGGCCTTTGTTGCTCTCTCCTGCTTGCCTTAGAGCAGATAAATCTTGGATTGTCAGTGGGTTCCTTGTATGAATGAGTAATTTAATTAAGACATTTCAGATACTTGGGACTCAAATCTTCCCTTCTGATCTTTTGAGACCGACTGAAACCTTTGAAGTGGAAGTTGCACAGGACCCGATCAAGATAACACCCGGGAAACCACAGAGCTTCATACTTTGTGGTTCCTTAAAAATCTGTGCACAACTTCCTCTTCCTGCTCCCAAACACCCCTGATTGCTGTGATCTGGTGTAATTTAGGCTAACCTAAATAAACTCTCCAGATTCACTATCATCACACGATCTTTAAATGAGTATAAATAGTGCTTGAAATAAACCTGGATCTCGGCATCTTCCTCCTCCTCCTCCTCTCCTTGCGGGGGAAGTTTGAGTCAAACAGTTGTTGTGAATGTGAAATTGCCAGCACTTTGGGAAAGTTCTTATCCAGGTCCTACAGTTTTGGGTTGATCTCATCAATTTTACTTCTTACAGGCGAATACTGACTCCAGTCATTCTGCAGAATGTGGAAATCGAGCTAGCTCTCGATTATACCCAGCAGTCCCTGTTGCATCTTTTTCTTCCCTTTTTCATCCCTCCTCTGTGGTGACATGAAACTGGAAGCAGAATATATTTGCCAGCTCCTTTGAGAATTGAAATGGTTAATGAAAATCACAATTTGCTTCTCTGCCATCTGCTTGTGGTTATGATAGAAAAGGGTCTGTTGTAAACAGTTGTATAACTTCTGCTCTGTGTTGTGAAAACTGTTGCCATGTTCCACCCCAGAAAATGCTGCGTTTTTAGAGGCGCTTTAACAGTTAATGTGTGTGTAGTTTTAAAGGCTACTTGGAAGGTTTGAAGCAAGTAACTGCCTCTTTCCTTTTCTGTTTCATTTCTGTCTTAAGGCCTGCCTTTATCTGCTTTTTGCCAGTGCTAGGAAAATTGTCACTAGCAAATAATGGAGGGGTTTTGTCTCGCTTCCTGTAAAAACCTTGTCGTGAAAACACTGAACCTGTACAAAAGCAAGACAGACCATTTTAACAAGGTACCGAAGGGGTTAGAGAAACCGACAGACACCAAGAAATTAAAGGAATTTAAACGAAAAATCATGAAGCGTGCAGAGCTGTGGTTGCATGAGGTTGAGCTCAGGGTGTGGCGCTCACTGTGCAGACCCGAAGGTGACAATCCCGGTCGCGGATTGGAAGCATGTGGGGTTGTGATTATTTTTTCCTGCAGGATGGCCTTTCATGTCTAACCACACGGAGTGTGTCAACAACCCATCTGGCGCCATTAGACACCAGCAATTTTACTCACCACGCTTTTCATGGGCTCTTGGTATTCGTGCTATGTGCTGCCTTAGAATAGCTTCGGGTGTTGTGGTAGGGCAGCCTGGACAGCTGGGAATTGTCCATTTAACTATTGCATCTCTTCTGGTTCCCATTTGGTGCTTCAGTTTTCTTTGGAAAGCAAGGCACTCGTACCATGCTGTGCTCTGGTCCCTTGCATGTATTCTTGTCTATAGTCATAACGCTTGGCCCTTGTTGCTCACAGCTCTTCCAAGGTAGGGTTGCTCAAGGTAGGGTTGGATTGATACCTCGGTGGGGGCATCCATGAACGGCCAGGTGCTCTTAGTGGAGTAGATAGCAAAAATTCATAATGAGATGGAGAATGTGATGGGAGATATTAAGGGTCAAAACAGCTGAGGTTTTGGATTGGCAATTTGTGCAGTTGAATGGTACAAAGCCTGAGAAGGCAAGTTAGTAGGCTGCACGCAGCTGGACTACTTCTGGCTGCTTAGAGGAGATCTGCAGCTGCACTGGTCTTAGGAAAAGAGTGAAGCAGCAAAGTGATGAAGCAGTAGCAGGCTGTTAAGGGTTTTGAGGCAGGATCTTGAACAGCTAGAACAAGATCAGCTGGTGGAGAGCCTGAGCTTTTTGTTCCTAAGTTTCATTCCCAGACTTTTTATGGTAGTTGATTAATTTTCACTTGCTGAAGCTCTTCCAGCTTTAGAGGGCAAATACTAAGTCAGTGTGTAAAGTACTTTTATATCATTGGTGTAAAGGAGCAAACCAACCAACTTCTAACATCTTTTAATACCGTCCTTCGTAAACTTCTCTTTACAACCATCCACAATACTATCTTACTTAGTTTGCTTCCTGTCTTGAATCACAGTTTGTCTGTTGGTAGAGATGGTGGCTCTCCAGATGGCCTGTACACCTCTGACCCAGCGCTGCTCCTTGGAGGAGCTCTTTCTGGACATGCCTTTCCTCCTCCTGCCCTCTCTTTAGTGGAAGAAAGCTGGGTGTTGTTTCTTGTCTCACCTAAATAAAAAAAAAAAAAAGCCCTTGACGTGTATATTACCTTATAGAATCATAGAATCGTTTAGGTTGGAAAAGACCTTTAAGATCATCGAGTCCAACCGTTAACCTAGCACTGTCAAGTCCACCACTAAACCATGTCCCTAAGCACCACACCTACATGTCTTTTAAATACCTGCAGGGATGGTGACTCAACCACTTCCCTGGGCAGCCTGTTCCAATGCTTGACAACTTTTTTGGTGAAGAAATTTTTCCTAATATCCAATCTAAACCTCCCCTGGCGCAACTTGAGGCTATTTTCTCTCGTCCTATCGCTTGTTACTTGGGAGAAGAGACTGACTCCTACCTTGCTACAGCCTCCTTTCAGATAGTTGTACAGAGCAATAAGGTCTCCACTGAGCCGCCTTTTCTCCAGGCTAAACAATCCCAGTTCCCTCAGCCGCTCCTCCTAAGACTTGTGCTCTAGACCCTTCGCTAGCTTCGTTGCTCTTCTTTGGACGTGCTCCAGCACCTCAATGTCTTTCTTGTAGTGAGGGGCCTAAAACTGAACACAGTATTTGAGGTGCAGCCTCACCAGCACTGAGTACAGGGGGACGGTCGCTTCCCTGGTGCTGCTGGCCACGCTGTTTCTCATACAAGCCAGGATGCTGTTGGCCTTCTTGGCCACCTGGGCACCCTGCTGGCTCATGTTCAGCTGGCTGTCGACCAACACCCCCAGGTCCTTTTCTGCCGGGCAGCTTTCCAGCCACTCTTCCCCAGGCCTGTAGCGTTGCATGGGGTTGTTGCGACCCCAGTGCAGGACCCAACACTCAGCCTTGTTGAACCTCGTACAGTTGGCCTCGGCCCATCGCTCCAGCCTGTCCAGACCCCTCTGTAGAGCCTTCCTACCCTCAAGCAGATCAACACTCCTGCCCAACTTGGTGTCATCTGCAAACTTACTGAGGGTGCGCTCGATCCCCTCGTCCAGATCATTGATAAAGATATTAACCAGAACTGGCCCCAGTACTGAGCCCTGGGGAACACCAGTTGTGACCAGCCACCAACTGGATTTAACTCCATTCACCACCACTCCTTGGGCCTGGCCATCCAGCCAGTTTTTTACCCAGCAAAGAGTACACCCATCCAAGCCATGAGCAGCCTTCTCTTGTGGTGGCAGCTTTTATCTCCATTTCAGCAGGAGTCAGAGCATACGGCTCCATATCTGCATGTATGCCCTTCGAGGGCTGGTTGCAGCCTGGTCAGTATCCGTAGATTCACAATTCTATTAGCCGGGTCTCACAGTTACTAATTAGCTCTCTGGCATATTAACAAAAGAAACGGTATGCTGCAAAAACTGATTGCAGATCGGGGGGCAACTATTTGATTTATATAGCTTAACATCTGGCAGTTTCAACCTTGTACAGTTCTGCATTTTGATCATTCCATCTGGTTTTGCACATCAGCAGTATCTGCAATACAGGACACTAGAGTACGAAGGAAAATATTGTCTCTAAATAAAATCTATACCTTCTCACATTTTATTGTTGTTCTTTTTGTTTTTTGGTTTTTTTTAACTCAAAACACCAGGAGAACCAAAAGCCCAGAATCCTTTTTATATCCCCTCCCACTACACACACACACACGCTCCAAACCTTGAAGCAGTCCAGATCACAAGCTGCAGTCATTTCCTGAGCTTTTCGGTTTTTTAAAGAAAAGAAACAAAGCATCAAGATCAGCTGTTCTGAAACTATTCTTCTTTATCTGAAGTTATCCATATTGCACTACAAATCCAACTGTTGATGTCATGAGAAGGGTAATGAAAATCTGCCATGGCTTGATTTTCATGTTTTCACAATGTCAGACATTTCTTGCAGCAGAGATTGCTGTCCTTTTAAGTGCAGAATACTCCCTTTTTCAATGGAAATTAAACCACATTTCTTTTAAGAGGAAAGAAATCTGATACAATCACGTACAGTAATCAAGAAGAGCTTTGGCTTTCCACCAGAGATCTGACTTACTCTTTTCTAAATAAATATTACTGTACTGTAAATAAATGATAAACAGATCTAGAGAGAAGTAAATGATGTAGTGAAGACTGCACCTAGATCTGCCAGTTCCAAGCACTGCTGCGGGGCTGCTGGAGGACCATGCAAAATCACTGCTAATGTCCTTGCTTTCATCTAGTATGAAATGGTGCCTTAAGAAATGACTTACTCCTTTCAGTAGATGAAATGTTGATCCAAATAAGCTGAGGTTCCTCTCATCTCCCCTTTTGCCCTTTGTATTGCTTATTTGCAGGGTGCAAAGTGAATCAGCCATAATAAGGTGGAGAAAGTTCAAAGATGAGAAAATAAAGCTTGTTGTATGAATGTTGCTTTCTCTTTTGCTCAGGACAGATATAGATGCTTGCACATTGTATATGCTTGTACATTGTTTTTGTACATGAAACATAACATTTTGTTTCCTATGCAGATGCTATTTAGCTAACTGGATGCTTGAAATCTTTTTATTGTGGTTAAGTCACAAATGCCTGAGACAGCGCTGTGAAACCTATTGTCAGACACTGGAGCCATCGCTCTCCCTCAGGCACTGTAATTTATGCACAAAATCTTGGATTCAAAAGAAGAAATTAGAGCCTACATTTGGCATACTGTAGCTTGCATTTGCCTGATCTGTTTGTTGGGGGACAAAAGCCCATGGCCATGTGAAGCAGTCATGTGTAATTGAGGGCGTATTTTCTGTATGTGCAATAGCCATTTTATAGCCTTCCTCTGCTCTCCTCTTCCTCAGCAAATCCGTACGTCCCGTAGCTGGGTTTCTAGCGTTTATGGATATAGAACATCATGAACAGAACCATTTTGTCCACTTCAGGTAAAGTCCTATCCAATTCTTGTTTCTATTTTGTGTCCTTTATAGGAAGGATCAGAATGTGCTATCACCAGTCAATTGCTGGAATCTCCTGCTAAATCAAGTGAAGCGGGAGAGCAGAGATCACACCACCCTAAGTGACATCTATCTCAACAACATCATCCCACGCTTTGTCCAGGTCAGCGAAGATTCGGGGCGCCTGTTCAAGAAGGTAACTGAGTCCTACAACGCATATATCTGTGTTTGGTCCTTCTGAAATACAAAGTTTTAGCTATTGCTTCTGGTGGATCAATTTCTTGTTGACTGTGCCTAACACATGGGGCTTTTTTCCTCTTTGTGCTTGACTTACCTTTGATTTCTTCAGTAATTTTCTTCTTCTAGTGTTTTAGGATTTTCCCAAAACTGGTTAGTTGAGATTTGTTGGTCTAAATTCAGGCCATGTTTTTTTCCTCTTAACCTGCTCATGGTTTTGTATGCATTTTGAAACTTTTATTAAATAAGCAGAAACTCTCCAGGTCTTCAACTCCGAATATAATCAAGAAAAACTCTTTAAAGACAAATTTATATCTGCCACAGAGGAGAAACTGCTGTTAAAAGAAAAATTAGGGAGAATTCCTACCATGCTAGATAATAAAAGAATGTATTGTCCTTCTCTGGAAGAAGGAGAAAATGCAGCTGAGGTCTCTTTTGTTAGCCTTCCCTCCTTTATTTCCCCTTGGTTTCCACGTGGGAAAAAAAGGTGGGACAGTGTGGGAGGATATTTTTCTATTAAGAATCTGTTCTTCCAGTTGAAGAAACACGATACAGAAGCTTTGAAACTCCTATTAAATGGTAATGCCTAGTCTCTTCAGAGATCTGTCAATCGCTGTAACATCTGCTAGTTAACATGTTAAAAACATTGCAATTCTAACTTTGAAAGCGATTTCTCTTTCCCCACTCCCCACCCCCTTGCACTGTGTCATGATCTTGGAGAATTATTTCTACTATTGCAAGGCCTAGAAAAGGGGGTTGCAGAAGGACTTGAGCTTTCTAAAGAATACTTTTGTGGAGACTCATCCTAAATCCCATTGCCTCTGAGAGAGAAATGGAAGAGGAACACTTTTGGTAAAAAACTCCTAGCATACTTTCATGTCTGTCTTTTTGCCTTCAGTGGTGTCAGTTGTTATATTAAAAGAAAGTCATATGAGTAGTGTGTGACTTCAAAATTAAAATCTGTTTAGGTGCAGTCATCAGTAATTGGAGGCCTCGTTGGCTTTCCACTCTGGTCTTGAGAGTCTTTTGAAATGTCTTGAGGAAAGAGTGTTCAGATATTTCTTAACATCTCTATATTGCTTTAACTAATAAAGAGAGTCTATACAATGCAGTCCCTTTAGACTGCTAGAAAATGAACAATGCTCAATGTTGTGTGTGATATTTCATGTCAAGATGCACTTGAAGGAGCAGCATCTTGTGTGTTACCTGGAGAGCAGGATGCATTTGCTCTTTTACAGCAGGTATTTGTGTGTGGCAACTGATTTCTAGAGGAGAATGAAAATAAGTGCAAGTGCACTGTTGTGTTCCTTGTCCTCTGTGTATTTCCTGAATTTTTAATGGATAGCAATGGAGTATGAAAAATATATTCAAGTGTTACGTTCTGTTTCTCTTTTACTTCTTTTTTTGAGATATTGCCCAAGCAGAGGAGGAACTTTCTCTTTTTCAAGTAACATCACACTGAGGCCTTTTTGACCTTTTAAAACTTTCTGGTAATTACATTATGGTTGATTAGATACTTACACAGGATTATTGAATGGCAGTTACTCTTCAATTCCTCTAATCCAAAGGATAAGTAATCTCCCCACTGAATTTCAACAAGGGCTGTGCTTGAGGAAGGCGGCTGAGAAAATGCCTCGGCAAAGTAGTACATGGAAATTGATATTATCCCAGTTTGGCTGGAATCTAGCATCTTAATTTTCAGCCCCTTGTGTAAGCATGGTTTTGCCCTGTTTTATTTTATTTTGGGCAGGAGGACTTGAATAAAAACAAATAACTGACCAACAACAAATTACCCCTCTGGTTTCTTTCTCACAGACCAAACACAAACTCCATATTAATTTGTGCAAACAAAAGGCACTTGTTACTAAATTCCAACTACTTGTCTGACTGTTTGCCAGGCATACCAAATTGGCAGAAGGCCAGAACAGGTATTAGATTACTATTCCACTTGTGCTGGGTGGTTAAAAACAAAAATTGCATCCTGTCTTTTCTAGAGTGTCACATAGTTGAATAAGATAGCAGATAGAGAAATTTGGCTGAACTTGGATCTGCTGCTACTTGTGCTTTTTCACTAGAATCTCTTACCTTCCTGAGCTGCAAGGAGCAGCATGAATTGGTAGAAAAGCTACTGTAGGCTAGAAAACAGACGTGATGTGTGGTTAAAATATTGCAAATCAGCTTTATATTCCATGGATTTAAAAAAATGCTATCTGTTTATAAAACCCCTATGTAGCATGCTTGTAGTACTCAGTATATCCCAAGAGCAGTACAAACAATCTCCAAAATATCTCTGGACCATAAGCAGACAAATGGTACCTTTTCCGGGATGAAAAAACAGGGACAAGTGGGTGAAGTAACTTATCCAGGGTTGCTCAGCAAGTCGCTAGCAAAGCCAGGATGCCTTTCTGATCAGTATCTGTAGGTATTGAAGGGGAATAATTAGGTGACTCGGCAAGATATTTAGGAGTGGCATCTATTTTTGTGCCTCTAACCGGAAATTTAAACCATGCTAGCCCAAAGGGAAGTTAGTCCTATTGATGAGAAAATCTAAAAGAACATTCTCCTCCCTCTCCCCTTAGCTTCTCCCATCCTTTTTTAAACTTTTGAGACATCCTTTCCCATTTTTTAATGGAGAAGAGCTACCATCGTATGTGACAGCTCAGAAAACTGAGCGCTTTTTAGCACTCTTGAAACAGATATAGTTTATACAGGAGCTACATGGAAAATAATGCTACTGTGCCATGCTGCAAAACTTTCCATGAAGCTGTGGAAGGCAAATTCGGAGGTCCCAATCAAAAACCAAATGCGAATGAGCTCTGAATGGCATAGCTGAATTAGTGTGGTGCTACATCTCAGCAAATTTATGTAGCTTCTCCACAGATCTAATTAGCCAGGCTACGTCAGTGAAATAACTGGCTGTATTACTTCTGAGACCTGAGTTTCCTGCCTCTCTTGTGCCATGTGGTCATTCCAGCTCATTCACTGATTCTACACTATCTCCTGCCTGGTCTAACGCATACAGTATAGTCACGCTAAAACGCACTGCAGTTTAATGAAATGCAGCCTGCAGGAGGAAGAGCCTTAGCTGTGATGCTGTTAGGGCACTCAGATTTGGCTTAACACAAGAGCTTGGTTTTTACTGTTTTCCAATGGAAATTGTAGCTGTTGGAATTGTGCTGCCAATCTTGCTGCTGGTTTGGGAGCTCTCTGACCTTGTCTCATGCTACACAGGGAATCTGTGTTAAAAAAAAGGACACTTTGTTATTTGAAAGTCTGAGGAACATTATTTTTTTACACTTCTGTTTGGAGAATACCTTCTAAAAAAAGTTATACATGTGTCTGATTGCAGGTGCTCTAGTAACTTGCATTTAGGAACTACTAACTGGGTTGTAAATAATGCTATGAAATATGGAGAGGATAGCGATATAGAGATCCTTATTTGCTGAGGGCAGTTGAAATAAAATCCTTCTCTTGGGCCATTTATAATTTAGGACTTTCTCGAATCAGTGCTTTGTATCATGCTGGGATTGAGCAGATGAGCTAGGAAGGACAGACAGGGTAAAAAGGATGTACTTAAGATCCCTTTTGTTGCTAAACTCTTGAGTTGCTGTATCTTGCACTGTCTGAAGTGGTGAGCTTTTTCAAACGAGAGAGATCTAAGTACAGCATGCAGCTGTAATCCAGCCTTAAGGCTGCAAAGGGCCTGAATGGGTGTGATAAGGTCTGCACTGGGAAGAAAACACATCCTCAAGGGTAGCGGAGATGCGGAGAGAAGCGGGGTGGGAGCTGGCTGTGTTGTAGCCGGAGCAGCACGGAGCCCGAGGTGGGCAAACCAGGGGTGTCTCTGTCCGGAAGAGCATCGGTAGTGGTGGCAATGTGGGGTTTGTCTCTTCTAGTGATTGCGGTGGAAAATCCTCAGGCTGAGACAGATTCTTGTGTGTTCACGCTTGGACCCCTCGGACCAGTTATAAGAAGCGTACAGCAGTGCTGACGGTCGAGCTTGGACGGGTCTGTCTTGAAATCAGTGAACTTCTGAAATTCCAGCGGTGGTGCCTGCATTGCACACAGGTTTCCAGAAGGTTTATGTTCACAGTGTTTGGATTCACAGTGTCTGGGAAGCCTGCATGGTCTGTGGCTTTGTCTCATGCGGTTTTTCTCTTCGTGTCTTATGATGAAGAGATCCCTCTCCAGGGCTGTGTTACGATGTGGAGGGTCTTAATTGTTTGAGTGTTAGACGGAAGCTTGCCAGCCACTTCAAAGGTATCTTTGCTGATAAGAGAAGCTGTGTTTGCTGCCAAAGCCAGTGCTGAAGTGGTGCTGGATGTACAGTGTGTGTCAGCCCCATTTCTTCCTCTGCCTCTTGGATTTGTTTACTTCCTCAGTTAGCTCTCGCTGCAAAACCTTTACATATCTGAGCACTGGGCTGTTTGCACCAAACGTGGTTTTATATCTTATTGGAAACTTGCAACCTAATGTGTAGGTATTTTTTGGACAGTGTACTCTTTCCGTGCCCTTTGTTTTGGCTTCTCCTGAGGAAACACTTCTATGTTTCAGTAAAAGATGTTGTCAATAAGGAGCTCGCTGCTATAGCAGTCTTGCAGATGAATCCCGTTGACGTTGGTGGGGATCTGGCATTTGGCTTCAGCAGCGCTGCTGGCCCCAGGAATGGTGTCAGTGCAATTCTGCGCTACTACAAAAGAAAAGGAAGATAAATGATGAAATAAATAACCGCTCTCTCGATAAATAATAAAACTGGAGGGGAACTGGTGGAATTGTCCTAATAACAAATTGTTACACCTTGGGAAGGAGGTAATATTTTGTTATTTGTCCAACAGTTAATGATTTAGCCCTGGATTTCGTACAAGGTTGAGGTTTAAAGCCAGTGTGCCACCCGGTGTTGCTATTCTGGTTGCCTCTCCCTCTCCTGGAAGACTGTCCTGCTTTGATGTCAGCGCCTGTTCTCTTGCACGCTCCTTTTCATTCCTCTGTCTACTTTTGCGGAGAGCACTCCTTTGATTTCTTCCTGCGTATCCTCCTTCAGCGTGGCCCATTTATTTATTTATTTATATGTATTGAAAATATTCATCCATTTGAGCTGATTCCTGTTTTTATTTCCCCTTTTCTTCCTTTTCACTCTATCCCCCTGTCACCCTGTTGTTTTAATGTGGCCCTTGATTTCTCTGCATGGTACAACCTTTCTGTTTCTCGTATGGTTATCAGGTTTTCTTGCCTACGGATGTAGCTTTTCAGTGGGATCCCTTGATATTATTTATACATGTATAGCCTTTTGAGAAGCAGTCTCTTTAATTTGGTATCTTTAATCACTCTTTCTCTGTTGTCTCTTTGAGATTTCCCTAGAAGCAGACTGATAGTCTTGTTCAAATTTAAGAAAAAAAAAAAAAAAATTTTTAAAAGAATGGACTGTGGAAGCCTCAGTCACTTTGAGCAGTTTCTGAACAAACTGATTTTTTTCAATCTGGCAGACTTTTACATAACAAAATTGTGAAGTAATTGGAAAGTGTTAATAGGCAGAAAGGCAGATTTATTCTGTGTATGCATAAGTTCCTGTGTCTAGAGGGGCCTCAGGACAGGCAGTGGCTGTTAGTCGGCTGCTTTCTAGAGCTGTGCCTTTAAACAGAGCCAGGTCCCGTCTCAGCATCTGCCTGCCTTGCTGTTACGTGTGCCTTTCATGCAGCATTGGTCCTACTGTGTTTAAAACATACATCCTCTGCTCTGTTTTTAACTTGGGGCTCCTTGCAGCAGTGTTAACTGGGAAGCTCACTGGAGATGCTTGGAGCAGTAACCCTGCCCTGCCCTGCTTTCTGGCTTGTTCAGGTGGACGTGTCCTCTCGGTATAGAGTAGTGGGGACAGGGAGGGCTGGTTGCCCTACAAATCTTGCTTTGAGAGCATAGCATTCCTTGACACTATTGTATCAAGTTCAGTTATTATATTTATGTGGAGAAAACCCTGTAAGGAATGAAGAAAACAAAACTGAGGATTTGAAATTTGCTTCCTGTTTAATACCTTTGATTGTGGAAGAAAACACTTTACTAGTACACTGCACAGTGTTTGATGTGAAATGAAAAATCCACAATGAGTTGGCTAAAAGGCTTACAGTAATCAAGGAAGAAGAATTATTAATTCTCTTAAGGGGTCCATGCCTAAGATGACCTACTTTACAGCTGCAGCATGTCTCATTGCTGCATTGGTACCAGAATATGAAAAATCTTAAAATACACCACACGTGGAAAAGCCACAGACATGAAAGAAATGCATTGGCCAAAAGGCTGGACATTTGTACAAATATGTCTCCATAACAGTGTAAACATGTAAATTTGCAAATGCCGTAAGTAAAACTGTTACTGAGGGGCAGAGTTGGTAAGTCCGTGCTATATCCCTGCTCTCACGCTTGCATCCTTACCCACTGCGTCTTCCTCTGCCTTACGTGCCTTAGGAAGTAGTAATGTTGAGTTCTTACTGTTTTCCCAAAAGGGCACAGGGACACAGAGCCCTGTTGTGAAATGATACTTTCTGATTTCTTACTGGGGAAATGCAGACTCTCGGTTTTCCTACTTGCTTATTTTTAGAACAAGTGGAATGGGGGAAGGGAGAGGGAGTGAAATAATTTGTGTGGTGCTCTTATCTGAGTTAGCAATACATAAATCTGCTTCTGAGTTAGAGATTTGATTCCCACCGCCTGTGATTGGAGTGGATGGTTTCTGTTACGCTGCTAACACTTTGTACCTGGTCAGATACAATGATGCGATCAGGGCCTATTGCCCATGGTGATGCACTGAATACCGAAGGCTACAGCTGCAGTCCTTTTACTGCATATGTTACAGGCTAAAAATGTCACTTCTGCGTATAGATTGGGCAAGGAATGCACTGCATTTGGCCCTATGTAATGTGTGAAAGTAGTTCATTGTTACTATGTTTTGTTTCTAATTTCCCATATGCTTACATTGTCTCTCACTACATCAGTATGCTCGTCTTTATTTTGCTGCAGTGTGAATTCAGGTCAGCCAGGAACAAGGTAACAGCACTTTTACACTCCAGGTCATTTATCTGACTCTGAGCCCTCCAGTCAGTTTGTCCTAGAGATACATCACAGCAGTTTGAAAAAGGGTACTGGGGGAAGCTGGTAGCACAAAGCTGTCGTGCAGAGCATTAAAACTGCGAGCGGAATTACAGAACATTACTTCCAATATTTTAAAGGACTTCACCACTTGCTGGTAGGTCTTGCCACCTTCTGAAGCCCGTTTCACATGCGGCTCATTCAATGAGGGCAAATGTAGCTGGCTTCACAACAAGAATGAATGCTCTCAGCCATAAAATTGCTTGGTTTGTTGGGATTGAGTGCCTGAAGCCCAAGATTCAGTAAGATCAGCGCAGAATTCTGAAAAAAAAAAGGAGAAAAAGGGGTTGGGGGTTGTTCGGAAGCAATTCTTTCAGCCCAGAATATGGGAGGCAGCGGTGTGACGTGGTTTCATGTAGGAATGGCTTTTCAGAGTACAGTATTCTGCTGTAATAAGGAAAATTCCTTATTACTGACATAGTGGTGAAACAAATCACTAGTGAAATGGTGGAGAAAACTAGATAATACAGCTGTAATTTAAATATGACTGACCAATGCATAATGGATCATTAAACTGGAAACTGATGATCTATCACCCAAAATATGCATGTATATTCTATGACATAGATTTTGTCTTCCTAGCTTTTCTTTAAATTCTGGAGAGTTTGAAGCTTTAGAAGAAGTCTACAGAATTCCTGTTCTGTAGGGCTATGTGATAATGGCCGAGCACTTTATCCGTAAAAGTTGTGGGAGAAACTTGCATGAAACTTGCACAGGCTTCAGGTAGGTTACGGGCTTCATTGAGAGTACCCCCTTGTAAAATAAGGGGTACGTTTATAACAAACGGATTGGACTGATGGTGGTGATGGAGTACTTCTATACAGTGAAGCTAGTTGATTGTTTAGATGAGAACATAAAGGTGATAAATCGTATCTGCTACTGCATGCAAACGAATTAAAGGCAGGCCTGTTTTAAAAAAAAAAAAAAAAAAAAGAACATTATCAAGAATCTACCTGTAAAGAATTCTGAACTTCAATTAGCAAATTCTATTTAAGTGCTACATGTATGATCTTGGAAAATTTTACCTGGCAAGCCTTCTCTTTAACAAACTTCGTAAGTAGATGTTAACTAATGCATAATAAATACCCTGTATTGTAACCTTAATTTAGATAGGAATAAAAGGGATCTTGCACTTCTGCAAATTTCCTCACTGATCTCAGCAAGAACTCAATCCACTTGCCTCCCAGCTCCCACTGTTGATTCAAAAAACATTAGAACATTTAATGTTTGTTTTCCACCTAGGTATATTTAATTATTCCTTTTTAAAAGGTGTAGAGAAATGGTCTTGTTAGAGAGCGGTTTTCAGAATAGCAGATTCGGGTTCCGGTTCCAGCCCTGTCACTGGCTGACATAATTTTAGGCAACATATTAGATAGAATCTCTTATCTCAGTGTGTTACGCATTGACCCACCAATGGTTTCTGAGTGCTTCCTTGCTGTTGTTGAGTTTATACAGCAGGCATCTTGTGAACTTCATGGTATGTTTGTTTTGAAGCCGTACTATCTTTCTATCAGATTTGGAACTACATTACTGAGGCTTGAGATCCGGGGCATAAAATGTTGACAGCATTCCTTAGCTCTCATATTTATTATCCCCCCTAAATATTTTGAAGCTGAAGTCGTTAATGTTTGGTGGAATGCGGAACAGCCAAGCGAGTGCTGCAGTAGATCCCAAAAACATCTTGATTAAATTAGAGGGGAGGTGGAGGGGAGGAGGGCTGGAACAAAGAGGCCGTTGAGAAGCTGGCACGGCGTGCTGGGAATTTATGTTCCAGCAAGGGGTGGCAGCAACCTACAGCTCTGCACATGGTGCATATACACCCTGTCGTAACAAAGGAGTATGTGTGCATGTGTGAGCGTGTATGTTTATGCATGTGTATGCATGCACACTTAGGGCAGCTTCTTTTGCTTTCCTGTTTTGGGCTGAAGAAAAGGCTTGAGAAAGGCAGCTTGCGAGAAGAATACTGAGGTTGCAAGTTAGCGCTCCTGGGCAACAGTTACTGTTGTCACTGAGCTGAAATGACTTTCTTGTTCTCTTGGGTGCTGTTGATCATTTTCCTGATTTGCAGAGAAAAGGAAGCCTGTGTCTTATCACTGATCAGTGCGTACCTTTGCAGCAGCACAGGTGAGGTGGTGCTGGTGCCCTGCTCTCCCCCTTCCCCAGCCTCAGGCGTGTGGTGGGCTCCCATGCTGTGCCATCTTCCAAGAGCATTAATGATGCATATCAAACTAGATAATCTCCCAGATCAAGAGGACAAGTGTTTAGCCCTGATGGGATAAGGAAGAGACAAGCTTTGTGGGGACACCCCCTCCCTACATGCACACACAGTTTATTATTGGAGCCAATTAGATAAGATTTTGTTGCACAAGCCCTTCCTCAGGCTTTTTAAGGGATGTACAGATAGACTCTAGTTGCAGGTACAGCCAAGAATAGATAATAATAAAATGTATCAGATTTTCTTTTGCTTTTATTTATTACTTTTTCCTGGTAGATTGTTTACAGAATGAATCATTCTAAACTCTGTCTGCCTTTGAAAAACATAATATAGAATTTGATGTTGAAATAGAAATTGATACCTGGAGACATTTGCAACTGCAGAGACTAAGTTGTTGTTTTTCCTTGGCATGCATTTTATTTGTAATTCCACGCCACGTTCTAGCATGATCTTGAAATCTCTTATGCCTGTATGGCAATGGTTAAGATAACAGCCTTTAATCTGGATGCACTTTGAACTCCATGGGACCTCAGAAAAGTTCTCTTTGTGCATCAGGTCCGCCACCCTCTACAGCACTTGAGCAACAACTTCTTTGCTAATGTCTAAGGCATTTTCTTTTGACTTTCCCAAGCTAACCGTTCTGCTTCCTCCAATGTATTTTCATTTGTCAGGGACAGCTAGCTCAGCTTTTTTCTCCTAAACCTTTTTTTGGGGGGGAATCAGTACAGGGAGCAGCATTAAATTAACAGTGTTCATTGCATAGCTCTTGCGTTCATGACACCTGTGATCTGTCTTACCTTCATCTTGATATAAGTTTTTTTTTCAAGTCCAGCAATCTGGCAGTTTCTTTCTTGAGAGCTCATTTGGAAGCACAAAGAGTTTTGTGTTTTGACAATTTGGCACTTACACTTCTTCTTTTCTTCTTCAACCTGAATATGCATTAAAATATTCATTTTAATCTATTTCGCATAATTGATGCTTCAGCAGTTTGTACAGTGAATGAGCAATTTCATGCAAGAAATAAGCAAATGGGCTGAAAAGAGCTGGGTGAAAGGCAGATGATTGGTCCAGTCCAGGCAGTTTAACCAGCACAGTGAAGCGTGCTGCTGAAGAGCTCCTTCTGTGTGAAAAGTTCAGTGCTCAGGGCATTTTAAACAGACCCAGCCAGTCACTTTCATTAATCATCTCCAATGTTGAGAAAAAGGCAGTCATAAAATCTTTGCAACCCATATCACTGCAGTGATGAGCAGCAGCTTCAGCTTTTTTCTGCTTTCAGAGATGGAAAAACTGTAGATCTTGTTTCTGCAAACTCTCTTAGAGATTGGGAATCGCCAACTTTTTTCTTTTCTTTAAATTAAAGACTCCTCAGAAAAAGCAGGATGTTCCCCTTTTGTCAGCGTTTGTGTCAGACACTTGTTTTTCCAGTAGCACATCTGGCCACCTGGGGAGCAGGTTCAGGATCGTGGGACTGGAATGTATGAAAATGCAGAGGACCTGACCTGGGATGCTTCTGCTTGTACGTCCCATCGTGCTGCAGACAGCGCGATGCCAGGCTGGTCTGAATGGGTCACAACATACATAAACAGTCTGTAATAAAACATCTGTCATCTCAGAAACACGGTAAACTCTACTGGACAGTATTCAAAAAAGGATAATTTAAAATTAAGTTATATAATCTTTCTCTTTTTGCTTTTTAATTTATCAGTATGTTTTTTTTTTCTCAGGGCCTAATGCCATCTTGAATTCTTAGGCAGAAATGCTGGTTTAAGTGTGGGTTTGTTTGCATGACCTCTTTATCTTTTTCTTTTCCTGAACTTTGTAGGCATAAATAATCTTGAACCTATCAAATTTGCTTGAGCCAGCGGATATTATGTACTTCTAACATGCAGAGCATGAAGGTTCAATCAGGCAAACACTGCCTTAGTAGGTAGTGAATGAGTAATCTATAAACTGAATAAAGTTATTCTTGTTACATGTAGCAGTAGATGCATTTGCACTTTCTAATTAGTGGGAAAATGTGGAGAAAACATAGTTATTAGATTATGAGTGTTTAAGCCTGCCTGGTTTTTTGTGAATAGAAATGTTAGTGTAGAAAGAAGACGTCTGCTCTCTTCCTTGGCTTCTCCAATTACTCACCTGGATGTCTTTTATTAATAAAACCTCAGAAAAAGTGGAATTTGGTGTGCTTTATCTCTTTCCTGCACCTCAGAATGATTAGAGCTATGAAATTACAGACAGGGGTTTGAAAACGTTAAAGATTGTACTGCAAGGGCTAAGACTGTATTTCTGAGATTTCTGTCATTAAATACTAGTAACTGCTGGGATTTTTTCCGGTTAAGCGTTTTATAGGAGCAAAGCTGTTGAAGCTGGCTGGCTCCCGTGCAGCCCAGGCAGAGACATCATTAGTGAATGTCACTTGGAGATGGATCCATCCTTTACCTCTGGATAGTGTGTGCGGTTGGGTTTTTGTTTGGTTTTGACAAGGTAACAAATCCCGGTGTGTCTGTCTGCTCCCATCTCTCTGTCCGTTGGGGGAGATGCTACAATGAAAACCTTGGGGATAGACCTTCCCCCGTAGCTTTTCCCTGCGCTCTCCGGAGCTGCTGGTATGATTCGTTCCCTTCCAGCAGACTGAGAGAAACATTTTGTCTGATGGCTGACAAAGGCAGCTCTGTTTTATACTTCTCTCCCCACCCCCATTTCCCCCCTGTTTTGGTACCCAGCTTACAAGGTTAACTCAAAGGCCTCATCCTCCTGTGGTGGGCTGCACCACGTTTCATGTAAGAAATAATTGCCCGTTATCCTTAGGTTTGGGTTTTTTGAGGGAGCTTTCCCCTTCAGTTGTGTTTTTGGCCCAATATATGGCTTTATAAATAGTTGATGATTGATCTCTCCCATTTCCCCTCCTCTTCCTTTTTTTCACCTTAAAGGGTACATTGTATAATCCTCTGAATCCAACAGCTCTGGTATTTTTATAATATGTGGCAATCTCGGCTGCTTGCTACAAGGCAGGGGTGATAACCAGCTCCCCGTCAGAATGGATATGGATTTTCCTGGAATTTCAAAGGGATGACCAGGTGTGGTTATGTGACCACAGAACAGGGTTGAAGCAGTATGTTAAAATCATTTCAGCAGCCTGTTCGGGTGAACAGGATAACAGTCGGGACATCGCTTCTTGGAGCCTTCAACGGCAAAGAAGGGAAACATCTGTTTGGGTCTAACTGTGACTTTATTGGCTTCAATCTCTTTCGATAACTACAGGCTGAAAGATGTAAATTGTATTACAAATACAGAGATTTTTCTTGATCATTTGTACTCCTGCTGTAGAAAAAGGGGATCTGTTAAGGTTTGTGTGCACAGCAGTGCTGCACTGTGGCAGCTAGAGACAGCAAGGCTGGAGCGTGTGGCTGCACCTTTGCTTTGCTTGCAAGGTGTGTCAGCAAACGCTGGCTCAACGTGCTTTTTGATGTGTCTGAATTTCGCAGCTTTTCTCATGAGAGCTCTTCAGAATGCAAACAGTGACAGTTTTAGCAGCCTGTCTCTAATGAAGTGAAGATTAATAGTACCGTTGAACTCATTAAGTAAGAAAGTCTCTTCGCCCTCCTTTGCATACAAGCTATATTGCATGCAGAAATGCCTCTTCAAAGAGGGCTTTGCATACAGAGGTGCTGTCCATCGGTAATTATGGATGCACATCTTTGGATGTTAGAGTGTATTTATTAGAAAACCAGAAGCTTATCTGTTCCTGTTCCTGTAGTAGCTAAAGCCAAATGTGTGCCAGCACCAGCTCTTCATGCAGTAGTTGAGTCCGATTGTGACATAGAAGTGCTGGCTGCTTGTTACCTAGCAGGGAGTTTAAATAAGTAAATATATTTTTAAAAGCTGACACTTGGCTGCAGGCTAGTTCTGGTGTCAGCTGGTTTTGACAACCAGTCATGTCTATATGCACCTTTTTTTTTTTTTTTTTTTCTTTCCGTTCTACTGTTTTAGTGAAGGAAACAAGTTCATGAGCCATATAGCCTTAGGTTTAACTAGGCAACTCACTAATGCAAGTGTCCCCCAGGACAGAGTGATTTGTATTGATACGGTTAAATTATATTATAGTCCTTGTAGTTTAAAAAAAAAGAACAACCGATTACTTTGTCTGTTGAGGTAAATCCCATATTGATTTAAAATTTGAATGGAAATGGGAATGTATGCATGTAAAGCCACGTAAGAGTAATTTTTTTTTTTTAATGTTGATGTGGTGGTTCTTTTTGTAGCTCTGGTGATGAAATACAGAAGTGAAGGAACATTGCCAGAGGAAGCTAGAGGGTCTACAGGCTATTGTGGTATTTGTGGAAGAAGAGGTAAACTTTTGGTAAATCTCATGGAGACTCAAAGGAGAGATTGTGTATCTGAAAGCACGTACTTTTTTTTTTTTTTTTAAGTCTGAGTGGCTTTGTCATACAAAACTAAAAAAATAAATACATTGACATTAACACTGTGCTCAAAAATAGACTGCAGGCTCTGTATAGCCTTTAAAATACAGACAGCACAAACTCTAGTTGGATCAGAGCATCTCTTTCAGTACCAACAGGCAAAAAGACCTGCTGTTGAGCACATCTCCCTGCTCCTCCAGACTTCTCTGTGACAAACACTGCTTCTTCAGCAAGCCATTTCCACTCCAGTATCCAAAAGTATCCAAGAGTGACTGTTGCCGTAGTGAATCCAGGAAATAGGTTTAATAATTTGTGCACAAGGCTTATCAAGTGAGAGCTGGCAGACACTGCAGTAAGGTTTCCCTCCTGGATCCGTCTCCATAAGTTGTGACACCTTGGCAGACCCCATCTGGGCAACCTCATTTCTTCAAGAATCATTATGATGGGGTGGCACTGGCAACTCGTGATGTGCGTGTGGTCGAAGGACAAGGAGTAAGGGTGGGAGGGGTAGGCAGTACCAAAGGGCTGCGAGTGAGATGCAAGGTCAAAGGAAAGGGCAGCAGCAGCACTGCCTAGAGAGATGGGAGTGTGAAGGAGGTGGTGGCCGGCTGTCATTGCAGCCTCAGAGTCTGGCTTTGCCAAGGAGGTACCTTACATCAGCAAAACTGAAGTATTGCCTGTTTTGTGATATGATGTTCAATAAAGGAAGATCATTCCTGTTGACTTTCTTATCCTGTATTTCTTCAGCTTCCATACCAAGCTGTCCTATATTCATGGTCTTGCTTGATCCTGCTAAAATGGGCAAATCTGTGTTTCCAGGCTTGTAATGTTGAAAATCCCATGTTCTCTGGAAACTTCCCTGTCTCCATACTGTAAGGCCTTTCTGACTGTGCATATATAACGTTTCAGTTTATTAATAGTTTGTGCAATTTGACCATAAGTGGCTCTGGGCTGAGCAGTTATTGGATTTGCTAGCATAAATAGCAGTGCTTAATTGAGCCTAAATTATTTGTAGATGTGAAGCATGCTCACTTCCTCCACCTTTTTGCCATCTTCCCCAATTAACTTTCATTTCTCTGTTTTGTTACAGAGCAAGGAAGTGGGATTGCAGCTCCAGGAAGACTTGATGAAGGTCTTGAATGAACTCTACACGGTAAATCAAACTGACTTCTTGGCATCTTTTCAGGCAGAAGGAAGAAGTGTTTGACTTCTCCCAGCCTGCTGTTACGGCAGAGACTAAGCACCAAGACTGATAAATGTCTGCAGTCTTTGCAGTTTGAGGCAGCTTGTGTTCGCCAGTCTATAGAGCACCATAAATCTCACTTTTTTACTCTATCCTTATATTGTTTCAGCTCTGTAAGTGTTGGCTCCACTTCTTAGAGATCTCACCTTAATGCACACCTGCTACTAGCTGCAGTGTTGGTTTTAAAAAGAGTAAGAGAGATTAGAATTATTTCCAAATATGCTAAAAATCTTCAGTCCGTGGTTTTGTGTGGTCTGAGCATACAAAAGGCAGCATACAGCTTCAGCGGGGGGACCCACTGTGTTTATTTGTTCCTCAACTCATTCAGCAAAACAGCTCCCTTTAGAGTAATAGTCTTCCATCTGTGCTTTTTGCTTCTCGGTATATCCATTGGAGACACCAAGAAAGAGGCACTGCCTCGGGAAAGAGAAGGAATGTTTTCGTAAAAGTTCATATGCTGCTTGGGGATTTTTCTTCTCACATAGATGAATGGAAAAGCCTGTTGTTTGATTAAATTTTTGCTTTCTGCAGCTGTTACTGAGCTAGTTCTCTTTTAAAAGCAGAACCTACACACGGTTTTGTTGCTCAGAGTGTCTTTTCTTTTGTCCTTCCTTAATGATACATTGGATTGTTACACTGAGGTACCATTGGATCATTACAGTGAGGTACATGTTCTTTCCTTCATTCTTTCAAAAGATGATCCAGGGATGTTTCTCAAGCCATGGCGTATCAACCTTGTGATGAAATTCGGTATTAATATCAATGCTAGAGTATTAGGAGGTTTCCCTGAAGTTTCCCATATCAACAAAATGAATAGAAGGGAATTGTTGCATTAGAGCATTGAAGCCAAATATTTAGACTAATCTTTTAGGAAAAAACAGAGCTCAGGAGTAGGGAAAATGTTCTTGCTGCTGAAACGGCCGTTGAAGAGGTGAGACACTGAATCCAGTTTATGATTTTCCTCCTTTTCTGGGTTAGAGTGTTTAGCATTACTGAGTCTTTTCTGTGGGAAAGAGGGTTTGTGTTCCTCCACAGGAAAGCCAAGAACGAGCAGTACGGTGGAAGCTGGAGGCACTTTGAAGCTGACCTGTGCTTCGATGAATTGTCGCTGTAGTTAATACAGCCTTGGTTTACAATAGTATGAGCAAACTGTGTTGTGCTCATGTTCCTGAAAGGCAGACAATTTACTTCGGGTATGAAAGTGGCTTTGTAAATGTAGCAGTGCCTGTCATCAGCGCTGCCTACTCTAGAAATTATTTTTTGTTTGAGGGCACAATCTGATTCAACTTTTGAGTCATGTACTTGGATGGGATCCTAAGGAGGAATATAGATCTGTCTCTAAACACAGACTTTTAGGAACTGAGATTTATTTCTCATCCAAGTTCCCATGGCACTGAAGCCGATAAAGGTGGCTGGTTAGTGGAGTTTACATAGACATATGTAATCATTTCTGCATGCCAGGCTTTGACAGATCGTTGAGCCAAATACTGAGTCCTGATAATTTCTCTGTCACTGGAAGGAAGATCTTCCAAAATTCAGCCTTTGATAAACAAAGCGATGTAGGGTATTAACTTTTTTAATGTCAGTGCTAGGAACTTGAAATCTATTTATTCATTCCTTCTGCTGTAAAATTTTAAATTATCCCTTCATCAGAAAATTTCTTTTCCTTTGAAAAAGTCACTTCTGCTGATCATATTAAAAGATATTTCTTGCTGGACTCAATTTAATCACTGGTGGGATTGCTTTTATTGGTACTTTTAGAAATACTTCCACCTCTTATTCTGCTGGGTATCCAAAGGATTGGCAGAATCCCTATTTTCAGGCAAAATGGATATGGACAAAGTCTTTAGTTTCCCTACACAGATAAAACATAGAGGATTGTTATAACCTGTATGTTTTTGTCCTGAATTGTCCTGTGCAATCAGCCCTTGCCTGTGCTGTTGCCCTCAGCCAGCACTAGTGAGTCAACAGTGACCCCATCGCCAAACGTGGGGCGGGCAGAGCTTGTGGTCGCCAATGTGGCACCATCAGCAGGATAAAATAATTAAAATTGTGATTTTGCTTTCTGCTTCTCTTGCTTTCTGCCAGTTCCACTTTCAGTGATAGAGGAAAAGAAACTACTTTGCATCTATTATTATAAATGCCTGCTTTATAGTCTAAGCATATGCAGGAGCTGAAAGTGTGTATATGTAAATTATTCAGAAGTCTCTCTTTAATACTGGCTGCATTCACATTCTCTTTCATGTTTAAATACAACGTCTCTTTGTATCTGAGAACCTTTGCTGATCACCGCATAAAGAGAGAGCATGCGTCCTACTTACGTAAAATGATGTTATGGTTCAAACTAAGGTGAAATAGGTATAAATGGGTTTTCATCTGAAATAAATGATTTGCAAGTGGGATCTTTATTAATGCTGGAACGACACTATTGGGGTGTCTTTATGCAGCTGTGCGTTTTTTTGGCCCCCTGTCAAAATTATATCATAATAATGTTTGCTTTGGTATGTGAATTGAATTGCTTTGCATTTGTGGATGAAAAAAGCTAGTTTATCTATTATGTCCTTTGTTTTTTTGGTTCTGTTTTCTTAACACAAAGCTAGACATGAATATCCTGTGAAACAAATGGGGTTTTTTTGTGACTTTGGGCGATATTTATCTATACTTACTTATAAAAAAATGTGCTATAATAAAAGTTGTCCATATAGTACAGGGTCCAGGTCTCCCTGAGCAAAAGAATGACACTCTTTTATTAGTATTTGTATTACATAAGGTGAACAGAAGTACTTTTACATACCAAATTTGATTTAAACAAGTCAAACCTGAGTTGCTTTTGCAGCCATTGTGTTCAGACGATTGATTTGCATACAGTTCCTCGAGACTTGCGATGTTTAAAGGACTGATTCATCCAGATGAAAGACTGATAGGCATCCCTTCTGAAACCTTACCTGCTGATGAAAAGCTATCATTTTCCAACGTTGGCATATAATTTTCTTTGAATAGTAAGGAGGCTGGATTTAGTCTGTATCTTTTTTTGGTTTTTATGACTCCTTTATTGGATTGTACAAGAAGGCGCATGCCAAAGTTAAACAAAGAAGCAGCTGCGAAATAATCCACTTTGATTTCAGATTCATTTTGAGAGCCACACTTCCATTCGTGCATCTTCTGTCATGCTTTTTTGAGATGTGAAATTTCCCTGAATTTTGCCAGTTTAGATACTTCTAACTCACAACTGGCAGCCAGATCTGACTTGCTGGTCACTGTCTAAATGCCTTTGCTTAGTTAGTACGATATCTTGCATTTAATATAAATATGATGGACAGCTATTATGAAGTAGTTACATTAAAGAAACTGACAGTTTTGGGGAGTGCATTGGCCAAATTAGAAAAAAAAAAAAGTGTTGCAGCATGTGACTTCTTTCTTAGATTTTTTCCTCCCTCCTGGCCATGTATTACATGTATCCAGCAAATAGATGTATTGCTGTTCTCCCTAAGACTTGGTCAGGCAGATGAAGTAAGGCAAAACATCTGTATGCCTAGTTTGTTGGTTAGGTAAGCCCATTTCTTCCTCAGCAAATCAAACTGTGATGCTCTCTGACTCTTGTGTATCGTTTTCTGCAGGTTATGAAAACCTACCATATGTACAACGCTGACAGCATTAGTGCTCAGAGCAAACTGAAAGAGGCAGAGAAGCAGGAAGAAAAGCAGATTGGGAAGTCGGTGAAACAAGAGGACAAGCAGACGCCACGCTCCCCTGACTCAACTTCCAACGTCAAGTTTGAAGAAAAACATGTTCGACGAAGCTCTGTGAAAAAAATAGAGAAAATGAAGGAGAAGGTACTTCCATAGCATTGCTACCGCTTGTGTCGAGTGCTTGAGGAGGGGACCTTTGCAGTAGTTCAACACAGGAGCTACTGAGTTCCCTCCTTTGTGACATTCAAATGCAAGTCTCAGTTTTTGTACAACTTTTAAACATTCAGAGTTAGGAAAGGCAAAAGCTAGCACCAGGTTCCTTTTAGGACAATCAGATATGGATTTTGTATTATCCCAGGTTATACAGGCGTGGCACAAAAAGCTGAAACGAGGTTAGAGTATGAAAGTAACAACTGCCTTCTTGGAAGTCATTAACTTGGTTAATGGTTAACATTTTTTTCTTGTACAGAGTACAAGATTTTTGTTTACTGTTTCATGCCAGCTTAAGATCTGACCTGTGCTACAGGGAGACGTGCAATCCCAAACTGACTTCATGGGCAGAACCAGTTGCCTTAGCAATCGATCAGTCAGTTAAGTAGTTCAGCGCTAAGATTCAAGCCAATGGAAGGTGAAGAGTTATTTTTGGATTGATGTAGGCTCTGAAAGGACCAAGTTCAGGCCTAGCTTCTGTTGGAAGAGGTGGGGTGCCCGCAGCAGCCCTCAGACTACCTGTGGGTAGTGCTGGAGCTGGGCCATAACGTCATAAACCCACCTTGTTCCTTCATTCTTCCCTTAATCTTCCCCAACCCGCAGTCTGTTTTAAGAGAAGACTTTAAATGCGAAGCTGTCTAGTATAGTAATGCTTAAAAACATCTAAATAATTAATCTAAATTTTAAGTCTTTGAGTCTTGATAAAACTAGAATCCAAATGAACAAAAACTGTGAGCAGAGTAAGATTCGTTCAGTGTTCTCTGGTGTTACTAAGAATGCTACTACTCCTGCTGCACCTCTTTTTAAAATATATTCTGGTTTTGGTTCTCTTTTAGCGCCAAGCGAAGTACACAGAAAATAGACTGAAGGCTATTAAGGCAAGGAACGAGTATCTGCTAGCTCTGGAAGCCACCAATGCATCTGTATTCAAGTATTACATTCATGACCTGTCTGATCTCATTGATGTAAGTGCTGCTGCTTGAGTGCCTGCAATGAATATCATTGCCATTAACCCTCACGTGTGCCTCTCCTTCTTCAGCATCTTATATACCAGCACAGCTGGTAACCTCTGTACAGCTATGGAATGATGGTCTTGCATGGGCAGCTTAGAGGGTAACAACAGGCGTGATAATTGGTTATTAAGCTGTTAAGTGAGCTTTTCTTAGATGGCTAACTCAGAGTTTGTTGCACAGATAGAAGCTTGCACAAGAAACCTGGCATTGAAATGTGTAGAAGGAGGAGTTGCTTAGTTAAAATGAAACTCAGCTTCAGTATCACACTGTTGCTTGACATTTTCTATTTACTATTTTGAGCAAACCCGCAAGATTATAGCTCAGAAGCACATTTAAAAAAAGATGTTAACTGTAGAAACAGTATACCAGTTGGTAAAAGAAATTGAAGACAGAAACATTTTCTAAAGCTACTTTTAACTTGTTTTGAAAAATTCCATGTATTTCAAGGTTAATGCTTTCTCTAGCATATTTCACAAGAGGAATGAACCTCCCTGCTTTTTAGATACCATTCTCTGATACCCCAGCCCACCAGCTCTACAGCAACTTGATGCATTTCTCTGTCATTGGGACTGCAGAGCACTTTCAGTCCAGTTCTGAAAGGTGTCAGAGGAGCGTCAGCAGTGATGGAGGTTCCACTGCCTGCCACTCCGCAGTCTCTCTGTCTACGCAAAGAAACGAAGAAATAAACTGGCCATAGAAACCAGTCCCCCCTTTCCTTAGAGTGCTCTCCGCAGGAGCTGGGTAATGGAGCAGAAGGTGGAGGGAGCAGGTTCCCCAGCTGCCTGCAAGCTCTCTGTTCTGCAGCTAAATGATGCCCCCAGTATTCAGGGGGCATCAATTCTGCTTTTAGTAAAATGCACAACAAAAAAACCCCCAAATCTCTCCTCTTTGAAAACTCAGAAAAGCCAGTTAGGAATCCTGAGATTTTTCACAAATACGTAACTACCCACTTCAACCTGCAGAACTGGAGTACCAAATGCACTGAACACGTTGTGTCTGGGTCACTGACTGTTGCTTGATCTTACTCTGCTTGCCAAGGACAGCCCGCTGCTGTCACTGTTAGAAACGCTCAACTGCAAAGCCTGAAGGGAACTTTCTTTGTAGGAGGAGGGAGTAATGAACAGAAATGCCTCTAGACACAGGCAATAAAGAGCACTCAGATCACTATTAATTAGTCAGCTATTATAATACCTAAATATAATACATTTATTCAGCTGATCGTAAAATCACAGGAAGTGCACTTCTGCTAAGTATTTATTTAAACCTATCCTTTGGAGGTCAGGATTGTCAGTGCTGTATGGTTTTGAAAAATACTGTTATTTCAAAATGTCATGTTTTGCAAAATTGCTGTACTGAAGAAGCATGTCTTGTTTATACCCGCTGCCTGTTTAGGAGACCTTTTTTCGTTAACATTTGCTCAGCTTGAATTGTGCTATCTTGTTTTTTTAACAAATGATAACTTTCTGTATATTTTTGTATTGACACCTACAAGATAGGAAGTCATTTCACTGATATCAGCGTAATTCAATTGTCTTAATTTTTTCTTTTAAAATCCTATCTCTAAGTCCTCCCCCAAACACTGCAAATGTGCTTGGTTCACTTGTCTGCTAACAGACTGTTCTTAGTACATTTTCATGAGTCATATATAGTAAAGAATCCATTTGGATTTCATAAACCCACAACAATTTTTAAGCACAGACCTGAGATCTTTTAAGTAGTACATTGACAAATATAGGTTATCCAGCTTTGAAGGAAGTGCTTGTCTCACTAGATAGTCTCAGCCGTCTCTGGGGCATGGTAGGCAGTGGTGCAAGACAAGAAGCCAAGCTTCTGCAGTACATGGATTTGTCGCTGCTCCTAGAGGGGAGCAGTCGTGACTCTGGGTGAGTCCATGCCCATGTTAACCCGCTTGTGTTCCTTGAAGCATTCAATTTAACACTACATTGCAAGTTCTCATAATCTTTAAAAGAAAAGTATTATCATCTGTGTTTTCAGAAGGCATGGAAAAATGTGGGACTTGCCTGGGAGCACAGGAGATGGAATTCGGTTATCTCATTGTTAAGACGCAGGGAATATAGATTTACTAATGCCTTTGATCCTGAAGGATCGAAAATTAACAATTATAACCAGTGATGGTTATCTGAAGCATCTGACTTAAATAAAAATATGATTTTTAAGCCAGGTCTTAATTCTTTTCCTTGACCTAATCATTTGATGATATTGAATTTTGAAATATAATATAAAAGCAATCTTCAAAGTTACTTACAAGTAGATTGTGTTAGGCCAAATAGCATTAAACTTCTCATGTTTATACAACACATTGTGTTCCCCCTCCAATGTGCATGGAAGGATAACAGTGAGTTAATTCTTCATCGTGAGTTAAGAGCAATAAATTGTTCTGACATAGCCCAGTAGTTTTGAATTTCCTGACTTTGGGGACTGAGGCAGCTCTTTGATGCTAATGAAATATTACAGTAATGGGGAAGTTTGTATTAACTCATATTTATGAAAGGGTCACTAGGACAGAATTTAAAAAAAGATAAAAACACGTGTGTATGTGTGAGTCCTAAAGCTTACTTTACTCTTCTAGGAATAGGTATACTGTTGCTGTTTACTCCAAGATCTCATACTTTCCCTTCCAAATGTAAATTGCATTTTAAAACAGACAGCTCTTTCTCCTTAAATCTTCTATTTTGGGCCTGTTTGAAAACTGCTTAACTGGCAAAGGGTTAATCAGCTGTCATGTTGGGAAGTGGATTTGAATGAGTTATCATTAAATTCTTATAAAAAATTGATTTCCTTAGAGAACGATTTCATCAAACATTTATATAACCCAGAAAAGGGATGGCAAGACTGATACATTTATAAATATGGTACACTGGACTTTTAAAAATGTTAAAATGGGGGAGTGGGCTGAAAAATGTTTTCTGTCACTGGCTTCGATAACATAAAGCCAAAAAACTTTGCCGTCTTAATATAGTCCTGCTGCTCAGCGAGGCGGGGTGTAAAATATTAAGTCCCATTTGACTTCCCAGTCCCACCAGCGAACTCCCCTTGTGCAGTAGATCAGCTTTCCTTCCGGACGCGGATGTGTGCTGGAGGAGGGCGAGCACAGGGAGGACATGCTGGTCGCCCTGGGTGGGTGTGCAACCATCTGGCCCACAGTAGGAGGGGAAAAGGAGCGACTGCTCCTGTTAAATCTGAGCTGATCCTAATCCTGGCTGGACTGTTGGCCCGACTTGGACTAGCTTTCCCCAAATTGCTGCAGAGGATGGCACTGTAATGTGCATGCAAAAGAGCAGTAGCTTTGAGTGGCTGTTGATCCAAGACTGCCTCCACACGTGCAAATTCTCAATCAAGCGTCTTTTGTGGTTTGTTTTTTTTTGGCTAGTTTTTGTTCTTTCTGATTGAATGTAATGTCCTTTAATTCTCTGCCTCCAGCCTAACCAGCAACTGCAGCTCTTTTTACAAGACTCCACACCTGCCACAGCTTGTTGGCACAGGAGCCAGGCATCTAGCAGCACTTGGTGACAGAAATTCTGTGAAAGCAGGGAATGGTCCAGCAGTCGCTCTCTCTTCTCTCTCCTCCACCCCTCCTTCCCCCCCCCCCCCGCCTTTTTTTTTTGCGTTTGCACACAATGACAGTGATGAGACCCAAATGATGGGTGAGGAGGAGATTTCATGTGAATTTTGCTTACAGAGCAGCACAGTAATCAAGCAGATGGTCTCTTTCTTTTTGGATATTCTCCTAGCGTATGTAATCTTGCTTGTAATTCCAAGAAGGTGGGATCCTTTCTAGCTCACTTTATTAGATGTCTGAAAAATTCAGGCTGTTTCTGATCAGCTAATGAAAAGCGCCTTTCTCCCTTCTGAAACATTAAGACTTGGCTGCATAGCCATGGTGGAGATGAAGCTGCTTGATTGTCTTCCAGTGACATCATCCTGGTGTCAGTAATAGCCAGGAAATTCTTGACCACGACCACTTTCTGCTTGAAAGTGTTTGCTCTTCTGTTTCACCCCAGCAATGAAGTCATCCTAACTGATCGCTGCTTGCTTTTTGGATGACTCTGTTCTTTATGCCTGTGATGTACGGGCCATGTTCTTGCTTCCTGAAGTACACTGAATTAACCAATTTTCTGTATCTTGGGTGGAATAATTTAGATGCAGATTAACCTTTGCAGATGATCCAAATCCTGTGTCTTGTTTCTCCGGGTAGTACTTTAGTGCATTGTTTTCCTCTTACTTTGAACAATTTTATTTAAAGATTTTGGAGTGTTTTCAATGGGAATCAGCGCCCCTGAAAGTAAACACAGTGAACATACCCACTTCTAGGTTACTTTTTGGTTTTTTAACAACATGAAATGAACTCTCTAATACTCCATGAGAACTCCGCAAAGTGTTATAATTGTTTAAACTGTACTTGTCTTGGAGACTAATTATAACATGATGTTGAAATTTGTATGGGATTAGAGGCTGAGAATTCTGTTTAGGGCCAACACTGAGGACCGCTAGTCAAGATGCCTCTGCGATCAATGAGAGATGTGAGACTACTCTGGTACCCAGAAGATAAAATATCCACAACTTGTTATCCATTTATATAACTTCTGGCTTTGGAAACATTTTAATTTCCATTACAGAATTTCTTTGCTTATTCATATGGAATTGTGTGTCTTTTTCCAGCAGTGTTGTGACCTGGGATACCACGCTAGCCTCAACAGAGCTCTCAGGACATTCTTGTCTGCTGAGCTAAACCTGGAGCAGTCAAAGCATGAGGGTCTGGATGCCATTGAAAACGCCGTTGAGAACCTGGATGCCAACAGTGATAAGCAGCGCCTGATGGAGATGTACAACAATGTCTTCTGTCCGCCCATGAAGTTCGAGTTTCAGCCGCATATGGGTGATATGGTCAGTTTATATTCCTCCTCCGGCTCCAGCTCTGTAAGCAGTTGCAGCTCCGCCTGTTTACTTCCCTCTGATAGATAGACCCACTAAAAGGCCACCTGTTTGGCTCTATTTTTGGGAGGTAGAAGGGAGCCTTGGACAAGGGAGCTGGTTTGAAGATTAAGCAGAGGCTCATGGCACGAATGTCTGAATACGACTGATTCTCACTTTTTAACTGTCAAAGCTACTGAAGGTGAAAATGCTTAATTAGGTATAATACTAAATGTAGATAGGAAACACTGTTTTAACCTCTCGTTCAAGCCACAGTTAACCTCTGCACCCCAAGACAGACTCTGAAGTTAGAGATTTGAAGGGGCAACAAGATAAGAGACTTAAATGCTGGGTTTTGAGGCATTTGAGTGTGTAATCTTAGAGCACAAATGGTTTATAGTGGTGCTTTATGCATCTTCATTGAGAGACAAGGCAGTCAGAGGACTTTCATTTTTGGCAATGAAAATCTCTCTCTTTGTAGGTTTATCAAGATGTGGTTACTCATCTGGGAACTGTTTAAAGTCGCACAAGCTGAAACCGGTTCTAAATGGGAACACATGTACAATGTAATAATTTAGGTCAATTGGTTGGATTTCTAGATTATCCTCCTGAACACTGAGGAAACACTGTAAGGATGGTCTCTTGCAGCCAGCCTCTTCTTTTGGTCTAAGAATTACATTCGCTGCTTAAGGCTTCTCTTTGTCTCTTCCCTCTTAAGTGAAACCCTCAGACTGCAAATGACCTTTCTCGGTTTTTCTGTGCTCTGGTAGTATCCTGTAAGATCGTGGGAATAAAAAGAATTACCTGCAGACTGTCATTCAGTTAACAGCTCGCATTCGCTGAATCATTTATCTTGGTTCTTCTCAAGGCCAAATGAGTGTTTATAAATGCAGGCTGATAGTCTTGTTGCAATGGTCCTGCATATACCAGATTGAATATATGATGGTATATGTGCATGGGTGTGATAAAACTCCAATTCCAATTTCTGTCTTTAAAAAATAGCCTTATGCAATGAGGTCAACGTTTTCCTTTTTAAAAACAAAACAAAGCAAAACTAAAAGGAAAAGCTACCTCATGCTGTGAAATAAGACTAATTCTTAACAGTACAGGGAAGCCCACTGTTCTGGCATATTTGACAGGTCCTTAACCTTTTTTTATTTCGACTCCCCTGAATTCATTAAATAGTGAATTGTACCTGTTGCTGTAGTGTACAGGTAGTTCAGCTGAGCAAGCTCAGCCACTCCTACCCCTGCCCCAGGATGCCTGGCTAATACATTGAACCAAATTCGTCTTGACGCGGCGTGATTTAGCCTAATATCTGTGATAAAGCACCCTTCAGACTTTCAGAACACGTGATGAGCTTACATTACTGAAAGCAGCTAATTTTTTCTAGTTCTTGTTTGATGTTCATGTTCTCTCTCTTGCTCAGTTTTCAATACAGTCAGGAAGGGAACTGCTGTTTGGTAGAACACGGACCTTTTCCACTGGTTGAAATCCAGGGCTACAAAATTTTTAAAATGAAGCACTTTGGAAGATGTTTGCTTATAATAATTGAATGAAGTAATTGCAGTGTTCTTGATTATGTGATTTTTTTCCTAGCCCTCTAAAAGTGGTGCTGTTTCTCTTCCAGGAGTCGCAGCTATGTGCCCAACAACCAGTCCAGAGTGAGTTAGTGCAGAGGTGCCAGCAATTGCAGTCTAGATTATCTACACTTAAGATTGAAAATGAAGAGGTGAGCTAATCAACCAAAAATCAACAACCCTCTTACCACTTCCAGTGGGGAGTGGGGACTTGTTAAGGAAGAATCTAGTTGCTGTGATCCTCTTTTATGAAGACTCGTGCTAAAATTCAAGAATAAGGCAGCTGAGGCCAGCAGTATGTTAGTGTGTGGTCTCGCATGAAAGCTGGGTGTGTGGAGAGGATCCTTTAAAATACCTCCCCGTATCTCTTTTCCCATCCTTAAGTTGGTAGGTCTGGCTATGTTACAAAAGTTGGATTTGGATAGCTAAGAGAAAAAGAGTAATTCAATGTTTTGAAGTGAAGACAGTGAATTTGCATAACCTAAGGTAAGAGCTAATTTTTGTCTAATTGGTCATCTAAGATGAGAAGACTAGATCAATGGCATTTGTTTGCGAACAGGTCAAAATACCTAATCTGCACCTCTGTGTTCAAGAATTTTTAATCCTCCTTAGGCAAAATTTGCAACTCCTTTATGTCTAGGAAGTTGATTCTGGCCTTCAGTAAAAATTTATAGTGCTGCAAAGTTCTGTTTTTAATATCTAACATTTGATGCCCAGTAGATGTAGTTACAGAAGATGATTATAAGATCTTTGTTCCAGCACTCTTTGCTTTGGGGTTAAATTTCCTTACATCGCCTCCTCATCCCAGCCTGTAAGATTACAACTGTTTTCCTACTCCTGGCAGGTTCTGTGTGCTGCCAGCCCTTTGTTTTATATGGACTGTGCTGTTAATGAGCAAAACTTGTACCTTAGTTATGGCACACGGGATATGAAACCAGTAATATCTGTTTATTAGTAAAATGCTCCAGGGTGCTTACTACCTCTGTTTTTTACTTGCAACATACTATCTTCATTTGTTAAGTACTCTCATTCTTGTTGGACAGGTTAAGAAGACTATGGAAGCTACACTCCAGACAATCCAGGATATAGTCACGATAGAGGACTTTGATGTCTCTGACTGCTTTCAGTACAGCAACTCTATGGAGTCTGTTAAATCCACTGTCTCAGAAACGTTCATGAGCAAACCAAGCATTGCCAAGAGACGGGCCAACCAGCAGGAGACAGAGCAGTTCTATTTCACAGTAAGGAGTTAATTTTCAGTACGAGCATGTATAATGTATTTAGAATTATACTCACAAGAGAGTGCAAAATGATGCTATCATCTTACAAAAATGCTTCTGTAATTGATTTTGGACAAGCAGAGCAAGCATATTAGGTTTTAAAAATGGGTGCTTTGAATTCTTTACAAATATATTGGGATACCTTTGTTGATGCAGACAGTCTGTGGATAAATTGTGTAAAATTTGATTTCTTCTACATCTAAAAAGGAATTGTCTGAGAACTTAATAGCTTGTAAATATCAATTTTCAAAAATAATACAAACTAAAAGAATGTTTAGCTCTTTCATTTTTTGTTACTATCATCTTTAAATTTCAGCTCACATAAGCTTTTAATTGAGTCGATGCATTTCTACAAGATGCTAAGAGCTTTTTATCTTGAATTTCATACCAGCTATATGTTTTTTCCTAAATTAGATTTATGTTAAACTGTTGAATTCGTTTCCATTGTAAAAATATTTCAAAATAGCAGATGAAAGTCATACCTTTTATCCTGATTACTTTGTCATTCCTTTGGGCATCTTTTGTTATACTTAATGCCCTTTACATTCCTCTTCCAAGAATGGTGTTGCTTATTAAAAGTGTGAAGTTTCTGTGCAAGTTACACTAGCTGGCAGGATGGTTTCTGTCAGGCCTTGACTTAGAAAAATTAGAAAGCCTTCGCAGAAGGGGAAGCTGGCTATTGAGAAAAGTGGGTGGAGAAACTGATTCAATTAAGAAGGGATTGACCACCCTGCCCAGGGTTATGAAACTAGAAAAATGATTTTTAATTGAACTCTAAGCATTCCCTCTCTAGAGAGGGACTATTGTAAATTCAAATAGGAGACCGAACCCAGGACTTTATTTGGATGTAATATTTTTCCGTTTCATCGCGTTAGTATCCTGCTGCAGAGCAGTGAGGTCCCGGCAGGACTGCAGAGCCATCTCAGTAAGCAGAGGTGCAACCTGTCGTGTCCTGTGCAATGTGGGTAAAATAGCTATCAACAGAACGAAGCTGTTTGTGGAGGCCCTCTTTAACCAGCCTAATCAGATGCTTGACTGATCTACTATTGACCAGACTTTGAATCTCTAAGGAGCAGTTTTTTCAGTGTACGAGAAAATGCTCAGATGAGTATTAATGAGACTGAGGGCAGAGCTGTGTAGCAATATGGGCGAGGCATTCTTTGTGTAGGGGAAAAAACAAAGTGTAGTGCAGAATAGAGATTTAAATCCCCTCGTACCTTATGATGTGCTAAATGCTGAGGGATATGAACTGAAAGAAAAATACTGATTTGAAAGAATTATTCTGTATTACTGTGTAACTCAAGTTGGAAATTCTACATACTGCATTGCTAGCTAGACAGAGCTCTGGGTAAATATAGTGATGCCACCATGGGAATTTAATTGAAGGAGTACTGACTGTAGTATCTCTGTGCTGGTATAAGCTATATTTCCAACATGGCTCTGTTGTTAGGGCTTTGAAGGAAGATTTGTATTCGGAATAGAAGCTTAAACTTCCCCGTGTCAGTGAAAAAGCGTAGGAATGATGATTGACATAGCACTAAGCTAATGCAGGTAGCTAAAGCAAGGAAGCAGCAGTGACTTCAGGGAGCCGAAATCCGGGGATGTGTCCCGGGTGCCTGGCAGGCGGGTACCGCCGCTGCCATGGCTACAGTCCTGCTTCCTGAGCCAGCAAAATCGGAGCTAGCATGAGGATGCCTGTCAGAGCTGAAATCGTACAGCTAATTGTAATACAGCTGGCACTCCGCCCTACCTGAGAAGTGAAAAGGGGAATGAATGATTTGATTCTTTTTACCTCTAAAACAGCAGATAATTTTAGTTCTTAGTCGAAATGTTATTTTTTCCTCTAGAAAGATTAAAACCCAGTACAATGCTTATTCTGTGAAGTGCTTTAAAAATTAATGTAAATTTATTATTACCAAACCCTTAAGATGTGGGTAAGTATTATAGAAAGTTCCCCTGCTAATCAGTCCTACAGAAGTGTCACGCTGGTTGTGTCAATGTGCCACTGTTCCCACGTTCAGTCACTAGCAGCGGCGCAGGGAAGCAGGGATCTGATTCACCCGCTCCTTCAATTGAGTGCCTTGTTTGAAGTCATTCTTGGGGGATGGAGGGAGGGAGGAAAACTGCTGAGCTTTCCAGATTGGAGACAGTTAAGGATGTGGGACAGTGGCAGAAACTGTTTTTCTTCATAGCCTCAAAAGCATAAAATCTCCTTTCCCACAAGGCAGGAAGATATGGTCTAGTTTGCATTTCGCTTCGTTGTGTATGCCACCTGACAACTGGTTCTCGCTGGAAAAATACTGCAATGAGTTTGGGCTTAGAGAGGGTGTTGAAGTTGCATGGTTTTGAGGAGATGGGAGGTGCAAAATGCTCGCTGTCTCTGGCTAACAACAGATCTTCACCTCTTAATTTTTACAATGCAGAAATAACGTGACTTGAGCACGTTTCTTCTGCTTTGTGTCTGATTGTACTTAGCCTGACTCCAGCTGTGCTCTGCCAGAAATGAAATCCTTAGGAGTTCTCCTGTAGCTTGATATTTTTTTTGACTGTTTTTATTAAGCCAGAAATCAAATGCTAATGGATCTTTCTAATTCATTGAAAAAAGCCTGAAGCCTTATTTTGAAATTAACTTGTTTTTTTCATAAGCGTACTTGTAACAGGCAGGGTACGGAACGTTAGGCATGAGGAAATAGAAAGAACGCATGAAATACTGCACTGGATAGGAACCTTCTCTTTTTGTCCTTTAAAACAATCCCTGGTACCCGTCTGCAGGCAGGCAATGTTCTTAACCTGACCACTGCTGATGCCTCAAAGCCGGAGCATCTGCGAGTGCCAGCAGCGTGCCTCTGCCCTGCCCTGCCCCGCAGCCCTGCTCAGGGAATCCGCCTGCCCCGCGCAGAACTGCAGCCATCACTAGGCTGAGCTTAAGTTTTTATATCTGCTTCAAAGGGAAGCTTAACTCTCTTCCAAATCAAGTTGATTTGCTGATCTTTAAGCTTCTGTTTGAGCTATTTGGAGCTGAGCCTTCTAGCCCTTCTGTCTCTTCGCCTGATAGCGATTTTTGAGATGGGGAGCTTGGCACCTCCCAGAACCAGATTTGTCCTCAAATCCCCGCTTCAAATTCTCTGGTTATTTTTGCAGCTTATACTCTTCATGTTTTCTTCTGTAAAAATTTGATGCAAAAATTTAACTGATTGCGCAAAGTACATAGTTGGGGCTTGGTGAACAGATTCTGCAGGGAAATTCCAAAAAATATGGTTAATTTTTTTTTGCCACAGTGATCACGCTTCCTGTTTTCTTCTAAAACAACAAAAAAAAGTTGAAGTATTAGTATAGGAAGCAGGAAGTGCTGAGACTCTCCAAAGGGACTTAATTCTTGTGAAATTTTTCTTCCGATGTTGTCAACCAAAGGGACATAAAACACAGACTCCTGGCAGTTAATTAAAGCCCCAGCTCAGCCATTTCTGTCTGTCGTGTCGGTACACACTACTGCTGGAGAGCCCGCAGTGGAAACTTCGTTAGCTCCTGGAAGGTTTCCCCCCACCCTCAGCACTGCCGCAGTATATGTATATGTATGTATTGCTTCTTGGTTCTTTACATCTTGCATGGAGGCTGCCGTTGTTAAGACCTGCATAGAACAAGCTGGGTCCAGGCACTCTCATTGCTAAAATACCATTTTTCGCCTTAAGGATTTGCAGTCTGATTTGGCAACAGCAGACCAGAACTGGAAGACAGTGGATGGAATTGGGGAAAACCTAAGACAAGAACTGGAACGTTTCATTATTAAATGAGAATTCTTTCTTTGTGTTCATTTTGCTAGCTGAATTTTTAAAATATCTCATAACTCTAAAGAATGGCCTGTGGTATTTGAAGAGTTATGTGCTATTTATGTATTTTTGAGTGTAAACATGTCCTAATTATAATGTGGACGGCTACCATACAGCAGAGTATTTTATGCGCTGCAGCACGGTGAAGATAAATAATGCTGTTCTGAACTGCAAAATAAGAGATGAAAGAGCTGTAAAAAACCAGCATTTGCAGAGCTGTGAAAAAACAGAAAGAAGTGGGAAAAATGACTACATGATTGTATAATATTTCACCGAGAGAACAAATCTGAACTTAAATAATATCTTTATTTGTTTTGTCCCGTGCCCTCCCTGCAACCCTGTGTATCATCCAGCGTGGAGGCAGACACACTATTTGACAAGTAAAGTGGGGTGAGAGAGGTTAAGTGAGAGAATAAGCACAGTAGCAGCCTTTTAGTTTGTTAAAACAGATTGCTCATTCAGTTGCCTGTGATGCGCGAGGGAAGTGCATTTCCATTTCACCCTGTCTGGAGAGGAGATGCATGACAGCTTCTCAGATGTCTTAAAAGATGCCAAACATTCAGCTGATTCCACAGTGAAACAATAGAAATTGCACTGCAGATACATATGGACCGAGCTTCAGATTTGCCCAGATGTATAAACCAGGAGGACTTGGTTCATCCTTTGCACCATAAATTTCAGTGTAATTCTGTACGTCAGCATTATGTTCAGAATCCAGTAACCTAAAGATGCAATCGAAGAAATTAATTGTCCCTTCATGATCATGGTTTTTTCCACCTTCACAGAAAATGAAGGAGTATCTGGAAGGCAGGAACCTGATAACGAAGCTCCAAGCCAAACACGACCTTCTTCAGAAGACGCTGGGAGAAAGTGAGTCTGGGACCCGCTCATAACTGCTATTAGCCAGGCTTATTGAATTAGTCAGCTGACTGAGTGTAATGCTCTTGGATTACTGACGCAAAGTGGACATACTCATGTTTTATGAATTTATTTTTCCGATCTGCATGATGGAGAAGCCAAATGACCTACATGGCTGCTTGATTAATGGTGAACGGAAAATGCTTAATGAATCGCTAATGTGCATCGCATATTTGTTAAAATGAAGTATATGCCCACTCGTTCACCCTGTCCTCTTCCCGTACAAGCACATTCTGCTTCTCACTTAATAGTCTGTATTGGGGTAAACCTTGTGATTTACAGTTTACTGATTAGTTGAGAAGTATTGCCCTGTTAGGCTGGTCAGAAGTTTCATTTGCATGGTAGTTTAGCTGCTTCTCACCTCTGTGGGTTCAGTCCAGACCAAACTAATGTATGTGAGCACGGGCTTTTATTAGGAGAATAACAAACAAATTTCAGAGCATGTAAAATATGTTGCCTATCTAGAGGGCATTAGGGAAGGGGCGGCAGCCAGAACTAAATATGCATTTGCTATTAGTGTCAGAACAAAGGAAGGTTTCTTTCCCTTCATGGTATGGGCAAATCCTGTTGGCCAAACACGCTTAAACTATGCATCCAAGTTTCCATAGAAACCTGACTGCCTTGTATTTGCAGAGGAGAAGGTTTTAACAGTCTAAATGTCAGGTCAAAAAATGGCTCAACTCGTTCCTGGGTTTATATGCTGGAGCAGGGCTTGTGTTTTGATATGTAACTTAACTGGACTCCCCACAGTTTATGGTGTGCAAATCTTCTGAACGAAAACTTAAACAGCATGTGGTCTTTGAAGTGCTTCGCTTTCAGTTTAAAAATGCACTATAAAAATAAAATACTTATTGCTACAGTAATTAAGAGTTTCATGTTTATCAGACCCAAACCACTAGAAGGTAAGGAAAGGATGTTGCCATCGTTTTGAGCTTTATTGTTTAGAGTTGCTCATCTCTTCAGCTGTCCTGTAGAAAGGGTGGATGAAGCCAAAGATCTATGTCCTTAGGGTATTTTTCTTCTGCCTCTAAATATCTCCAAATGACACCCATGCTGCCCCTGTGACTAATCACATTCCTGGATCATAGCTGACCTCTGCATACCGAGACCTATTTCCTCTTAACCTGCCTGCCCCTTGAACCCATCTCAAGCTGTCGTGGCGGGAAAAGAAGAGGAAATTAAATGTGATTTCTGTATTGCTATGTAGATTTAAAGGCTGCTTCTGTTTTCTTGTGGTTGCTTTGCAAACCAAAGCTTTCTTAGTCACTCTGTGAAGGGACCCAGTGTGTGTCAGGGTGCACTCCAGAAGCTTCTGAAAAAAATCACTTCTGTCATCTGTGAGATCAAAAGGAGCTGAGAGAGGGAGGTACATTTCGTCTCCAAAACCACATTAGCAGGTTAATGGTACAAACTGGGGACTGTGCCTAGACTTATCCATAAAATGTCACTTAATTGGGAAATGGGCAAATAAAATTCCTTTCACAAGTCCCCGGAGCATGGTTAGAAGCTTTACTGAAAAATGTGCATACAGCTGTGTGTCTTCAGTCCCTGGAAAATTCATGTTTTTGTTATGATTTTTATTCTTCTTTGCCCCATCCTCAGGTGACATTTATTAGTCCTCTTGTGAATTACCTTAATCTAAAGATGACAAGTTCCAGTAATAGAAATAGCAGCAAGTCTTCCTATCTACAAGTAATTATGTCCCTGCCTACTGTACACATTTGTCACCCTAACGTAGGAGCCCCTTGATGTTGCCTCAGCCATGTAATTTATATATATGAATATTCTATGATGGAAATGGGACAGATGGCTGGAAATTCTGCTTCCGAATAACATTTTCATGTAAATTATGCACTGTTTTGGCTTTACGTGGGGAGAGGAAAGTGGCTATCGAGATGTGTTCAACTAATTGTCAGCCATCAGCAATTAGACGTTTCCCTCGTTCGTTCTTCCATCTCCCCAGGAACAGGAAGACAACTGTAGGGAAGGTGCATTTTCAGCTGTTGTAAATCAGTATGGTTTCACTGATGATGATCTATACCAGCAAAAGATCTGGCCTGTACAATTCCCAAAGGCACATACTAGTTTTCTGTCTCTCTTACTCCTTGTGCTATTTTAAAATGACGCCTGCGTTAGCAGTAGTCGTTAGCTTGGCCGCGTCCTTGCAAACTCTGTGCAAGTTAATGGAACGTTTTTATAAATATGTTTGTGGAAAATATCATTAAACGTCTGTCTCCCAAAATAGCTTAATGCCAGCATGTTCAGTCTGTGGGCTAACAAATCCATGAATGTTTTCAATCCTACTAAGTAGCTTTATAATCTCTCGCCCCACCAATTCCCCTGAGAAGGGGGAGGGAGGGAGAGGTTGACAAGCCCAGTTTTTTGGCAGCAGAAGTCAACAATTAGAATGCACAGGGAACTAATTTTCAAAAACAATACTTTCAGAGAGAGAGTCCTCGGGCAGCCTAAGCCGTTTGCTGTGTTTCCTGGTCAGCTGCGGCAGAGCTGTGCCAGCACGGATGGGCTTCGGTGGTCTCCCCAGCAGCGCTCCTGGGGGAGGCAGCCACTGTCCGGCTCCCCAGAGCTGCCCCCTGCCTCTCCGATGGCTTTTCCTTCTCCATCTCCTTCCAAAACTGGCTTTACAAAGTATTTTCCCATTCCTCTCTCCTAATGCTGTATTCCTTTGTCTTCTTAACAGGTCAACGGACCGACTGCTCCCTTGCCAGGTAGGTGTGGCTCGGGATCATTTTTTAAGGAAAATCTGATGCAAATTGATCACTGCCGTTCTAGATCAGTTACTAGCCCCGGATATGTATCTGTTAGAAAAAGATAATTCATTTAGCTAATATATAAGCAAATTCCTTCTAGTTAATATGGCTTTAAATACCATCGCTATTACCTACATCAGTGCAAGGTAGTGGTGCAGCTTATACATATGTTTAGTAACCTCTGGTAGTGGCGCAGCTTATACATATGTTTAGTAACCTCTCGTCAGCTGAGTAATGAATATTTCTTTTGATGCAGTGCCTGCTTAAACACCGCTCCTTGCTTGTTGCTGCCCTGTGCTGCCGCCGCAGTTGTGACCGTACACCTGCTGGCAGGGCTGCCTGTTGCAACAGGCTGGGAAACTGATTGGGGTTAAAAATAACCAAAGGAGAAAAAAAAAAAAAAAAAGAGACATGGAGGTCTTGCACTTTTTCTTGCCCCAGTGCATTTAATCCAGATCAGGAAGGAGACGGGCAGGTGTGAGAAACTGTTTAATTTGGCACTGTCACCCAGAAGAAGTATTCTTCGAACTAAGATTTTTATAAACACATTTGTATTTCTGTAAGGGAGATGGGCCCGTGACTCTGCAGGGTTTATCCACATGGTTGGTGTACGGGGCTGACTAATGTAAATCAGAAAACTCTTTATCCTGTTAATGCTCTCTGCTCTGCCGTGGAACTGGATTGCAGCAGTATGGAGGTCATGGAGAATAAACTTTTCATTTATAATTAGGACCAATCACAGAACCATAACTAAGCTTCTCCTGATGGGGTTTTTATAAAACATAACAAATCTCCCTCTCCAAATTGATGGATTCAAGAGGCTCCGCCAGGCACAAGGAGCTGGAGTAGGGGCTGTGCATCATCCTGCCTTGTTAACAAAAGGAAGGTGATTACTACCGATCTGGAGTCATTACTACTTTCACATTCCTTACAGCAAAGCAAAGCTGACAAGTCCTAATTAGAGCCTGACATCTGTAATAATAAAATATTATTCATCATGAAACAATTTTAAATATCAAAGAATCATTACTGCTAATAGTTTAAAATAGACTTTATTGTCTGTGACAGCCCATGGAATCTGATTTCTTTTTTTTTTTCATTCAGTGTTTTTGATTTTTATAAAAGGAATTTCCCCTGAATTAACACATTGTACAGTCTTTTTAAAAATCACAGTTCTAATCACCTTATTTATAATTCAGCAGCCATCTGCCCTAGCAGGGAATTGGCTTGAATGATACATTAGGGCCTCTCTGCTGTTATCTCTCATGCTTCATTTTTACAAGAAACTATAGGAATTTTAAACCCCAGTAATAAATTTTGAGGGGAGAAATCCTGGCAAAGCAAGGCTTTTTCCTGTTTTTCTACAATTAATGTCTACCAACATAAATAAATGAGACCATCACGATTTATACTGAAAAGGCTTAGCCTGGCTAGTGTGTGCCGGTGTTTGAGGGGGTTTGTGTTATTTATTTCTTTGAAGTCTTATCAGAAACTATAATAAAGACTCCACAATGGCAGCTGTTAACAGCACAGTAGGAACCAGCATGCTCCCACCTGCTTCTCCCCTCTGTAGAGTGGCTCTTTCAAAGAACAGCTATGTGCGATTTATAACAAACTTCATCTTGAATAAGGAGACTTATATAACAGATTTCCATATGGTTGGAATTAAAATGTCAAGGGTAATCTTTTGTCAAAGCAGTGGACTCCCTTGTGTCTATTTCAGGTTTTTAGTGATTTAAAGTCACTTAAAATCTTTCTGAAGTTCCGTAAATTGAATGAGACTAAGTCATTATGATTGACTTGTATTTCTGGCTCCTTCCCTCCTCCAAAATACGCGTGGTTTGGAATACCGAACGAACGAACCGATGATAGTAGAGGATTATCTTGACTTTTCTGTTCTGTTTTTCCCTCCTGCACCAATGGGCGGTTCTGATCATCTCGTCAGCGGCAGGCGCAGCTCCACCGTAAGGAAGCAGGTAATAAACGTTTCCTTGAGTAACAAAAAAGGGATACGTGTGTGTTTGTGTAGAGGAGGATAGATGGAAAACAGGGAAGTGTTTTTATCCTTCCCTCCCTCTCTTACATGGCCCTTTTCAGTCTTGTTCAAGTGGAACTGGTGTCTGCTCGTTCAGTAACTGAAATCAGTAAAACACGGATCCACAGCCTTGATTCATTTTCTTTGACAAAATTTAAAAATAATTTTCCTCTGTGTTTTGACAGACCTGGAACCAAAAATGCCAAACAGCCTTGAGCTGTCTGGGCAGTCATGGTTTCTGGGTTTCATGCTGTTGTTTCTTTGTCCCCTTTCCCTTTATTTTCACTGGTATCCCACTGCAATGCTATTAAACTAGTAACTGCTCGCTTTTTGTGCCATCTTGTAATAAAGAGGTACAACGGCAATGCTTTGTTTCCCTGGCTGTGGTGGGTAATCTGTTACTTTTTAGTACCTGATGAGCTAAAATGTGTTTTTTTGAGATAGGGAAAACCCAAAGTATTTCTTGTTGATACTGTAAAGACAAAATTTGGCTTGGAATTTAATTTCATGCAGTCTGTCTTGGGGTGCTGCTTTGTAGTTTTTAGGATCTCTGTATATTGGAAATTAAGTAAGAGAGCAAATTGTGGTTTTGGTGTGCAGAGTCAAACCTTTCTCATTTTCTGAGCTTAATTGTTGTTCCTTTATTTATGCTTTAAAAATGGTCCTTTCCTATGCTGAAAATGAAGTATGTGTGTGTCTTGATTGCCATTTTCACAAGCAGTTTTTGAGGTGTCTCAGCAGCATACTCTGACTCGAGTCTCTGATTTGGAAACCTAAATTAAAAACTAATCTGTTCACAAACGCTGAATACACAGCTCACAGTAACCTATGTGAAATCACTTGCATGTGGTTTTAATGGGGTTTTTTGATTGTGACCTAACAGTTTAAAACATAACTGCTCTGAGAGTTTTAATCTCTGCTGGGGACCCAGAATATGTGCTTCTCTGTGAGTTCCCACTGTCAGACTCAAAAATAAGTCAAATATAATGCTGTTTGGATGATTATTAATAAAGCATGTCCTCAGGGGCCAATTGAGTGGCAGAATGGCTTCTGAAGTATTCTTAATTGGTTGGTGGTGTTCTGTACAGCATATAGAAAACCAGTTCTAATGGGCTATGGCTAATTAGTAGAGAAATTATTGTCACTATATGACCAAGTTCTATGACATTTCAATAAAACAAAAAAATATTAAACCTAAACAAGTTAGAAAATGGGTTGAACTGGGTTTTTAAATATATATTTTTGAGCAGAGGACTGTCATCTTTTGAACTGATCGAAATGTGATACTGTAGCATCCTAGCAAGTGAGCATTTTGATATAAATTAGAGGCATTGCTGTCCAAAACTGCTGTAGAAGAGGCTATACATGAACAGAAACATGGAAGTTTTAATTACATGGTAATTTTAATCACTGGCATCTGACCTTAAGTAAACTGCAGCACTTCTGTTGCTTAGTTGCTATTCCCCAAAACGGGAGGTACAACTGCAGACACTGCAGAAATTCAGTTGTCTGAAAAGTAATCTGTGATCCTGTGAAGAAAAGACTAGGGAATTGTAAAGGATTGTTTCCATACCGAAAATCTCAATTAATGTTGTTTAAGCTGGAAACTGGCAATCTAGAAGATTTTACTGTGTTTGGGCCTCGGACTGACAACAGTGTTTTCCATGAGCAGGTACCTGTATGGTGCACCTAATTAATGGATTGTGACCGTAGGGCACTGATGTGCCATTTACTGAACACATCTGGAACTGCATGGAAGCAGAATATGGCAGATGAGAGGACAAATTTGCTTTCCATTCTTTTTTTTTTTTTCTTTTTTCTTTTTTCCTTCCACTTTTACCATCACTCTGCATTCTGACTGCTGCTCTTGTTTAAATTTCTCTTTGCGCAGGATTCCTCACAAGCCATTCCCCTGGTCGTGGAGAGCTGCATACGATTCATTAGCAGGCATGGTGAGTTTATGAACAAAAGGTATCCTGTGATATTTCTATAAAATGAACAGTGGTGTAGAAGCCTTCTGAAAAAATGTTCAGAGTAGCTCGGGACACGGTGCTTGTGCAGAGGAATCCTAGAGACTGCAATATAAAGAAAGTCGCACTGACTTTTTGGCTATATTGTTGGTATTGTGTGTGTGATCAATTTTCTGAATAACTGACCTTGCAAATGTTGTTCTTCCAACAGTATCCCTTTGTTTCTTGTAAAATAAGATTCCCGTCCCTAGATACCACTCATGCCTCACCTCCACTCACCTTGCTTTGAGCCCTGAAATGTGGCCTTCACCAACAATAATCATGCTTTTCCTAGTGGAGGAGGAATACTCTAAGTATTTGAATGTAGGGGGTCAAGTAGTGAATTAGTTGCTTACTTATTGCCACAATGAGATGATTTATACCTGTTTTGAAGGTTAACTTCACAGCCTTGAATGCTGTAAAAGATTTTATACATTTATTGTAATTTGTTTTCATTTTTAATCGATATCATTTGTTAGTAGCATGTGAAACAGCTGTTAATTAACATATGTAGAAAGAAGTTGAATTTATCTTCATTAACCAAGACACAGAGCCAGATAGTAGGTCCCGTTTCATTTTCCTTGTTTAATTACCATTTTAGAAACTATAATCTAGAGTCCCATTCTCATCATCACTTGGAAGAACCAAGTACTATAATCCTTCAGTAAGGCCATACTTGGCATTTGCTGGAAAAATCATTGAAACCACGTTGCAATACGAACCGATGCATGACAAACCGGGGCCATCAGGATACTTCATTTTTGAGACCCGTATTCCTGGGTTAGCTTAGATCCCCAACAGAAAGATTTTCCAACAGACTCAACTGATTTCTGCACTGAATGTCAGATCATGACGTAAAGGTACAGTTTGGAGTTAGAAGGAATGTGCTTTTATACAACAAATCCGCTTTAGGCAGAAGAAATGATAAAACTGCCTGCCTGACGCACTTACATTGCAGGAAGGAATTTTGTTGGAGGTAGCCTGACTGACATTTCTAAATGTTGTGCTGCGTAGGTGTGGGATGAATGTCATTTTCATTCTTGCTTCTCTGCACTTGGGATTGTTTCTTTTCACTGTTCATAGCTGTGTGTCACAGCTACCAGATACAGCCTCATACTGCAAAGGTTTCATTGCGTTGTGATAAAAACAGTTGCAGAAATTGAGAGGAAGAGGCCATCGATGCATTCAAGAGAGCATATTAGTTTATAGCCATTATAATAAATAAAGCAAAGACATTGCGACATTCCTTGTTTCAGAAAGTGTACAGTTAAAAGGCTTGAGTGAACAGGAGTTGATTTCGTTACGTGAAGCGTATACTTTGTTCATTAGTTGATTTGTAACGGTTGTTGCTCATCTTACATGTACCAACAAAATTGTTATGGTGGTAGTATATTGGAACATCTCACCTACTTGATAACTGGTTTTAATGACATTGCTAATGCTTACTTTTTAGCAGGAATGTCTTAAAGACTATCCTAAAACCGTAGATAGCAGGTTGTACTGGGGTAATTAAATGCTTCCGTTTCAATTGGTGGATTTGCTCTGGGCCTTTGTGGTATCACTCTTGCAAAATAAACTGCTTCCTTGTGTAGTTAGCCATGTTTTGCTTCTGGCTGATATACCGTTAGTTTATGACTTTCTCTGGGTTGTAAAATCCTTTGGGGATCCTTCAGGGTAAAAGATAACATGCATGGCTGTTATAACCCAGTTATTCTGTCAGTTTACGAAGAAGGGTTAATATTTTTTCTCCGTGTGCTGAGTTCTGTTTTTACATATTCTGTATGTGCCTGGACACAGAAGGGAAAGATGGCTTTTAAAACAGCATACTTTTGCCTGTGTTGCTTATGTTTCCTTTATCATATATGCTGTAGCTGATGAAGGTGCCGGCTTATCTTATCTTATTGTTATCAACATCTCATCTTATTGTCTTACAGGTTTGCAGCATGAAGGAATATTCAGAGTGTCTGGATCACAAGTTGAAGTGAATGACATAAAAAATGCATTTGAGAGAGGTAAGGAGGATCTATTCAGTATCTCAGAAATTATTGCCAAATGTATAAATTTCTTTAAATATTCTGAAAAGGCCTGTTTTGAATGCAACTTGCTATATTTTGTTCCTTTGATTTTTGTGCTTCCTAAGTGAGTCTAGCCCAACCACCTCCCTAGTGCTCATTAACCTTGAATGCTCAGTTGTTTGGCATTATGCTTTATATCTTGTAGAGTGTCTGTATAATAAATATTCTGAATTCAATCTTCTCTCATGTCTGATAGCTTATTGATTATTTGTAACACTAAAGGATATAGAGAATTTCATTACTGGGTGTAACTGCATTTTCCTACCCTCTCCCCGCAGCTCTTCGTGAAAAGGCTGGCTGCTAGAGGATGAAATTTTATGTTTTCCATGTTCTTGAGGCATGTAGCTTGGCTACATTTATTCTAAATATCAGCAAGTGAGAGAGTAAATTTCAAGACACTGTTAACTTGACATAGCTTTTAATAGATTTGATTTTCTATGTGAAGAACCATTCCATACAAAGGCAAAGAACGGCTGGGAGCCTCCTGACTCATCAGCTTCTAGCTGGGCTGTTCTCCCTAGCAGACCAGGTTCAGAAGAGCTTGCTCTTCAGGCAGTCCTTGCAGCCTGTCTCCCCAGTCTTGCTTGGGTCACTGAAAACAACAGGGCTTATGTTAATTCTCTGAATACATCACTCTAAAAGAATATAGTTAGTGTGTTTCTATGCTTGCTGTTGGAAGAGATGAGCAGTAATTAATTAGGCATAGTGTGCTGGCCAAAACCAGCACACATAGCAAGTTTATTTTGCTTTTGGGAAGAGAGAAGTTTAATGAACAACATGTGTGAAATGTGGCACCTGATTTCACCTGTCTTCATCTCCGTCTACCTGAGAATTAAAATCCTCAAGAATAGAGGAAGCAGAAGTGTGTATCATAGGCTGCAGGTAAAGGCTTGATATCAGAATCGGACCCCTTTTTTACATAAAGGAAATACCAGTCATCTTGGGAAAATAGCCAGTTGTTCCAGCACTAACGTGCAGAAATAAAAAGGTGATTTTTCTTTTTTTTTTTTTTTTTTTTTGCTTCATCTCACTTGTCTCTATAAAGCATATGATATACAGAACTGACAAAGTTAACAATAACGTCTCTGCAGTTTATTACTTCATCCAGAACCCTTGGTGGCAGTTAATATCAAGTATAACGCTCCGGTTTGTAGCGGCCCATTTATTATCCTGTGTGTTATTAAGATAATAGGCAAGTTTTGGTAATTTCAGTCACATAATGGATATATATAGCTTCAATTTGAGGATTACCCCATCATTAAATCTAATTATATCTGATAGGGAGTTTTCCCTAGGGAACAACTCCTTAAGTGGGCATCTTTTCTTTTGTAATACAAACTGGGGCATATCTGCAGTGACAAATTATCTGTACCAGAAACACTCCCCCCCACCAATTCAACATAAGATGGATGTCTGCATCCTGCTGAGCCAAGTGTACGATGCTCAATGGCCTCTTCCGTGTCCACTGAATCCACCTTAGCTTCAGTTGTGAGTTTGTATAAAGACTTGCTCCTGGACTCGTGTAATGTTCACCTCCGTGGTGGATCTGTGAAGTTCACACCCTACCAAAATATCTGGAGCACAGAGCCTGGAAGTGTTACTACTGCTTTAGGAGCAACACCACCTTCCGTGGGCGTGAGCCAGGCGCTCCAGTGTCAGACTGTGATCTGTTTGATAGAAAGCTGTCCCAGGTCTCCTGGGATTGCTGTCAGAGGCTTCCCTTCTCGACTGCGATGCACAGGAGAGATCTCTCTCTACCTCACACTGGTTGTAGTGCGGTTGGCATAGGTGGGATTAACTTTGTGCTGCATAAATCCTTTTCTCCAGCTGCATCCTTCCAGTCTAATACTTTTCTCCAGTATTCTGATTTTTCTTGCCTGCTTTTCTCTGCTTGTCACGAAGGGGAAGATCCATTGGCTGGGGACCAGAATGACCATGACATGGATTCAATAGCAGGAGTTCTGAAGCTCTATTTTCGAGGGTTGGAGCACCCTCTCTTCCCCAAGGATATCTTTCATGATCTGATTGCCTGTGTCAGTAAGTATATGAAGATCTGAAAAGAAAGAGGATTAATTTTTCTAATCTCCCACTTTCCTCTCCTCCCCTCCCCCTTTTTCCTGACTCCAAAATAAGCTTTTTGCGGTTACTTTGATTTGGTTTCTGCTGCACTGATATCCTAGTCTCTATTAGCCAGAGTCTGGGCAGTTACCTGGTCACAGCCATCCTTATTCTGATAGCAATTTTTTTATGAATGAGCAAGGAGATAGAAATGAATGGATTTTAAGGGCTGTGTCATGGATTTTTCTGAGACAGTGCTTTGTGACAGGATTCTTTTAAAACAGAATAAAACAAAAACCTCCGCTTCTGAAAAATAGTCTTTAAGACCTCTCATCAGAAGGTGTCAGAAATGCCCTCTCAGAAGCAGGGATCGCCAGCAGGGTTTCTTGCCCTGTGTGCTTTCCCTGGCGTTGATGGATACACGCTGCCTGTATGTCTGCTGCCATGCTTCTGCATGCTCTCTTTAGCTGGCAAGGTAGTAGTCATATACCTTTTAGCTTCATAACCACGAGGGGCCATCTATTGACTCCTGTTAAAGAATATCAATCATGAGGGCAGTCACAGTCTGGTTGTTAACATTTTTGATGGTTTCTAAGGGTGATTCTGGTAGGCAGAGAGTTGTTTGTGGTTTTTGTACGTGAACAACCTCATTTTAAATGGCCTGGCTATAGCCATGTCCTTCAGAATTGAAGAATGATTCTATTGTCCAAGTAGTGAAATGGCCTTTGCAGTGGCAGCCTTTGAAGTAGAGCAGAAGATAACTGCTTCTAAAATGGCTTGTGGTTTTCTTCTCCTGATAAATGCATTTACAGAGTTGAATTCACATTATACGAGAAGTAAAATCTGCTTCCAAATAAGTTCTCCATTCTGAGATGATTTATGCTGCCCACTTATTTCTCAGTAGGCTGCTGCACGCAGAGCTTTTTGCCTCACCCTTTAACTATGTTAATTTTCCTTTGAGTGTTATACAATTTCTTTTTTAAACACCCACCTTTCTAAGCTAACTTGAATGAGCTATTGTGCCAGAACTATTGAAACAGATGACATCCAGTGCTCCCACGCTAGGAAGGAACTTGCAGTGAAGTTTCACGTGTTCAGGGACCTTCATTGTCAAAGGCTTCGCCAGCAGGTTCTGCAGCCTTTGCATTCCCATGCTGGGCAGCGCTGGAGGATCCGGGAAATGGGCAGACCCTTCCTTCCTCCTTCTGCTCTGCTGGCTGCCCTTCTTAATAGTTTGCACAGGAACCATCATAGTATACTGGTTGCATTTGGACTCAGTGGCAAGTTGTGGGTGTGGTGATACGATGACTCTGTCGTGCTCTTTCTTCCTTTCAGCAATGGATAATTTACAAGAGAGAGCACTCCACATCCGGAAGGTGCTTCTGAACCTGCCGAAGACCACTCTGATTGTAATGAGATACCTCTTTGCATTCCTCAATCAGTGAGTATCCTTGAGAGCACCATGGCCCTGCTGTAGGACTTGGTGTAAATGTGATAAATGGCAGAACCAGCCTTAACGTTGCTGCGTGTGATCTGAGCAACAGTTGAAGGTGCAGATGTCACAGTAGCTTGCTATTGCATCTGCCTTCCTGGGCTTTTCAGCCTTGCTGAAATTCATCCTGATGATACGAATGCAATCTCAAAGGAGTTCCAGAAATGAAAGTGAATAATGTGCTGGTAATCCAAGCAAAAAGTGATATGAAAGAGGCAGAAACTGGGTCCCGCACCAGCAAGGAGCAGTATGTACTGAGTAGTGTGAGTGGTGGAGAGTGAGTGTGGGTTTTTTAGAACTGTCCGCTGCATCTGGCTGGTTCATTGGATAGCTTGGCAGCAAGGAGTCAATAGTTTCCTCCAGTAAAGTGGTCTTGACACCTGAGATAGCATAAAGGAAAAATGTCCTAACCAGAAGGTTATATATACATTGTCAAGGCCCTTTGAATACCATTTAGGTGAAAGAGAAATACAACTGTGAGACAATATTTTGACCTAACAGAGACCTGAGGCTTACTGTCTGTTTTTGTAAAGCTCCAGTTTGTCAGCTACTTTTGATGAACATCTTATTCCTTACACTAAAATGAGACAATGGTGGGTTTGAGGTTTTTCTGAAAGATTTGTATTAAAATGGAGCAGGACATTTACTAAACCTATCCATATTCAAGTGGTTATTTCTGTTTGGAAAGCAGGGGGTTTGTTTCGCGGATATCACTGCCGGAGTCACTGAAATGTGACTTTCCAGTCTCAGTAGCTTTTCATTATTCCAAGTAGTGATCTAGAAAACAGAGAGTTTCAAGGGGAATTGTATTGGAACTTAGTTTTCTGTTCAATCTTTAATTGGTACCTGAAAGGCTTAAATGTAGGTTTGGGACAAAATTTAGTGAGATAAAAATTGTGTTTTAAAAAATGGCACTGTATAGAAACTATAAGATTCAGATTTGCTGGCAAATCCTGAAGAAGAGTCCCAAAAAAGGCCCACTAGAGAAGCTCCTGGGCCTTGGAGAAAGGATGTAACACTCTGCACACTTGATCACACGCACTTAAGCAGAGGGCACCTGATATAACTGAGGTATTGAGTATTGGGCTGCAAGTGGGCTATGAACAAAAATCATACAGAAAAATTAAAAGACAAAGATTTGTGCCCTCCCCTTGTAAAGTCAGCACCCAGTACTTTTCAAATAGTCTCAAGTTTTCAAACTCCCTTTGTGGTTTCTATTTCATTTCTGTGCAAATGCCATCAGTATCTCATTTTTTTACACAGACCCAGAACATTCATGTCCCAGCTGATCAGATTTAAACAGCAGAAAGCCCAAAGCAAACCTTCCGAGCTCAGCTGTGTGTTCTCCAGCAGATGATGATGATAATGTTGTTTTCTGCTGTTAACCCTCCTCCCCACTTCTGTCTTTTGCAGTTTATCTCAGTTCAGTGAAGAGAACATGATGGATCCCTACAATTTAGCCATCTGCTTTGGGCCAACACTGATGTCTGTGCCTGAAGGTCATGATCAAGTCTCTTGCCAAGCTCATGTCAATGAATTGATCAAAACGATCATCATCCAACATGAGAACATCTTCCCAGGACCAAGGGAGCTGGAGGGTCCAGTCTATAGCAGAGGTGGAAACACCGAGGATTATTGGTATGATAGATACCACTGGGGAGAAAATGAATGGGTGGATATTTATTTACGGATTAGCATGCTACAGTCATGCGTTCTGCGTTGTCTAATTCTGGATTCGAGCATCTGGCCCAGCCTTTCAAAAATCTGTTTTATGGAAGAGAAGATGGCTCTGGTATCTCTGGATAGTCATCAACTTAAAAGAAATAAGCTGGTAGAAAGTAGCTATTCAGTTGTCAAACCTAGCTCACTTATCTTGAAGGGCAAGGTTGTGTAGGGATTTTCTTGGATGTTCTGGTATGGTAGCTGCCAAAATCAATCTTTTTTTTTTTTCTTTTCTTTTTTTTTTTTTCTCCTGCTTTTGGTTGTTGTTTTTTTTTCCTGCTTGTCTTGACTGCCTTTGCTTCAGACACAGGGGTCACTTGCAACTGAACCTAGAAAGCTGTGGCATGGTTTAATTTTCAGGGCAGCACTGATGGTGGGGGAGGGAAGAGGGAGGAATGCAAAATCACCATTTCCATCCAGCTTAAAGCTCAAGAGGCCCGGCCGTGTGTTCAGTCTGAAAGCCACATCTGGAAACAATTCAGCCAGAGCGGCTCCTGTCATCTGGGGTGGAAGGTTGGGGAGTGGGGGAAGGAAAGAAGGTGTTTTCTTTCCTACTGGCCAAGCTGATCTCTCCCTCTGAAAATGAGGAATGTTAAATTGTGTCCTGCTTCTCCCCCTGCTCCTTCCCTCCTCCAGTGTCCCAGGAATGCAAATCATTATTTTCATATACTAAAATAAATACATTTTTAAAATGAAGTCACTCTGGTGACAGAGCTAGCCTTGTTTCCCTGACTTGTTTCAGAGTAGCTTTAACTATCAGCTCGCTCCACGTACGTGCGGTGAGGAGAGGCTCCTCTATACTAACTGTTGTATGCAGAAGACTTGCCAGAGCCTCTTTTGGAAATTATGTTAGTTTTACCCTTCACTCTGATGTTTTTAGCTGATGTTATATGTGAAAGAATTGTAGAGAAAAAAAATTTAAGAATCTTTATGACCTTAAAGAAACGCATTAACTTTGACAGGAGGTTTTGTCCCATACGGTGAAGGGAATAAAAATGTGAAATGTTCAGTACACTCAGCGTGGGTGACACTTCACATGAGTATGTAGGAGGCAAAACGTCCTGGAAGGTAATACCAATTTTCTGAAGGCATTTCTTTTTTCTTCATTGCCCTTCCTAACCGCCCTGACCTGAGACCCTGTTAAGCAGAGGAGGGTAGAAGCAAGCAAGGGAGACTGCTTAATAAAGCCAGGAAGAAGCATCTGGTTCCCATTCAAGCCTTCTCATAGCCCTGGTATTTAGATAGTTGTTAGTTATTGCCCATAGGGCTCCTTGCCGCAAAGCGTGCAAGCAGCAGAGTGAATCCTTGTCGTTCAGCTGATTCATCAGGGAAGGGAGCCTGCTACGCTTGTGATCGCCTGGTGCCACTTCACTGGGCTGAGTCGTCTTTGTGCCGGGGAACTCGCAGACGGTGCTTTGGCGTGGAGGCTGCCCGGGCTCAGCGCCATGGCTCGTGTGCTCTGCGCCTCCGTGCCTGCGCTCTCGCTGCGAGCGGGACTCGCTTCGAGTCAGCAGCTGCCGAGGAGCGTTGAAACAGCTTGCCTCGGGCAGAGGAGGGTAGGGCAAAGTTCAGAGTTTATGACAAATTCAGGGCTGTACTGCAGGCATCTTTGAAATACTGCCTTTGAGTCAAGCCTAGGACTGTGCTGCATCTGTCTGTCCATCTGAGACTGGACGAGGACAGCATGGGGAGAGTCCAAGAGTCCTGCATAACGGCAAGTGAGACCATCGGAATCGCAGGGAAGACGATAGCTTATAGATGCTCAACTTGCACTGCATTCCTCAGGCAGTATATATTGCTTGCACTTTTGGAGCTCTCGGGGTGAAACCGAGCAGCCTAGCACTTCCCACTGCAGCATCCTGGGGCTCACATGACAGAGAGACTAAGTTTGCAGCAAGGAGAGGTTTTTTGGTGGAAAGTGCTGTTGGAGGCATGGATAGGAAGGCACACGTGGTCTTTGTGCAGTATTTGGATCTTTAGCGTTGGCTGTATGCGACATTACTTCACAGTCTGTGTGAAACTTTAGCCCTCAATGCTGTGTTCCTCTTGGGACCTCCATTTGGCTTCAAATTTTTCTGTAAACTTTATTAAGTAGCATAAAGGCTTTGCAAAGGATGGGAAAGGTTGATTCCTGAGGTACTGACTCAGAAGATGGTGGGGCAGCTTCGTGTCATGTGGATTAAGCATAATGAGATGCCAGAATTATTAAAACATTTTACTCCTCCTCCTTTTTTTTCTCTTCTTTAGAATAGGAGGTATATTACCAAAGGGAGAGCACTTTACATCCGTGATTGCTTACTTTAACCATTACAAGGCCAAAACGAGGGATGAAATTATTACTGTGTGAAGATAATTAAAAATCACCTTTAACGAGTTACAGTGTAAGAGTGCAGCAAATGCGTTTTGTCTTTAGCAACAGCGTCTGGTAAGATGAGGAGCGAGCACTTTTTTTCTTCTAAGACAAGCAGGCAGGCAGGCAGCGCTGCCAGCTGGCAGCAGGTCTGCGGAGCTGCTTGGGAGAGGCAGTGGATCCTCTTCCAGTTTCCTTTCTGCTCTGTCCTGAGGGAACTGCTCGTGTAGCTTCTTACAAAAACATAACCTTCGGTTGCCACTTGTTGTCTGTTTCAAAGCTTTTCTTCATGCAAAACATAAATGAGTACTCTTGGTGGTTTAGGTGCTCTGTAAATAAAGATTCCAGGCAATTAGTCTGGCTATGGGAGTCGTTCAGTGAAATGAATGGGACAATTTAAGATTGTGATAAAAGGGGAGGAGGGAGATGACAAACTCAGACCTGGAAATATCATTGTGAATTGAGAAATAATTTCCCCCAGGAAGCAGCAGCTATCTCATCAGTCATCTAATGAGCTGATTAGAGCAATGGAGAATGTAGCTGAGGGAATAATTCTGGCAAGGCAGAGAGGAGCTAGACCCAACATGCCACTGCTCTCTGACTTCTAAACATCTCCAGAGGTCCGGGTTATAAGACCTGAAGCTGGACTTCCCTGATAGCGTTAATGAAGATGTTCGGTTTGCTTGATCAAATAAGAACTTAGCTTGATTTTTAGACACACTGACTTCAGCACGTGCAATGCATCTGCAAAGTGGAACCTAGATATTGACTTCCAATATGGATGTTCCTAGTTAAGTTGTCTTTGATTGTTGTAAATGAGAAAACTCAATTTCTACCAGTGTAAAGCACTGTCTCTGTTTCCTTCTGTTGTAGTGAAAGTCCTCATGGAGAGAGAGCCTCAACAGAAGACTCGGTTCAGGATGTTACAGCTGAACACCACACCAGTGATGATGGTATGCAAAGTCTATTAACTCCTTGGTTAACTGGTGCAACCTGCTGTGGGGGAGGCAGAGAAGATAGTGCCTTGCAATTTAAGTTCAAAGTTAGATCCAAAGTGGAGTTTAAATCACAATAGTCACTTGAAACATCACATGCAGCATTTGATGTCAAAAAGTAAAACGGTATAGGATCAACAGGAATCTTTAGAAGTTACCTGACTATTTTTAAAGTGTCCCTTCTTTTCAAGGGTATCATCTTAGCAGCAGGCCTGGGCACACTCCGCACCTGCATGACTGTTTGAGCTCATCTGTACCCTAGAAGGACCTTAGAGTTGGAAGTCATGGGGGAAGCGTAGAGCCAAAGGCTGGATATGTTTCAGCGTGCACTCCCGCTCCCCTCTACATGTGCCAGGCATTCCCCCTTTCGGTAGCTTTGGCAAGGGAATTGTGAGTGCCTTAAGCCCCAGTGGTTCTACTTTTAAGGAAACAAGCAAAATAAAATCAAAAACTGTCTTCCAATGAGAGCCAGGTTTTAGGGTAGAGGGTCCTGGTGGCCCTCTCATTGATAATTTTTGGGTCTCCTTGGGTAAACTCTGTTACATTTCTTGTCTGATCAGTGAAAAGGAGTGCCAATGCTGAGAATTTCATGGTATTTCCTAAGGGAAAGGTGACACTGCAGTCTTTGAGTGTCTGTTGTTGATGCTTCCAAAGCCACCTCCTGCGACGGGGAACAGCTGCATGTGAGCCCCATCCAGAGCAGAGGAAAAGATTACGTTACTGATGTGAAATGGTGATCCCCAGAATACTGACCAAAACAGGATAGAATATGGTTTTATTCTTGGGTTTTGGCCCCTTGCAGTTGTCTAAGTAAGTTCTGCGATGGTGTTACTTGTGATGGCCTCAGTTGTAAAGGTGGGAAGAAGGTAGCATTCCCTTAAAATTAGGTGGCGTCCTTTTCAAGCTGGTCTTCAGTAGTTTACTCAATGGCCCTGCCATGTGCTCCTGTGCTGCTTTTTGCTCTCTTTGCTCCAGCAGTTGCCTAACAAACCTTTCCCATGCCATTGCTGTGCTCCTGCTGGCTTCATGGTGTTCACGCACCAATAACAAAAGTAAACAATGTTGAGCATTGCTAGAAATGCTGGAAAATCAGTTCTCCCTCAGCAAGGTCAAGCACTGTCACGGTGACTCCTCACCAAGGTTGTTGGGAGGAAACACAAAGCCTACGGGAATGAAACATGAGTTCGCTGTCTGTCTTGAACAGAGTGTTCTTTCTGAAAAGTGTTAGCTTCTTAAAAATGCATTAAAACATGTCCTTTTTGAGTTTGCACCTAAAGAAGGAGCAATTTCATTGCTGTAATGAAGGAAAGGCTAACTCATCCCGCATCTGTAAAGACTGCAGGCTGATACACTATGGTGTATACTTGCATTGCTTCTGTGTGGGATTTTTAGATCGCTTGTGTGGCTGAGAGGGTACAATGATGAGAAAAAGAGCAGTTAGAGATTAGGGAAGGACAACGTTTTACAGCCTCTGGAACTAGATTGCGTGGGGCCCCTGAGCAAGGTAAAATTTGGAGGCGTTTTGGATGGAGTTCTGCAACCTACACGGAATATTCCATAGGAAGCATTTGGGAGGGAGCTTTTGGCACTGAAGCAGAGGAGGGAGCTGGGCCTGTATGTCTTTGAGGGAGCAGCAAGGTCTGGTTAACTAAGGAATCTCACGTCCTTCTAATTGAGCTGTGCAGTGTCACACCTCGGGTATACTTGTCAGAAGTGCAGCGTACAACTCCGCGACTCAGTGGGACGGATGTTCTTAGGTTTTTCTCACTCCTTCATTTTTTAGATGCAACCAGGCACTTGCTCCTTTAGCTCTGTTGTGAGGCTGGCGCTAGTCCTCCTGAAGTAAAGCTGTCATCCCAGCTGCCTTCATTGAAGGAAGGAATCGGTTTTGGGGTGGGGGGAGAGGTCGTGTTTTGCAGAGCATCCGTGCTGTTCACCGTCAGCCTCGCTGTACGAGTGAGTGGACATTCCGATTTGAGACAGGCATAAGAGGTCAGAAATGCTGAAAGACAAGCAGGTCATATGTTCGTTAAATTATGTGTATGAGTGGAAAGATTTTAAGCTGCTGCTTTCCTGCACAGGCTGTCAGACTGGCAGGGGTAATTGTTTGGCTTAGCCTTATTGCTCTTTATTCACACAGCTTTCTTCTCTGAGTGTAAGTGTAGTAGGAAAAAGCTACTGGAAATTAGAGTCTAAAATCACTTCTCTGGACGAAAGCCAGAGTCCTAAAAAGCAAATTGGAAACATAAGAAACCTGAGTGCCGCACTCATCTGGAACAATAAACACTTCTTAATGAAACAGATGGAATTTACAAAACCACACTCCCATCCCCTTTGTAAATGGAGGGGGACACCAAAAAACAGCATTATCATTTTTTTAGTGTTATGAAGAAGCTGGCTCCAGAGGCAAAACAAGCAAGAGGAAAGAAGGAGCCAAAACCAGATAACCATGTGCTTTGGGGAGTCTGGAGCAAGGCAGCTATCGCAAGCTGCAAACATGGGCCAGGCTTTTCTCACCCTTGCAAATATCCCACTGGTTGCTGAGGGCTGATAACGGGATTTGTGTGAGGCTGACCACAGGCTTACCTGAAATGTGTGATTTGACAGAATTCTGAGCTGTCTGGTTTAGTAATGGAGAAATTAGTTGTTGGGGGGTCAATCTAGCAGATCCTGTTGCTGGTTGCCCTCAGCGCTCGGTCACTTCGTGCTTTGTAGCTCCAGATGCTGTTGGGGCTCTTTGGTGGGGGATGCTTCTGCTCTGCTCTCTCAGACTGGCTGATGAGACAGTGGTACTGCAGCGTCAGCTCACTCAGATGGATTTACACTATATATTTTCTCAAGCCCAGCTGCTTGCCTGCCTACGGTCTGCCTTGGAAGACATAGTTCTTGAGCATATGCTCTCCCAAGGAATATTTGTAAAAGCTGTGGCTCACGTTTGGCCTTCCTGTCCTTTTTGGCTGGCTGTTGCACTGTAGAAGCTTCCCGTGATGCAGAGGAGATCTCAGGACAAAATGGCGTATCTTTTCTTGTCCTGGAAGATGAACTGCAAATCTTTTTCCTCAGGAAAAAACTCAGTTTCTGTGGACTGCTTGGCTGTGTTAAAGCTCCTTTAAAGTAATTAGAGGCTGAGGTCCACTGGGGCCATGTGGCTGAGCTCATCTCCATTCCCCTGACATCTGCCTAGAATTGGGAGCTGGCTTAATATATATTTAGACTCAACCAATGGCAGATTTTTCTAAGTCTTAAAAATAATCCACGTGAATTTCATACTGATTTTCCTGAGTGTCTAAAGGCTCATATTGTCCCTCTGTATAATATCAGAGTCCTACAGGAACCTGGATTAGTGACTGGTTGCAGACACAGCATGGCTGCAGTTCTTCTGTGAGCTTTTCAACTCGGAGCGGTCAGATCTGGAGCACGTTGTGCAGCTCCGAGCGCTGCTGGGCTCGGCATGTGCCCGGTGCAGCCCAGCTGTACGGAGCCTGGGGGAGCCGCTCGCTCTCCTGATCGCTGCATAAACCACAGCGGTGGAGGCAGCGAATGTTTGTGTTAGCTTCCATGACAGTTCAATGAATAGCACGGCCTCCCACAGTGCAGGATCCGGTCTCCTGGGTCAGGTGAACCTCACAGGCAGCAGAAATTTCCTTCTGAATAGATGCTTTATTTCTGAAGCAGCTTGGAATCAGAGGGTGTTTCCCTCCCTAAATGCTAATAACAACTCCTGCTTGCCTGCCCAGGAGGTTTAGTTTAGCTGCCTTTAAGAAAGCATACCATAGGCAGATTTTTGTCTGGAACATACCCGATTGCTACCCAGCTTTGAATTTTTTTTTTATTTTAATGAGGTACTAATTGTGCCATTGCCACTTGTATCTTTGTACACTTGAATTGCTGTAAGTGGGTTTATGACTTGGAAAACGTGAACGTGTCCACCATGTAGAGATTAGGTAAATGCTGAAATTGCAACAGCCTCGTATTATAGGGGTTCCCCTCCGAATCTTGCTGCTTCAACCCTCTGCTGCCTTAAGAAGCAACACTTTATCCTTTTCCATGCTCTAGTCATAAGCTGTTTTATAGTAGGTTTGAACTGTTGAATACTTACCTGAGCCCAAGTGTTTAGTGAATTATTGTTTATTCCCTTCTATCTCCTAGAGTGTGAGCCCATAGAAGCAATAGCGAAGTTCGACTACATTGGCAGGACTGCACGAGAGCTGTCCTTTAAAAAAGGAGCTTCTCTCTTACTCTATCAGCGGGCCTCAGATGACTGGTGGGAGGGACGCCACAATGGAATTGACGGCCTTATTCCTCATCAGTATATCGTCGTTCAAGACACGTATGTTACACTTTAAGCCCATCTGCAAGATGGGCTTGCTTAAAACTCAGGTGTGGAATGGAGAGTTTGTGTCAAGATGTTGACACCAGGTGGGGAGAGTTCATCCTTCGACCTTCCCTGCAAGGAGGGAGTCCTCTTGAAACAAGCAGAGCTCCGCAGAGGCGTAGGTGTCCACATATGTGGAGGCGTGATATAAAAATTGTTCTGGTGCTGCCAGCCTGTTAAAGATGCAGAGCTGGGATCTCCAGGTTGCTCACAGAAATCAGGCTCTCTCATTTGAAAGAGATCTAATGATTCTTAAGAGAAAGATGCTAGCACAGTGCTGTTGTCCTGTATATATGTTTACATCCACAGTGCTGTATTTGAAATTCAGTGCTGTTGGTCCTGTTTTGGTTGTGATTTCCTTCCCTCCTCCTTCCTAGTGAGGATGGTGCCTCTGAAAGATCCAGTCCGAAGTCTGAAATAGAAATAAATTCTGAGCCACCGGAAGAAAAAGTGACTGCTAGAGCTGGTGCCAGTTGCCCAAGCGGGGGTCACGTCGCAGATATTTACCTTGCAAACATCAACAAGTAAGAACAGCCTTGCGTTATTTTGTTTAACTGTAAAGATCTTGGTGATGAGTCCAGTAAAATATTTCCTTCCCTGAAAAAGGTTAACTAATGAGCGCTGCCACCATTTTTCTCTGCTTCCCCCTCTTCTAACTTGCTCACATTTTGCTGTCCTCTCTCTCTCTCTCACCAGTGTGGCCAATGCTCATTTAAAATCCCACTGGCTTCTCTTCCCTATCCCTAAGGTGCCATCTGTTCCCGTTTTCCCAAATATGTCCTATTTTATAAGTTAAGCACACAGAGAAAGGGAGGGGAATAGCGGAATGAGTTCTTGTAATCATATGTTCCTGTTCGTTGTTATGTTCTGTGATTTGTTATGTCTTGTTTACATTTAACATGTTTTGTTTTATGGGGTGGGGGACAGTTTCTTCAGAAACTAGTGTCGCATTTTGTGCTAAATGACATACCTTAAGTCCCACCATCTGGCATTGCCCGTAACATTCTTTCGTTTCTCCAGCACTTCTCACCTTAGGTTACTAACCATATGCTTGCAGTGAAACAACACACCTCCCTGTTGCTCTAACTTTACCTCCTCAACCAGAAATTGTTACTTTAGCCAACACTCAACATAATAAAAAAACTGGGAAATTAAGCTAGTAACAGACAAAATTTCTTGATCTGTTATTTAAATATTCTAGAGCAGACTTATTCCCCATATCTTTCTGATTATTTCCTTAGCATTAAAAAAACCCCACCTCTCTCTGTTGTGCAGCGAAGGTATTAATATGATAATTACAGTTTTATGGGAGTGGATATTTTTAACCTTCAGTTAATTTAAGAGAATGTAGTCTATAAAGGCATTAACGGAAAGGCATCATTTTTAAAGGTTTGGACCTGCTAACGGCCTACACAGAGCCCGGTCCTTAGTTTATGGAAGTCAGCAGAGCTCCACTGATACCTGCATCAGTTTGGGATCTGGGCTTTCTTTTATGATATTTATTGTCTGAGCCATTGAAGTATGCCATTCTGCCAGTTATGGAAAGATTTGTATGATGAACAGACCTATGTTGGAGCTTCACCATCTGCTGGTTTTGGTAGTGTTGGCTGTAGTGTTTTTAAGAAGCCTGGGTAATGTCCACTCCAGTTTTTTTCCCTTTATTAGGGAAACTGATATTTAGCAATAGTAGCATAAGACTCATTTTGTTGTTTTTTCTTTAGGAATGAATCTTCTGACCTATGTGTGAACAGACTTGGGCAAAATTAAATCAGATGGTTTCGCAATGACAGTTGTGCCACCCACTGAATTATTATTTGGATGCCAAAATCCTACTGGAGTTAACACTTCCTTGCAGTTATTCATGGGGCTGGTGCTATATATAAATGGATCCTTCCCTGTATAATGGATGCCAAGCTTCAGACCTATGGCATAAAGTATTCTGCTGCATTGGCCTTCATATGATTTGAATGGAATCGTGCTGTCAGACCACATGGTGCTGGGGTAGAAACTAAATTGTTTGGACCAGCTCATCCATTTGACATCATCTTTTGGTATATCTGTAGCCCATCATAGATAATGCCTTGTGGTCCTGCTAAAGCAATGAAAAAGAAACATCTATTACCACCAGCAAATATTGGAAATGATCGTTAACCCCAGACTATGGGGTTCTTTGCTTGCCCGTCTCTGAAAATAATAACTTGATGCCTTGGGCCAGGAGCTTAGTAGACTTATACTGTGTCCTCCAGTCAAAAATTGTAGCTCTGCTCTTCTAATGTAATAAAAACACATCATCAAAACCTGTTGATGGCACAGAGGGTTTTTTTTTGTTCAAATATAAATTCTTTTCCTCTTGACCAAGTTAATTACGTTCCATCCAAGTTTTCTGTTTTTGCTATGAATGTGCACAGCTGCCAGAAACTCAGTCTTGTTGTTAGAAGTGTTAAACTGGAATGATTTATAATTTTACTGTTTCACAATGATTCCTAAAATCCTGGGTGTATTTGTAATCTGGGTATCTTTATGTCTCTTCCCATTGTCCTCTGTGTTGTTTTGGGGGGATATCTTCAAATTACAGCCGGTTATGTGTACCTGCTTGTATTGACTTGTTTTGCTTTTGTGACTGAAGGCAAAGAAAGAAACCAGAGTCAGGCAGCATCAGAAGAGCCTTCCGTCAAAGTGACAGCCATGGACTAGGTAGTTCAATGGCAGAACCAGCCTCCCCAGGAGCCATAGCCGGTTCCAGACCCTCATCTCAGCCCATTATGAGCCAAAGTCTTCCCAAGGAGGTTCCAGATAAATGCTCCATCAGTGGCCACGGCAGCCTCAATTCTATCAGCCGACACTCGTCTCTGAAGAACAGGATAGACAGCCCACAGATCCGGAAAACTGTGACAGCAGGGAGGTCCAAGAGCTTCAACAACCATCGGCCCATGGACCCTGAAGTTATTGCACAGGTAAATAGGAGTGCTTTGCCTTAAAGATTTGTTTTGGAAACTTAAAGGATGTTGGATACAATGAGATGTTTTAATGCGAAGTCTGATTTAATCTGGTATGCCTTCCCTTCTCTCAATGTGATATTAACGTACTACACAGCTTGAGTCTAGTCTTTCAACTTCGCTTTGTGTAAGTCGCTGAGGCTGCTTTCATGAGGGAAGATTAACAGTCAGGTCCTTCCTCCATAAAAACTTGGCCCTGCTCATTATTCAGAATTTAGTTTCGACAATAAAAACGTCCACTTCAGAAAGTTACACAGATTCCAAAGCTGTCAGCAAAAAATTAAACAATCATAACTTCAAGACATGAGAAAAGTAAAGTATTTAGTGTCAATTTAACATTCTCCTGTCAGTTGTGCAAACTTGCCTGTGGTTAGGCATTGGAAGCATATGGAGTAGTACAGTCAAAATAAAAGCAGGCTGCTGAGTTGTACAGTGCTCACAGTGGCATCTTTATATGCTTACAGGGTTCAGTGTGTGATTAGAAACCAACTTTGTACATAATACTGCTAGTTTTCATTAGTTATTTATTTAGACAAGTGCCTTGAAACGAGGGCAGGCTACCAATGCGTATGCAGCTGTGCTTTAACTTTGCAAAGAGCTCTGCTTTTGGGACTGACTCGACACACTGACCGGACAACAAGGAAACAGTCTTCTGAGATCCCTTCTGCGCAGCTTAAAGGGAAAGGTGTTCTTAGTATTTTTCTTAGTCTTTGCTAGTTTTGACGCAGCCTAGTTTACTGCAGATTCTTCGTCTCTGTGCATATGCTCTGCATCTATACAGAGATCTGTCCCGTCCCTGTGTCTGGGACTGTAAGCTGCCACAGCAGTGACTGTTGCTCACAAAAACGCAAGTGGTGTCTTTGCGTCCGTGCATCTGTGGTTTCACAAGTAGAACAGAAAACAATTGAAAGCCAGACTTCGATTGGAACAAGTGACAGCTGCTAATGGGGTGAATGATGTAAATGTTACAGATTTCCCTCTTCCGTGAAGGATCTTCCCTTTCTCCCACTCCGAGCTGTTAGATGTGCCTGCACATGTATGTTGCCTATACCAACTGTTTTCAGTATGCGATGGATCTATCTAAAGCCAAGGAATGCTTGGGTCTCGGATTACAAAGCCAGCCCTGGGAGACCTGACTTCTTTGCCTGGTTCAGGAGTCTGTAGGTTTCTAAGGAGCTGGGGGAAGATATGTGAAAATTAAACATAATTTTTATTGACAAAACAGCAAGGCCAAGTAATAAACAAGGTCCAAATAAAAATCTGATACGTATTCTGATGGAAAGTTGTATTTTGCCATTATGAATATCTTTAGCCCATTTGTTACAGTGGAATTATAATATACGGTTCTTGTTGCCTTCATATTTCATTGTCCTTCCAAGGCTTTGGTTAACATAAATCAGTTTCTTTGTTTTTTCAATTAAGCTCTGACTGAAGTTGTTCTGTCTCCTCTTCCTGCCAGAACGTTAGCTCCATTGTTTTCACTGGAGAAGAGTCTGGGGAGAAAAAGAGGAGGGGAAAAAAAAGAGGAGAGGGGGGGAAAAAAAGCTGTGTTAAATTAGTGTTTCTCTTTGCCCTGCAGTATCTGTTCAAACACCATCTAATAATCATTATGCATTTTAGTTAGTTTCCCTAACTTCATAAGTAAAATCTGCCTGGCCTCAAGATAGACTCGGAGGTGTCGGATTACTGTCTCTGGTTTCTTCCACCATTCCTTGACTGATTTACCTTCCCCACCCCCTGAAAAACCTCTAAGGAAGCTAAAAAGCTGTAGCCAAACTGTGAGTCACAGAAACGCCGAGCTCTTCTGCTCTCCAGTGAATTCTGTGCACCAGTGGGCTCCGCAGCACGGGCTGTAGCAAACATGTAGGTCCTGCTACAGCTGAGAACAAAAAAAGCCACGTTTTTGTCTCAAAGTTCTCTTTATTTGTTAATAACTGTAATATTTTATAAGAGGAAGGAGAAGTGCCAACTTGAATTTCTATATATGTTTCTGATATCTTCTGTGTTCTCTGAAACATTAAAGTTTTGAGTCCCGTGTAATACCTTTCTGGGAAGGGAAGTCTACTCGGACAGCAGGAAAACCAATGAGGCCGCAAGAGCACGCAAGGATTTCAGCATTTGGTGTGTGGCCCATCAGCCAGTGTCAAAATCATCAATCCTTTCTTCAAGAATTTACTCTCCTGAATCTCACGTGCCAAATAAAGTACAAGAATGGATCCTAGTACTTTGAATCATATGCTTTTCTGTTTGTTGCTGCATTTTGGCATTGTACTCGTCTTTGAAGTCCAAGCAGCATCAGGACCAGTAAAAGACCTGATTAGCATCGAGAAAGTGCTAGCAATTATTTTGCTCCCTATTGATGGAAAATATTACTGCTTATTGGCTTCGGTATATAATGCCTGTGTAGTTTGGTGTGGATTTCACTGTGACACCTAAAGGTCCTCGACCCGCCAGTTGATTTGTGTGTTGGTGTTTACAGGCTAAAAACAAATACGTCGTTCTCAAAGACTGACTTTTATCTCCATATTTATGTGTCTGGGTTCTGTTACTCACTTGGTTTCTCTTTTGTCTTTGCAGGATATTGAAGCTACTATGAACTCTGCTCTGAACGAGCTGCGGGAGCTGGAAAGGCAAAGCAGCGTAAAGCACACGCCAGATGTTGTCCTCGACACCCTGGAGCCTTTGAAAACGTCTCCAGTGGTGGCCCCCACCTCGGAACCTTCCAGCCCTCTGCACACTCAGATCCTCAAGGACACTGAACCAGCTTTCCAGCGCAGCGCTAGCACAGCCGGCGACATACCGTGCACCTTCAGGCCAGTGAAGTCGGTCAAAATGGCCACCCAGGTGAAACCTCCGGCGACTCGGCCGAAGCCTACAGTTTTCCCCAAAACAAACGCCACGAGCCCCGGCGTTGCCTCCTCTGCATCTCAGCAGCCTACTGACAAGTCCTGTACTGTCTGATAAACTTGATGCTGCTCTGTGGATATAACTGTATTGTTTCAGATGAAGAGACTCTTAAAGACATTAAAATGCCTATTTAACTAATTTTTGAACTTCTGCTGAAGGTTAGTTGTGAACTGCTACTTACTGCTGGGAGCACTTCCTGGGAGTGAACTAAGTGGTAACAGCCTCGTCCCATGTACCCGCATCAGTGATGTTCGTAAGGCAAAACAGTTCGTGCCACGCTTAGGAAATCCGATATCGGGTCACTGTGAAGCTGAGGAGGAAAACACACAAAAAGCGATGAGCTGGATCTTGGTTTCTAGTTGATGCCTTGTTCAAGTGTTTGGCCACTGAAAGAAATACTTAGTGGCATCATGTTTTGCTTACTGGTGTAGTGACTTCTATATTCTGTGTTTCGTTTATCACAGGGAAACAATAGGATAGATTTTAGTCTATTGCATGTTTTGGTGCCACTGGTTATGTGGAGCTTGGACATGCCTGTTTCTTGTGCATTATTATTATTATTACGTCGCCCGCTGGTGCCACGGTGGTTAAGGGTCTGTCTCGACTTCCATCACATCCTCTGGTTTTGTTTGTTTGCTCCCCCATTCCTTCCCCCAGGGCCAAAGCTCTTGGCCATCCAGCCTCATCCTTTAGTCGACACTTGTCATGAAAAATAGTTTACTCTGGAACACTCTTAGATTTTGTGGAGTTATACGTAATATGTGTCTGTGCAAATATAAACAAACATGTTCCTGAGGTTTAGGAGCATAAGAAAGAGCCCAGTTGTTCCTTATGGACAATCTAGCTGTTTTCCCCCTTTGCTCTCCCATATTTAAAAACAGCTTTATTGTTTTTCAGTGTAATTTTCAGCCTGTAGGCTATGATGTGGTGTGTGGTCTCGGGAGACTGAATGTAAAAACAAGTTAACTTTTGAAAACTAAGCGTACTCTGATGGGAGTTCATTTACTAACGCACACATTCTTGTTTTGATCATGTATCAAGATGGATCCTTACCAAAATCCCAGTTACAAGCACTGAAAAAATTCAATCAGAAGTTCTCAAGCTTTGTATCTTCTCCCTCTTTCTGGTTGCAAATGCTTCGGTCGGTGGCTGTGACCGCTGTGAACTGCTTTAGGGATCTCCGCTCTTATAGAGTGGTGTAGGAAACGCTGCTGGGGACGGTGACGTGACAGCGTGCAGCTTCTGGAGTGGCTTCCCTACGTGTTCGTTGGTAGACTGGCATGCCTCCATAGGACTCCGCAGACATGTGAATGAATTCTTAGTATTTGTATTTATATGGTAGGCAGCAAATGCTTCAGCCGCTAGCAGGCTGCATGAACTCTTTTGTACTCTACTGAGAATTTTCCACAATGCTAACATTTATTTAATTTAAAAAAAAAAAAAAAAGGCTTGTGCCACTTACAACGGTAAAGAAGATCCTGCAGTCCTGCAAGAGAGGAGACTCTGGCTGACCCTCAGTTCACCTTGTTCCCAAACTTTTCTGGGATTTAAAAAAAAGCTGCATATCTTATGTTTTCATCAAATAAATTCAGGCAAGGACAAGGATAAGAAAAGTAATTTTTCTCTCCCGTTTAGCTGAGTTTCTTTTAAATTTGTGGGTTTCTCACACTTAGCTTCCTTGTGACTGCAATGTCGTTTTAATCAGCACTTAGTAATTAAAAGAGAAGAAACAAAACTTACATTTCTAAGAACAGTTTCTGAAATGTACTTTTCTGATTCATTTAGGATGTTGCTCGGAGAAGTGAACAGGGTTCTACTGTGTCCCTGTCCATCCCCACACGCGCACCCCCATCTCTACAGATGTATTGTATCCATATTAATGATGGTTTTTAAAAAGACCAACTTTCTGTGTGCCCTAAATTAAGAACACGTGAAAATTGGGGAACACCGGAAAGATTTCAGTGAGAACACTCCTTATTATTTGTTTTTCCTTAGCTGATCTGTAGCAGCAGTTCCCCTCGGGAAGCACTGCGGTACGTGTGTGACTGTCACTGGACCTTACCCTGTTCCTCTCGCAGGGGAAGATCCCCAACAGTGTGACCAGCGACCTTTGCTCTCAGGTTCTGATGGACTTCTACCACCAAGGAATCACTTGTTCTTTTGGGGAAAAATAGAATTAAACTTGTAATTTTTTGCTCAGGCAGAACTTTCTGGCATTTACTTTTAAGTAGGGAGGTTTTGGTTTTGTTTTCTTTTTGGTCGTGAACGACCAAAGTTAATCTGTGTCAAGAGCAGGATCTCTGTAAATTTACTTCGACTCATTTGTAATGCCTTATTTTCTTTATATTTTTATGCCTAGCATTCATGTTTCTAAGAATAAGTGTCCAGCCATGCACAGCACATTTGGAGGAGATGCTCTTTTCTATCTTCGAGGTCTGAAGTATGAATGGAAATTAAGAGATTAAAAAAAAAAAAAAAAGACTTCAGGTTACTGTAACAGCAACTGTCTGTATATGAATTACTGTGCTTATCTCTAGCATCCACAGCTCTGGGACAATCCTACTGTCAAGGGGAATATGCTTAGCAGAATAACCTGTATATTGAGCAACTCAACTGGAATTTTGGTGTGCACTGTGATTGACACTTACACTTACAGCAAGCAATATGGCGGGCTGAAGATCGTCCTTCCTCTTCCACGTGCTCTGGGTCTGGCCAGCCAGCAGAAAATTCACACACGCGCGCACACACACACACACACACACACACAGAGGACAATAAAAAACAAAAAAAGGAAACTTTTAGCTTGTCTGCTTCACTCTGTGAACGTGCAAGGCTGAGAGAACATTTGCCGCAAGTGTTTTATGACCAGTTGTTGCAGGAGAGGTGGGAAGGAGAAACTGGAAATGTCGGCACCGCTCCCTGCAAAACCAGTGGGCATCTTGTAGAAGAGACCAATGTAGAGTGGACAAGTACGACACGGTGGTTTGCTTGGGGAGGTATCAATGTTACTTCATATCTTCATATTCAGAAGAAGTATTAGCTCTTCCATGGAAATTCTCTTTCATGACTTTTATGTAATGTTTGTGTCAAATATAAAGACAAGAAGTGTTTGATAACTGGAATAATGTATGTCTGTTTGATAGTGCTTTGTATGAACAAAAGATTCTTGTTCATCAGATGTTGGATTGAAATAATCCAAAGCAAAACTTTTAAAATAAAATACGATTTTAGGTGATCAAGCTTAATAGTTTCTGAAGCTCTAACCTTTTATGTTTTATTTCCCTAGTTGGGAATTGAGCAGTGTGCTTTAACGATTGCTAAATTTCTGCCTCTCTAAGGTAATCCAAAGGCTCGCAGTTTATAACTTGTAGATTTGTTCTTCATGTCAAAGCAGTGGGACATGGTCAAACTCTCTCACTTTATCTGTACTGGATATTTTGTTGCAATGAAAGTGATTAAATAATTAGAGTGCACTGTGACAGCAGAAAAAAATTGTTGTATATGTATGTATTTTGATACCTGTTCAAAAAGAGTCTTTGGGTTTCCTGTGATGAATACCTCATATGTTGGGTTTTGGGAGATTTTGTTGAATTTTTTTTTTCTTTTTTTTTTTTTTTTAAGGCAAGATTGTTCTTGCACAAAAGTAGGTTAAGATAACCGAGTTCTCATAAATTTATTTACCGAATCACAACACTTCAGAGTTTGGCAAGAAATTCCATCTGTTATAGTTCCCCACCTTGCACTCAGTACAGGGCGAGCAGCCGCTCGGCTGTTCGCCTGCACGCTTGGAAGAGCTCTAGCAATATTAAGACAAAAAAGGTCGTTGCAGATGGAGTTTGCTGCCTTATTTCTTTTCTCTATGTCAAAACCTCAAATTCAGTTGAACATTGTATAGGTTTGGGCGTTTGTTAAGCATTTGAGAGATGTTCTTCAATAGAAATAAATGTCTCTAGTTAGCACTTCAGATCCTTTACATACATGCACCTGATAGACTGGAATGCTCTGTCACCTGGAGAAATAGGTATTGAGGGAACACTTAAAGGAGATGATGCTCTCAGCAGGGCATAGCTTGCTAGTAAGGCAACGGTAACGATGGAAGAATACCCATCGAGACAGTGTGTCTGATCGACTCGGTAAGATGTTGAGCTGTCTGGCCCCTATCCAGCACAGCAGTGAGCGCAGGCTTGAGGTTACGCACGGGAGCAGCCTCTGCCCATTTTCCCTCGGAGTTCCAGTGTGTGGTGCTGGTGTAGCAGGCCAGGTCAGGGGTACCTGCGCTTGGCAGGATCAAGCCCTGACTGTAGAGGGATGTAGCTGCAAAGTATAAATACATTTACTCACTGGCCTATGAACCACAAGCTAGGAAAACTGCTTTTAAAAAAAAAAAAAAAAAAAAAAAGCTAAAAGGAAAACAGAAGCATTTGGGCACTCCCATCACTAATGAGCCTGTCCAGAGCAGAAAATGAGTTTAACAAGCTGGGGATTTATTTATTTTGAGATTTTTAGTTTTCACAAAAATAATGAGCCTTTTTGTGGGCTTATCTGGCCTTGGCTAACATCCCATAAATGCAGTTATAGATGTAAAGCTGTTTCTTTAGCAGACCGGTAGCACTAGAGGCCTTCGCAGAAGGGAGCGATGTTCTCTCGTGGGTGAGTGTCGTTCCCTGCAGGATGCTTCCAGCCTCCGGCTCTGGGAAAAGGCTGAGCACTTACTGGCGCTCTGGACTGAACTTTGGGGTTTGAGCTTACGTATCACTTTCAAAGATAATCCTCTCTCCAGATCAGCTTTCTGCTTGTCTCTGTGTGTGTGTGACAACCTGGTACTTGAAAAAAAAAAAAAAAACAACAACAAAAAAACACTTGACCCACTGCCTTGTGCCCGCTGAGGCTCCGACAGGGCTGGGGTGGTCCAGCGGCCGCGTCATGCACAAGCGGCGGCGGCTGCAGGGGTGGTTTTAATCCCTCACCTCTGCCTCTGCTGACCGCCCCGCCAGAAGGCAGATGAATTATTTTCCAGGCTTGGCTCTAGGAGTCTATTTTGGTGGATCTAGAGATGCCAAAACAGCAATTCAAGGCCTGGAAAATGTAAGGTTTATTTTGTTTTTTTCCTGTTAGATTTTGTGCTTCCTATAACGTAGTTTGAGGCAAGAGAGTGTCGTTTTTCAACGATGGGCCAAAAAGAGGTGAAGGCGGAGAGGGAGGGCAGCTCCCTACTGTACTAATACTTGATATACCAAGCTTCATACAGGGTAAATACTTAGCAGTTTGCAGTGGGAATAATAGATGGACCCTTCCTTTTAAAGGCACTGTAGTAACCTTACTTCTGAAGCGGACTTCACCAGCCTTTCTCTCCAGGCAGAGTCCTGTAATTTGAATAACCGAAGTCCAATGGGATTGGACTCGTGAGCGTGCCAAACTGCTGGAGCAATACTTGTGAGCAGCAGGTTCTTCAAAAGACCAGCTCTATGTAGCCAAAATAGGGCAGTTACTGAAAACCATCTCCGACGCGTTTTAAAGGATCGCAGTGATGTCACGGTTCTGCTGTAATGTAGGAAAGTTCGGTCGCAAAGTCTAGAAATCTTTGTTTTCTCTGTTGGTCTGAAACCTCAGTCCTGCAATAGCGGGCTCAGGCTCGTATGGTGCGTTGGGTTTTGGGTTTTTATTAACAGCAGTTGTTTAATGGTGGGATGGAATGTTCTTGCTAAAACAGTTTCCATTGTTTCATGTCTTCTACACCAATATATATATGGTGTATATATTAAACTGTGTAAAATTGTACTTTGTATATATAACTGTACAATATGGAGGTACATCCTTTTTTTCCTTTTGGTACAGTATTGTACAGTATTAGGAGTATATGTGTTGGAAATGTTAAATCCATACTGGGGCAACAAAATGTATCCATTGTCATTAGCAATAGTTTTGGAGAAATAAATGTTTTGGGTATGGTGGAAATACTGACCTATGGACACCAGTATATGATGTACAGAGCGAGTGTGTCTGCCTGAGCGAGCGTGTGGGCCTGCGAGTGCGGGTGCCTGTGCTTGAATGAGAGAGAGGATGAGCATCATCTGCGGGGGCCTTCCTCGGCAGGCGGCACCAGCTTTGGGAATTTTGGGGAATCCTTGGGAATTTTCTTTGAATAGCGACGGGCACCGGTAAGTAGGTGAGGATGCAGAAATACGCAATGTTATCCATAGGCGCTGGGATGCTTGATCACAGTGGGGAAGGAGCATTGTCCGTAGCGCGGCGGTAAGGGGGATCTGGAGAACAAGTGACTCAAGCGTGGTGCGTTGAGTAGCAGCAGCCGCAGGCAGAGCCCCGCGTCTCCCCACCCGTGGCTTGCACGCACCTACCAGTAGTAACAGGATTTGGTAGAGCATAAACTTCCCTTGCAATGGCCTGATTTAAAAATGCCTCATCTTCATCATTTGCCTGCAGAGGACGGACCTCCAACTGTCTCTGGGAAAGAGGGTTTGATGGAGATTATGGATTGGATCGTTACTACTATTACTGGCTTTCCCCCTTCTCAGTTTTTCAGTACGCCTTTTTCACAGCACAGTGGGGAAACAGTGTCAGGGTTTTGTCATTTTGGATTCTCTTTGTTTAGGTTTCAGAGAATTAATTATTTACAGTGAGGTTTGATGTTTAACCGAGCCATTTTGTGCTATGCTGGAAGTCAGCTGGGGCCAGCCGACCCCACTGTCCCTGGGGTGAGCTCCTGCAGGGACGGAGCATCCCTGTGCTCCCCAGGGATCAGGGCGAGGAGGGGGCTCAGGCAGCTGCTCCCCCCGTGCTCGTTATGTCCCACGTCTCCTCTAAAAGCAGCTGCTGTAGAGGTTCCAGAGCTGGAAAGCCGGGATGCCTTTACTCATTAGTTTAGTAGCTCAAATCGCAGCAGCCTAAATGGTAACACCTTAAAGCAGGCTGGGCACCCGCAGCGGGCAAGGCAGCAACCGCTCTGTGATACCTGCCTCTTGTGTCTCGAATCGCTGCTGCAGAAGCTTGTTTTGCTGAAAAAACCCAGTTTTCCGCAGAGTGCAGGTCTACTTTGCAGCATGATGGGACAGACCTGTGCCTTTAATACACAAAGTAAATTTTTTTTTTTTATCATCTGGGGACTGCAGTTTGAGGCTGTCGTGGTGCTTTTGTCGTCTGCCTTTGCAGACATGCCTTTGCTGCTGCCTGATCCTGCTGCGAGGCGGCTGGCAGGGGTTTGGCAAACTCTGGCTGCGTAGGGTGAGAGGGTTCTGCCCGGCATCCGTGTTAAACTGAAACGGAAGCGCAGTCCCTGACACCGGACCACGGCTTGTGCAGCCAAGCATCCACCTTGGGTGGCCCAAGGCTGGCCCGAGCACGGCCCGCCGGGGCTCTGCCTCCTCCGGGATCCGCCAAAGAGGCCAGGGGAGCTGGGAGCCGTCCTCAGTAAACCGACAGCCGGGGTGAATCCTGCTTCCCTCCCGCCTGAGTGAATCCTCAATTAATCTCCATTGATTTCTGGGGGACGCAGGTGGCTTCTGCCATGGTGGTGGTGGTTTGGGTTTTTTTTAAAGCATGAAATAGGAGTCAGAAAGGTAACAGGGTGACACAGATAACAAATGATTTTTGATTTTCTGTTAGTCGCCGCTGTCCATCAGCGCAGAGGAGGGCACTGTAATTAATCCCTTAAACCCTTCTGATCGCATCATTTCTTCCAAAGCGCAGATGGGTCTGACCCTCCCCTCACAAACCTCTTGTTATGTTTTTCTTTAACAGATAAAGAAATGCAGCGGTAAGTGATGGGAGGGAAAGGTGATGCTGCGGGCAGGACCATGGGATCTGCTCGTGAAGAGATGGGACACGCGGCGAGGCCACGCCGGGGTCCCGCTTTGCTTTGCTCTGCTGGGACGAACCGTGCTGCAGGCCAAGGCCAAGCCGGGTGCGCAGCCTCGCGCGCAGCCGGGTGTGCAGCCGGGTGTGTAACCCGGTGTGCAGCCGGGTGTGTAACCCAGCGTGCAGCCGGGCGTGCAGCCCCCGTGCAGCGGGTGCCCCCCATGCAGCGGGTGCCCCCCACGCAGGGTGCCCCGGGGGCCGCTCTCTGAGCGCGGCGGCACGCACTGCCCGCTCTCGTGGACGTGTCCCACGCTCAGCCTGTGCCGAGGGGGAGGTTCATCACAGGGACAGCGTGGGGACAGCAGCGGGGCCGTGGGCTTCCCCTGCCCTTGGCTGTGCCTGGGTTTTGTGTCCCAAGCCCCCCAAGGACGAGGTGCCTGCTGCAGGCGGAGCACGCTGCTCGGCCTTTATTTTTTAGGCTTTGCTGCCACCAGCTGGAACAATTATTTTTATCACAAACTCGGTTTCAAGGCCGTGGTTTTGCTCTCCCAGGCTGTGCGAGAAGGGCACTCAGGTCACACGCAGGGTTTATCCCCCGTGGGCACGTCACGGCCCCGGGGTCTCGCTGCGTGTTTGGTGCTAAGTGTGATTGACTGCTTTCTGACCATGGATGTGAACAGTCTGAGCAGGTCAGATGGGATTTGGGGGTCAGCCTTGAGACGGGGAGGATAAAATCTGCTGTTGGGGCAACCAGGGAAAGGAAATAAGCTATAAAATTAAAAAAGGATAGCAAAAGAAGGGATAAGGGGGTCTGAAAGGAGCCAGGCTCTATTACAGGGCAAAACCCGGCAGGTGAATTCCTGGGGTTGGACTGGGATCTCCCACCAAGGCTGGGCCTGACTGTGCAACCAGCCAGGAGACCTGCTGGGGTAACTGGGATGTCCTGGAGTCCCTGGGCTCCAAGGGCTGGCACCATCCTGGCATCAAGGCGTGTTGGTTTCCCTTTGGGGCATGCCTATGGAGAACTCTGTGAAAAGACTTGCAGCACAACCTGAAAATAATCTTTTCTGGATGTTATAAAATATTTTAATTATTTCCTTCCCATCTGCCTTTACCACTCACCAGCCCAAATCTGCTCACCCATCAGTGAAAGCTGAAGCAACGACTACAGGTCAGAAGGCTCAGAAGGCGCCTGAGTCTGGGTTTTCTGCCTTCAAAAATCTTTATTTCAGTTTCTTTTCGCAGTCGAGAGCTGAGCCGCCCCTGGACGGGCTCCTCACGCTCCCGGGGCTCCTGTGCAGGAGCTGAATTTGCAGAGCCGCAGCGGGTGCGGGGGGTGAGCCCGTGGTGCACGATGCACCATTGCACCCGCAGCGGCTCCTTGCCTTTGGGCAGCTCTAGAAGAAACTCAGCTGGAATTTCCCTCCGGAGGTTTTACTTGCCCCTCTTCCTTGTGTTAACTGCTCTTATCTGCAATTTCAGTGGTGGCCTGAGGTGAGAAATGAGCTGCATTTTTTTCCTGAATGGGGAAAGGCTTCTCAAGCATCTCCAGCTCAAATCGATGATCTTTTTGTCTAGTGAGTGAGGGATACTGCACAGCAGCCCAGCCAGCACGTACCCACGCTGACATCTGCAGCCTGCACCCACAGCGTGTGAGCTTGGCCAGTGCTGTGTGGACAGATTGATGGTCCTGTTTGGAGGGGGACAAGCACAGGCTGAAGGACACAGTTACCACATGCATAGAAAATAAGGCTGGAAATGACTTCAAGAAGTCACCCCGTCCCTTTCTCTTCCTGTTAGCTGAGCTGCAGCAAAATGACTTTAATCAAAGTGATTTAAAGTTTCGCTTGGTTAGACTCACGTCACTCCGCTTCCGCAGCTGCAGACTGTCATGAACTCTGCTACCCGGTGCCAGCCTGAGACGCCCCTTCGATAAGCTCAGGGCAAAGGGCCAGCCCGTACCCCACAGCTCGTCAGCCCAGCAGCTCTCCGGCAGGTTTCTCAAGCAGACTTGGACGTGGCTGGGAAATGAAGCTCAGCAGTAATTAGCAAACTAGTTAGGCGCAGAGTTTGTGTGCAGACTGCTGAAGTGTCGTATCGATTTCTGGGTGCGCCACACCACTGATGTCCTCGCATACCTTTGCAGGCTTCATTTTGTGAGGACAGGGCCTTCAGACACACGTCCATGCCAGCCCAAAATAATTCCTGCCGGTGAGCCCCTGGCTGCTGGTGCTGAGGCTGGGCAAGGCGAGGCGTGGGCGCCTCTGAGCCAGAAAGCGAGCAGGAAGCACGAGCAGCCCCGCTCTGCCCTGTGCAGGCAGCGGGGCTGTGCCCTGAGCGCCCTGCATCCCGCATCCCGCCCTGCATCCTGCTCTGCATCCCACATCCCGCTCTGCATCCCGCATCCCACCCTGCATCCTGCATCCCGCCCTGCCCTGCATCCCACCCTACACTCTGCTCTGCATCCCACATCCTGCCCTGCATCCCGCATCCCACCCTGCATCCCACATCCCGCCCTGCCCTGCATCCCACATCCCGCTCTGCATCCTGCATCCCACCCTGCATCCCACATCCCGCCCTGCCCTGCATCCCACATCTCGCCCTGCATCCCGCATCCCACCCTGCACCCTGCCCTGCATCCCGTCTGCCAGCTGCAGGCCCGCGCTGCGAACCCCTGCCCGCTCTCCCTGCTGCCTCTCGCCCTGGCAGGGCTGGGTGCCGAGGATTTGGGGCTGGTTCTGGTCCCCCTCTGGGGACATCCCATGGAGGCAGCGCTGTAGCTCCGGGTTTGGTTCCCGGCGGGGCTGTGCCGTGGCCCTGCCATGAGCATCGTGGGGTGCTGCCTGCTGACAGCGTGGGATAGACATTGTCTGTGTTCACGTGGGGAACAGCGATGCTCAGCCCCGACACAGCCACCTTTGCTTTTTCTCGCTGAGATGAGAAGTCCTTCATCTACCCGATCGATCTGAATCACTGCGTGACTCCCGGTGAGAGCGATGCTGGCGGTGCGGCTCAGGAGCAGCCGTGGCTGGAGCCGGGGAATGCCCCAAAATCTCCCTTCTGCCCTTTGCTCATCTCTGAAACCCTCTGGAAGCGTTCGCAAGCGCTGGGGCCGGGCCAGATCCATTGCTTCACACGCATGGGGGATGGGTTTGCGGCTGGGGGAAGGATCAGGGCTGTTTGCTCTGTCTGCACCTGCTTCCTCCCTCCTTTTTGCACTTGATTGTGAGCAGTTTTACCTGCTCAAGGGCTGCCCCCGGGGATGGGGAGCTGCAGTCCTGCAGGAGCCATCCCTGCAGCTGGATGCGGGAAGCCTCTGGGACCTGTAACTCCTGCACAGCAGCTCTCGGAGATGGACGGCCTGAACTAAACCACCCCAGCCCTGGCATGGCTTGTGAGCACCCATCTGGAGCAGCCCAGCACCCATGTGGAGCGGCCGGTGGCTCCGTAAAGCAGGACAGTGGCAGCAGCTCATCGCAAACACACCCTGACGTGCGATGCTGTGTCCCGTGCCAGGCGCCCGGCACGGCTAACGAAGGCTGAACGCAGACCCTGGAAGCAGATCCTGCTCTGACTCTGCTTCCCGTCTCCCTACTCCAGGCAGGGCTGCGCGGTGGCCGGTGCTCAGCACCATTTGCTGTTACCAGAGTCCGTCCCGGCCCTGGCCGCTGAGCCAGCGGAGCGGCTGCGGAGCCCAGCACGCCTGGGGACGGCTGCAACTCTGGGAATTTTTTTCTCGAGCAGGAAGCTGAAGCATTTCCTCCTCCAGCCGCAGCTGATGCTTGCAGAGCGGGTTTTGCAATCCCATAGGTTTCTGTTCTCGGGGCGGGGAGGTGCCTCTCGCCACCTTGCAGCTCGGCGTTTGTTTGCTCGTATTTTTTTGCATCTGTCAGTGTTTCGCTGCCAGCCCCGACAGGTCCCGGCGACAGGGTGGTTTTTGGCAGCGCTAACAGCTCCGTCCATGCGCAGCCCTTCGTGTGGTGCTGCCTGCTCGGCGCCGGCGAGGTAGGAGGCTGGCGGCTGCCTGCCAAGGGGTACGTCCTGCGGCCGGCTTTTTTCCCATGCATTGCCAGGCGAGGACGGATAAACGCCGGGGTTTGGTGGCGGGGCTGGCGGAGGCCGGTGGCCCCCGGGGTGACCCGTGTGCTTTCCTCCCCCCGCAGCGGCGCTGCTGGAGATGCAGAGCACCCCAAACTACCTCTGGAGTACCGAGGACCTCCTGGGCCAGGGTGCCACGGCCTGCGTCTACAAAGCTCGCAACAAGGTGAGCAGGGGCGGTGGGGGGGGGCAGCCACCCCAAAGCCACGGTGCCCCCATGCCCCCCCATCCCTCCTGCCCCATGGCGCGGGGATGCCCATGCTCCCCTCTGCTCGCCCTCCCGGGAGCTCCCCGGCTGCCGGCAGTGTCAGGGGCTGCTTTGGGTTTTATTTTCCATTTTCATTTGGCTCCTTCCCCCCGGGCACCAGCTCGGGTCTGCGGGTCAAGGGCAGCTTTTGGGGCGCTCACAGCCGGGTCCTGATCACTGGCTGCCAGCGCTCCCGTGCATGGCAGGGGGAAGAAGCTGTTTTCGGGGGAATGCCCAGAGGTTTTGAAAACCCCGTCCTTGGAGATTTGCATATTTCATGCAAACGCTTGCCAGGGTTGGAATAGACACTCTCCGCCTCGCCGGCCTTTGAAGTTTATTGAGTAAGCTCTCTCTGCACGACACAGGGCAGGAGAAGCGGCTTCGAGGATGGTTTGGAAACAGCCCTGTCCCGCAGAGAACAGGCGGGGAGCTGCTAGCCTCAGCTCCAGCTATAAACTTTTTATGAAGCTGAATAAACACGCTGCCATGTAGCACGTGGGCTTCAGGGACAGGAAGCAAAGGGAGGTGAATAACAGCAGTTTGCTTTTGCAGTGGAGAAAACAAAGGCTGTGGGACGCCTGTTCAGAAAACACGTTATAGTGTCAGTGTAGTTTGCATCCCGAGCAGGATATGGGAGCAGTAACGGAGCTGACGGAGCTGCTTAGGACATGGATGGTGTCACCTCCCATTTCCTTTTTCTCTTTTTCCTCTTTTCCCAGAAATCAGGGGAGCTGGTTGCTGTGAAGGTCTTTAATAATGCCAGCTACCTCCGGCCCCAGGAGGTCCAGATGAGAGAGTTCGAGATGCTGAGGAAGCTGAACCATAAAAACATTGTCAAATTATTTGCCGTGGAGGAGACGGTAAGCGGGACCTCAGCTCGGAAACCTGCTGTGCCGACTGGGCCAGTGACACGGGGGAGCTGGTCTGAGCTGCAGGAGGGGAGCAGGGGTCCCCAGCTGCCTTCTCCTCCCACCTCTTCCCACCTCCCACCTCCCAGCCCTTCAGCACTGGGGCACTGGTGGCACTGGGTCACTGGGCTGGAGCACGGGCGTGACCTGCTGTCGTCCCCTGACCCAGCACGTGGCACAGCGGGGACGTTCTCCAACACTGGTTTGTTCGAGCAGGAGAAACCCAGGGACCCACCAACCAAGGGAGGGGACCTGGTCCTGCCTGGGGGGGGACAGGCCACCGGCTGGGACACAGGGCTGGCCGAGCCCTCACGGCTGCTCCCCGCCGCAGGGCAGCAGCAAGCAGAAGGTGCTGGTGATGGAGTACTGCTCAAGCGGCAGCTTGCTGAACGTGCTGGAAGACCCGGCGAACGCCTTCGGCTTGGCCGAGTCCGAGTTCCTCATCGTCCTGCAGTGTGTGGGTGAGTGCGGGGGTCCCTGCACCCCCGGCCCAGGACGGGCAGCTGCCTGCCAGTGCGGGCACAGCCCGGGGCGGAGAAGCTGCGGGCTGGGGACCTCGCGGTGCTGGTGGGACCCTGCGGGCACCAGCCCTGGGCTATGGACGGGAGGGCCGGGCTGAGCAGTCAGAAATTGCACCTCCGAACGGGGTGGGTTTGTGAGCTCCGCGTTCAGGGGAAGCCTGAGGGTTTCTCCTTGCAGACCTGCTCTGGGAAGTGCTGTGGGAACAGGCTGTGCCCCACGATGGAGGAGCACGAGGGCAGTGCCCTGCCATGTGCTCGCTCATCCTCTCCTTTCCCCCAGTCGCGTTGGTCCCCATTTAAGTGCAACCAGCCCTGGGCCTTGTCCCCTCTCCGGCTCTTCTCACGTTCCTACATTTCAACAAAACCCGCTGGAGCACAGAGCTCCAGCCCCGCGCACGAACGCTGCCTTCCCACCTTGTGCCCAGTGGCAGGGATGAACCACCTCCGCGAGAACGGCGTTGTACACAGAGACATCAAACCCGGGAACATCATGCGGCTGATGGGGGAAGATGGGCAGAGCATCTATAAGCTGACGGATTTTGGGGCCGCCCGAGAGCTGGATGATGATGAAAAGTTTGTGTCTGTGTACGGGACGGAGGAGTATCTCGTGAGTACAACGTGTCGCCAGCCTCGTGGCCCCTGGGAGTCCTGGGGAAAGCTGGTCCCCATCCCTCCATCCAACGGCTGGGCAACTTGTAGAGAGCAGCAGTGACTCGGAGAGCCCAATCTCAAAGGGCCACGTTTCTCGAAGAGGGGGGGCTCAGCATTTTTGTTGTAGAGTTACAGGTGACGTTCTGTTTGGAGGACCCAGCAGTAGGAGAGGCCAAAGCGAGCAGTCCGTTTTCAATCCCAGCGCCCAAGGCTTGATGCCCGCTGCAAACCCGCTGGACACGTTGGCAGTGCTGCTCTCTGCTTCATCCCTGCAGCACCCGGACATGTACGAGCGAGCGGTCCTGCGCAAGCCGCAGCAGAAGGCGTACGGCGTCACCGTCGACCTCTGGAGCATCGGCGTCACCTTCTACCACGCTGCCACCGGCAGCCTCCCCTTCGTCCCCTTCGGGGGACCTCGCAGGAACAAGGAGATCATGTAGGTACCGCATCCAGCGAGGGCTGGGTGCTGCTGCGTGGGGAGGTGGGACCGTGTCTGGTGGCCCTGGGGGCTGCAGGACAAGCTGGCTGTGGCTTGGTGCGTGCCAGCAGCACCGTGTGACTATGCGCTGTAGTTGACTGCTCATTTAATCCCATATAGCCTAGAAAGCCCCAAAACGTAGCCTGTGGAGAGCATGCGTGTGCAGTGTGGTAAAGGATCTGTGCCCCATTTACCACGTGTCCCCTCTGTCGTGGTTTAACCCCAGCCGGCAGCTCAGCACCACGCAGCCGCTCGCTCACTCCCCCACCCAGTGGGATGGGGGAGAGAATTGGAAAAAAAAAACCTCGTGGGTTGAGATAAAGACAGTTTAATAGGACAGAAAGGAAGGAAAATAATGATAATGATAATAAAATGACAATAATAATACTAAAAGAATTAGAATATACAAAACAAGTGATGCACAACGCAATTGCTCACCACTCGCCAACCGATGTCCAGTCAGTTCCCGAGCAGCGATCTGCCCTCCTGGCCAACTCCCCCCAGTTTATATACTGGGCATGACGTCATATGGTATGGAATATCCCTTTGGCCGGTTTGGGTCAGCTGTCCCGGCTGTGTCCCCTCCCAGCTCCTTGTGCCCCTCCAGCCTGCTCGCTGGCTGGGCATGAGAAGCTGAAAAATCCTTGACTTAGCATAAACACTACTTAGCAACAACTAAAGCCATCAGTGTGTTATCAGCATTATTCTCATACTAAATCCAAAACACAGCACTGTACCAGCTACTAGGAAGAAAATTAACTCTATCCCAGCTGAAACCAGGACACCCTCAAAATGCCTTCTCGTGACTTTGTGGCTAAACAGCTGGAAGAGGAGGCAGGGTTAATGTTTGCTTGAAAGTTTTTGACTGTTTCTTGAAGTATTTTCCCTCTGTGCATTTTTTTTCTTTCTGCGAATCCTGTCTTTCCCAGCCCATCCCAGCTCTGCCCTTCCCCTCTTTCCTGAACCCGAGGGACGTGGTGCCCAAACAGAGGTCACGTGGCTCATTTCAGTTGTAAGCAATTTCCTTTCCGCAGGTATAAAATTACCACCGAGAAGCCTCCCGGAGCCATCGCGGGGGTCCAGAGGCAGGAGAACGGGAGCATCGAGTGGAGCTACGAGCTGCCCGTCACCTGCCGGCTCTCCGCGTGAGTGTCCCTTGCCGGGCTCGGCTCCCGCTGCCGGGTCTCACCTCCTGGCACCACGGCTGGAGAGGGCATCCCACCGCAGACAGCGCGGGAGGTTTTAACGAGGCAGATGAGCTCTTCATCTGCAGACGTCAGAGCTCTCAGACCAGGTCTTTGCTTTACAGCCGGGAAAAGGGGGTGCAAGCGAGGGCAGCGGCTCCGTCGGTACGGGAGCTCAGCCGCAGGGCTGCACCTCTCCCCGGCCCCGCCGGTCACCGCGTTTATGGCTCAGGGTTATGCCAGTCTGTGCAAACATCTCTTCTGCTGCCGCTGCAGGGGGCTGAAGGACCAGCTGATACCCATTTTGGCTAACATCCTGGAGGCGGATCAGGAGAAATGCTGGGGATTCGACCAATTTTTTGCAGAAACCAATGACATTTTGCACAGGATCATGGTCGACGTCTTCTCCCTGCAGCAGGCTTCCTCGCATCGCATCTACATCCACTCCTACAACACGTAAGGATGCCAAGGCCGTGTTAAAAGCAAATTTGGGAATTTAGCGCAGGAGCCTCAGCCCCTCGTTTCAGTAGGTGAACCTGGGGGGAGCACCCGTTCGCTTTGCACCGCAGTTAAACCAGGTTAAAACAAACCAGGCTCAAACCACTCTTTGCTGGGGAGTGCACTAACTGGGAGCTGTCGGCTCCTGGCATGGCACACGGATAGCTCCAGGGAGGTTGTCTGAGGGGCTCTGCTGACCTGGTGGGATGTTTTGCTACAAGAAGAGGGCAGCAGGCTGTTAAAGTGATGGAAATCTGAGTGCTCGCCTCATTGCTTATTCCCCATCCTTTTGTTTGTTTGTTTTTCATTTCAGTACCACCAAGTTTTTAGATGCTGTCTTCAAACAAACAAATATAGTCCCTCACCATCAAGAATATTTTTTTGAAGGTCATCTGTATGAGTTGGATCCTAATCTACAAGCTCATAATTTCTGCAAAACCACAGAGCACAACCCTCTGACCTTGCTGAGCACCGCTGAGCAACCAGAAGACGTTGTAGGAGTGAGATACAGAGACCGTGAGTACCGTTGGCTTGGAGATGCATCATGGCATGCAGGGTGGGTGCCGTAAGAGAGATTTGCTTAAATTATTATCCTAACAGACTCCAATGCACGGCAGGAGGTGGAGGGGTTATGATGCCGGAGCAGGGTTAGGAGGTTTCAGGGTCAGTTTTCCCCTGCTGTTTGCTGTTGCTCCGCGGCTGCCCATCACGCTGGGCTTTGCAGACCGTTCGTGCCTTCGTCCATGTTTCCAAAATATCTTGAAGGGCCGCACTAAGCCTCCAGCATCGCAGCTGCTCCTGTGCCTGAAATCCTGAGCGGCTGCGGGGTTTTCTTAGGCGGGCGTGAGACATCCCTGTGGGTCCGCAGCCGCGGCTCGGGGGCTCCGGGCTCACTCCCCAAAGCACCATGACCGCTGTCTGTCTTTCCAGCGGCACTTGACTTCCCAAAGTTTGTCCCCAAGGTGGACGTGGTGGCCGACTGCAGCGCAGCCAAGGTAGGTGGGGGTGCCCGGGCAGCCCCGGGGGAGCCCCGGCCGCGGAGGCGCAGCCGCCGGCAGTGGGTTTGCTTTGCTTTGCAGAGCGCGGTGGGTGCCGTGCACCAGACGCTGCGCATCGCCCAGGCCCTGCGGCGCTGCCGGGAGCTGCTGGCGAGAGGTCTCCACTGGGTGATGTGAGTGCCGGAGCCACCGCGGTCACGGGCGGCGTGGGGGGTGACCCGTCCCTTCCCAGCACCGAGGGATTTGCGTGTTAAGAGTTAAACCGCTCGGGGTTTTCCAGCCTCTTCCAGACGGGTGCAGGACCGCTGGGTCTGGTGGGATGTGGTCATGGGGTACTGGGAGGGAGCACAGCACAATGGCCAGGGTTTCCCCCGTACAAGGGACACGTGTGCCAGGCTGCGAGGGGGCTGGACCCACAGGAAAATACCACTCAGTGTTGTGAGGATGCTCCTGTCCCCATTCGTTACTTTTGAGTCACTTTTTTCAGTTTAGGAGATGCTGAGGAAACCAGCATTAATATTATTATCATTATTACTATTACTATTAATATTATCATTGTGCGTTTTCACTGTCCTACCCATTTTCTTCGGGGCAGGAGCTTCTTGTGCAGTGGCAGGACAGCGCCCAGCGGGTGAGAGCCCCCCTGCCCGGGAGCTGCACCCAGTTTTACATGCATCCAGCCCCCCATTTTCTCACGAGCAGCCAGAGAGGAGCCACCAGCTCCATCCTAACCCCCCACCACGCGCAGCCGGCCCCGGGATGGAGGTCGGGCTGCCGGGGAGCACGTGTTGGACGGGCTGTTTTCTCTCTTGGCAGCGGGAACCTGAAAATGGAGTGCTTGAGGATTTTGGAGCAGAGGAGAGGGGCTCTTTCGGTGCTCGCCTGCCTGCAGCTCACTGAGGTGAAGACCCGCGCGCTGTAAGTGTGGCTTTGCAGCCGCGGGGATGCAGGCGCTGGGCTGTGGCCGGCACCCACTTGCAGATAAGATATGGGACTCTCAAAGGTGCCTGAATAATCAGAAATAAGTAAAATTCCAGGAATAAGCTGGTAGCTGGAAGGTAAGAGGCTCTTTCACTGTATGTGGAGGCTGCGGGAAATGAGCCACTCTGCCTGTTTCTCCCTCTTTGCTTCAGTTTTTAATGATCAGTCTCTGGTTTCACAGGAGCCCAGAATTAGTCCTCGCTCCCTGGCTCCTGCTCCAGGGTTTTCAGACTGTTAGAGCCTGTGGGCCGCAGAGTAAGCGTGAGAAGGAGACAGGGCTGCTGCTGCCAGCTTGTGGGAAAGGGAAAAAGAGCCACTGCTGCCAGCAGAGTCACAATACCGGGCAGGATGGCATCAGCTGCCAGGTCCCCTCTGGGGTCTGGCCACCATCGCCGACCCCGCTCCCTGCAAACAGCCTGGGAGAGCCGAGCTCGGGGAGCCTCGGGCAGTGCCGGGGAGGGCGGCCGGCAGCCCATCGTGCTGCGTTCCCGCTGAGACAGCATCCCACCCGACCACACCATCCGTGAGGAGATGTCTCTTATTTCCATTCAAGAGGCTCCGCTAATGGAGCCTTCATCGGAGGCTGAGTTACGGAGAAACCCTGAGCTGTCCTCGGCATAACCGATGCACCCATTCCCACCCGCACTGCCCCAGGGAAAGCTACACCCATTTTATCTAAAGTAACCCACAGTTATTTGGCTTTTTTGTTTTGTTGTTGTTGTAGTCAAAAATTCTTTGCTGCTGGGCTGCCGTTCTTTTATTCTTTTCAATTTAGCAAGTCTCTTAATTTCCATTTCATCTAAAAAGATAGGGACACATGGTTCCCATTGACTGCAGCCGGATTAGCGCAGGGCTGCAGTGCCAAGAGCACTAATGCGGCAGCTGGATGCTGCTGGCTTATCCATCCCTTCCAACACGCCCTGGACCAGGCATATTTCTGCTGACTTAGCCAGCGCGCACCGCTCAGCGTTACACTCTCATGCCAGCTGCAGGGAGGCAGACAACATCTGATCTGGTGTAAAGCCAGTGGATACGAAGCTAACAATTTTGGAACAAATTGGACACAACAGGGTGAGTTTTTACCGGATCAGCACTTTGCATCTTGTGGCTCGGACCCGGTACCCTGAACGCAGAGTTATTGCCCGAGCAAACCACCGCCCAGCTGCCCCAGGGACTCTGCCGCTGCCTCCACCACGGGATGGATTTTCTTCGCCCAGGCGACAGCTGCCTCTGGCTTATATTCTGCTTCAGGAATATTCATTTTCTGACTTTCTTCAGGTACGAGGCTGTTCCTGCAGGCAGCGGGGTGCCGGCTCTGAAGGACGTGGCCATGGTGAAGACAAGGCTGCAGAGGGTGAGCCCCCGCGGGCAGCGCCGTGGGGGCTGGGAGCATCCGCAGCCGCAGGCAGCATTTGGAGCAGCCGGCCCCAACCTCTCCTCCTCATCCACAGGTCGCCGAGGAGCTCTCTCAGTGCTCCCACAACATCTTTGACTTTCAAGGGGCGCTGGACGGCATTTTGTCTGAACTGGTGAAGCACAGGCAACAAGTGCACGAAGACAAAAGGTTTGTAGTGCCAGCTTTACCGAAATCCCTGCCAACACTTTGCTGTTCTCAGCTGGACTGAGCAGACGTTGCTGCGCGCTCCCAAACAGCCATGCGCAGCCCCTCATTGCAAAGAGCTTTTAACAGCCCTGTGCACACACGTGTGATATTGCGTGATGTCCCTATATACAGACATGGGTAGCAGCAGTGTCCCCTGGTTCCAGCGTGTGCGGGTTTCACCCCAAAGTGCTAATTTCACCCCAACCTCATACCCTTCCTCTTGCGGGGCCTCATGCCTCCTTCCCCGTCCCGATTTCAGCATCCGGCAGATCGAGTGCTGCCTGGAGAAGATGCAGCTGATCTACAAGCAGTTCAAGAAGGCCAGGACGTGTCTGTGTAAGTGACGGGGACGGCGGCCCCGGGGGCATGAGGCACGGGGCTGCAGCAGGAATATCCCGGTGGAAAAATGAATTATTTCAGTTTGCTGGGCTTAGCAGTTATTTCTGTGCCATGACAGTAGTCCCAGGGGCTGCAGCCCTGAAAACCCCCTTGAGTGATCTCTGTGTGTTGTGAAATTGCCCATTTATTGGGTTCTGAACAGGGAAACGTGTGGTGACCGGTGTCTTTCCTCCCCAGGGCTGGGCTACAATGAGGAACAAATACACAAGCTGGATAAGTAAGTCCCAACCCTCTCCCCTTTCTAGGACCTGCCCCATGCTGCGGCCAGGCAGGTGTCTGGTGTTTCTGAATCCGAAGGGGATGTAAAATGTCCTGGGTCACTAATGTTGAGAGAGGGCACCTATAAGCGGGTTCTGTGATGGTTCACCGATGCAGGACCTTTCACAGCAAAGTTTTCAAGCTACAAGCTATTTCACATGGAGATGTGAGAGAACCTCTGCAGACCTGGGGACAGGGAGTTGCTGTTGGGCCAAATCCCTGCGTCAGACTGCGGGGATAAGCACATTTCAGGCTATTGCTCCCACAGTACTTAGTTTGTGGCCATTTATTCGCTGAGATGCTGATTTAGGAAGTGTCCATGCTTTCATATCTGCTTAACTTTCAGTGGGAGTAAAGTGTCTGATGGCTTTTGTAGCTTTAAAAATCCTCCTTTCAGTTTCCACTGAAGCCAGGGGAATTTAACACGGGCAAGAAATAAAATGCACACTTCAATATATACCAGGGATGGTGAAATTTAACGGTTAGCTCCTTTATCTTAATTAATCCTCAGTCTAACCTTGGACATTTGCCTTAAACTCCAAGGCAAAGACTTCTCAGAAGTGCCCCAGGGGTGGGGGTGACGGCCCAGCTGGGTGTCCCCGCCTGCGTCCCCCTGGCCCCCGAAACCTCCCTCTCCTCTTCATCAGCGTTAGGTTTTGTTTTCTCTGTAACACTGATGCAAAATTCGTTACTGAGCATCCGGTCCCTCTGTCTCCGTTCGGGAGCCAGCTTTAGGTCTCCTGCCACGTGAACTGTGATGTTTGTTTTCACACCTTTAAGGAAATAACAGGCTTCTCCCTTTTTTTCTGGTTTTAGGGTGAATTTAGGGCATCTGGCCAGGAAGGTTCTGTTGATTTTCCAGGATGACTGTGTCCAGCGGTACCAGGAGGCCCTGGCCCTCCACGGCAGCAGGATGAGGTACCAGCCCCTGCCCAGGCCTCTCCCGGGGTTTCGGGGCTCTGGCTTTCAGACCCCAGTGGGGATGGGAGAGGGGACTTTCCAGTAACCCACCAACAACCAGGGCTTCTGAATGCTCTCCGCTATTGATCGAGTATTGGGATGCGGGTGGAGATGATGTTGTTGGTAACTGCTGCTGAGGGACTCGTAAAGGGGTAATAAGACCTTAAAGAAGTAGCTGTGTGTGACTGCTAGAAATCCTGCTGTGTACGCTGGTCCTTCTCCTGTGCCATGTATTTCTGCCCTGTTGTTTTAAGGTTTCTTTTAAAAAAGCCCCCTAAACTTGCAGCTTGAGTTCAGGCAGCCAGTTACCTCGCTTTCTGATGGGGAGAGGTTATTTTATCAGGACAAAATTGCTATTGAGACAAAGAGATCTACTTATTAGGAATGATTTTCTGTTAAATGGTGCTTGGGGAATAATGCAAAGAGCAAATTACCTTGCAGTGACTGAGCACAATCCACTGCCCATCACAGCAGCAAAGAGCAGGGGTGAGGGGGCGGCAGTTAGGGGAAGAGGATGTTGCAGAAATTGGATTTTTATTGCAAGGTTGCTTTTAGAGAGGAGCATCCATTCCCCTGGGCTGCCAGTGTGGGTGGAAGGGGAATGATTTTCTGTAATGCCTTAGAATTAAACCTGGCTTTTGACCTGGTCCCTGTTTCTGGTGTGGAGTAGCCCTGCACAGGATTTACTTGGGGGCGGGGGGATTTTTAGGCTAGAAGTTTGTCTCGGGTGCTCAGGAATGCCCCAGGAGCAGCGGGCAGTGTCTGCCTGTCCCTGCCCTGCCCTGCCTTGTCCCTGCCTTCCCCCCTTTCCAGCCTCAGCTTGCGCAGCTGGGGGTTTCCACGCTGCAAACCCTCGCCCACGGGCAGGTTTCACTTCGGGGACAGAAGCTGTTGCCCACAGCCGCCTCCCACCGCGTCCCATCACGGGGCAGTGAAATCTCCCCTTGGCTTCAGCGGGAATTTTGTCTCGGGGTGAGATTCCTCTCTGGGTGTAGAGCCCCACGAAATCCGTGCAGCGCAGGAGCCCTGTCTGCACTACAGCAGGGCTTTTACCTTTGCTCACAGGGAGAAAAAAAGCTTCTTTGTGTTTTTCTGGAGTATTTTTGTATTTGTTTTTATGTCCTTAGGGAGAAGGCATCGTGAGTCACAACTGGGTATTTTTAATTTATTGTTACTTCGGGTTTAATTGTCCTGTTTTGAGTTTCTTCCTGCTAGCGGCCAGGGTTTGTGGTGTGGTGGCTGTTTTTCTGGGGACTGGAGGTGGACCATTCACCTTAAATATTCTTTCCTTTTTGTTTTTTAAAGCCAAACCAAACCTTTTTTTATACAACTCACGGCGCGCCTGCCGGGCGCGTGGCACCTCTGCCCCGGGGCCCCTCACCCTGGCAGGAACAGGGCAGTCAGTCCCCCAAAAAACTCCCAGGAGGATTTACTCCCGAGGCTGGGGCATCTCCCACTGAGATGCTGCCTGTTTTGGGCTTTGGTGTCAATAGTGCTGCCTGCAGAGAGACTGGCCCCAAGGACATGCTCGAGAGGGAACTTTTCTGGCCTTCACACGCTTCAAATGTGAAAGGAGAGCATGCAAAAAGAAATGCAGAACCAAGGAGCCTTTTTGAGTAGATGCTCAGTCCTCCACGGGACCCAGAGGACCGGCCTGTGCAGCACTTACAGCAGAAGGGATGGGCTTGAGCTGTCTCTCATCTAAGCAACACTTTCCCTAATTAATTTGCTATTAGTGTTGTTTGGATAACCTGACCTATGGTGGCTATTAGCAGAGCTGCAGCCATAATTACAACAGTGTTCTGATTCGTTTGCTTTCCTTCAGGATTTTAACTTAGATCCAGAAAGGTCTGCAGAAAGCAGTACAGAATTAAAACACAAACAAAATATAATGATCCACACTGCTGCCGAACATTGACGGGGAATTTTGTCGTCGTTTTTCTTTCTAGGAAAGTCTGTGAGATAAAGAAGCATCTGAAGAGGCTCAGCAACTGCATCAGCGCCTGCAGCGTGGAGACGATGGAGTGCCAGGACTGCCTGCAGAGCGTAGGTGCCCGCGCGGGGTCCTGCCCGGGGACGCTGCTGCGCAGCCTCTCCCTGCTTCCAGATAACGCTGCTGCTCCCCTCTCCCCGCACCCACCGTGTGCATGAGCGCGTGTGTTAAGCAGGGATACACCAGAGTATTTTTAAGCAACTTGCTGCAGTTCTTTGTGGGTGATCCACACTGGAGATCTTGCTTTCCCCCACTGTGCGAATAAGGAATGGGTAAACCTTTGGCAGCGGCACCCCTGGTCCCGAGGACTGCCTGGCACGGGGGGAATCTGTACCCAATAAACAGGAATTGCAGTAGTAGAAAAATGATGCTTCGCCTCCAGCTCTCACGATGCACCACCTGACAAGCTGCGGCACAGCCACCTGGTACATGCCCTGGTCCTTTGGTTATTTTATTTTCTTTGTCCTGAAGAACTGGGTGTGCTGGGTGTGACTACGTAGGCATCGTTTCCCCGAGTGTTTCGTCCCGGGGTAGGCACACCGCACCTGCAGGGCTGCAGGGAGGGCCCCGGCACTGCGGCACCCAGAGGTCAGAGCTCCGCAAACAGCCCGCTGCCTGCCGCGGGCTGCCAGGTCTCTCCGTCTCTGCAGGCTCTGGACAGGTTTCTCCAGACGGAGAAGCGGAGTTCGGCCCCGGTTCCTCCTGCGCCTTCACCCGTCCTTCTGAGCCAGGCACGCCAGGAGATGGCTTTTCGGTGAGTCTTTTGGAAGTGGGTTTTGCGGGCAGCCCAGCTCCCTGGGGAGAAGCGGGACGTCCCGTCTGCATGAGCAACAGGGCGAGCGTTGGGGCGAGGGCTCTGTGTCTGCAGGGCTGGGACAGCCTGCGTTAAGCCATTCTCCGCTGCGCACGCCATGGCCCTGCCGGGTGCGATCCCCGCTCGGTGACCCGTGGGGCGTCCCTGGCAGCTCAGGCAGCCCTTCTGCAGGAGGTGCTCCCGCGGGGAGCAGGAGGGTAAGGGGCTGGTTGTGTCCCCGGCAGGATGCAGGAGCTCCTGGAGCAGATGAGGTCAGTAACTTGTGATCTCCAGTTCAACAACAGCATCATCGAGCGGTGAGTAAGAGCACCCAGAGACGCGGCTCCGAGCGGCGATTCCTGCCCCTGACACCAGGACATGGCTGTGCTGCCCTGGGAAGGGGTGGTGGGTCTGGGTGGGCTCCCTGGGAGCCTGTGAATGAGCTCCGGCGTGGGGAGCCGTGCCTGGTGCCGAGCACAACCACAGCTACTCGTGGGGTGGTTCACATGAGGGTTTTAACGGCACGAAGTTTACATCATGATCTGGCAGCAGCAGAAGGTTTATCTTTCTTGGAAGTTTAAGCATGATCTTCTGCAAATGCTATGTCATGTCTACACCCTCTTTCCAGCCTTTTTCCTGTGCTGCTCAGCAGTGTCAGCTGCTGACTGCCACAGAGAAGTGGATGCTTTCTGTTTCTGGATGAAACTCTACGCAAAACCCAGCATCCTACTGCTGGCAAACCCCCTTGGGTTTCTTCCTCTGCAACCTTTTTTTGAGGATCTTAATGCAAATCAAAAATATCAACATGCATATCAAAATGTCAAAGAGTTTCAGATCAGATTTTGAAAGAAAAAAACAAATCGGTGATTCACCCCAGCCCTGCTTTTATAGCACCAACTGCGTTGTTGCAGCATGTCCACTGTGAATAAGGGGATAAGGAAAGGTCTGGTATGCTTTCAATATGAAGAGCTTATCCCAAGAGACACAGGAACAAGCCCAAAGATTAGTGCCCAGCCCAAACTGTAGTTTGGGACTGCATGAGCCCAGGCGACCCGTCTCTAGCCTACAGCCTTTGGTTTTGTTCCTGCAGGTTAAGGGGGGCTGCCCCCACTCCTGGTATTTGAGAGACGTGGTGAATTTGCAGCTGCTGAAGCAAACCGCTTTCCACAGCAGGGAACACTTACAGCACTTTGGGTCCAGAGAGACGGAGACGTTTGACGTTCGTGTTTGAGGAGCACCCTGTGTCCTACCTCTCTGCTCCAGCACTTTTGCACAGTTCACCAGCATTAGCTTTGAGTGGCTTGCAAGCCTTGAGCCTTTGAAAATTTGACCAGAAAATTGTTGGGTTTTTTTTTCTTTTTAAAAAGTGCTTAAAGGACTTCATGTTTTTCTAGCTTCCCTGTATCACCATGTTGGATGATGAAGAGGAAGAGGCTAGACAGATAAATTATCTTTTGCCCTCTTACTTGTTTAGGGATTACTCTCACTTTTAATGTACTTCTGCTCCCTGAGGCTTTGTGGAGCCGGGCAGGAGCCCAGGGCAGGAGGGATGCTGCACCTGATGGACAAGAGACCGGATCCAGCCCAGGACGGCTCCAGTGCTCTGCCCAGGAGGCGACAGCATGGGGAATGTGGGAGCTGCAGACCTCTGCCCGCGGGCGCTGCAGCCTCTCCTCCTGCTTCAGGGCTTCGCCTCCAGCCCAGCCCCGTGTTTGGGGTGCTGAGGGGTACGGGAATGGGAAGCCGAGGGAGGCTTCTCTTTTTTGGTACGTTTCTATAAACGTAACTGAGTTCTGTGTTTATGCACGTGGGGGTGCGTGCCTTCTCCAATCAACCCTGTACTGAAACTGTGGCTCCAGCCACCGAACCTGGGGGCGCTACTGAATGCCAAGGCAAAATCTCAGACGACAGGGCTCCCACGAGCCCTCTCCAGACATGTCTGCAAGAGGAAGCAGGGATATTTCTTCTTCTTTTAGGTGAAAGATGAAAAGAAATCCTAAGCAGCCACCTCTGCCGTTAACACGCAGGGTGAAAGGATGCATTCACCTGCGGAGGTGACAGCAGCTGGGGTGGCAGAGCTGGGACAGGGACAGGAGGGACCCGAGCAGGCGCTTTGTGGGGCTGGCTGTGAGCGTTTGGAGCTGCCCTGGGAAGGGCACACACAACACTTCGCTCCTGTTACACTCCTGAGGAATAGGATGGAGGGGGAAACACATTACCCCCCACCTCACTGCCCCCCAGGAAGCACACAGAGGGCTGTGGAAGGACCCCGATGCGCTGCGCCGGGGCTGTACCCAGCCCTTTGTTAGGGGTAGTTATTATGCTCTGATTTTCCTACTGGTTTTTGACCTTGGGTTTTACAAGGAGCTGTAATCCTCCAGTTATCGGCTGAGTCAGCTGCTCACCAGCAGCAGCGTGTGGAGCCGCGATATGGGAAGCCTGGGGTCTCGGAAGTGTGAGCATTAGATGGTATCAAGGAGCTCTTTGTGGGAAGAGTCAGACACGCCGCCCCTCCGTCCACCTCTTCCTGCCTGTCCCCAGGGTGATTTATGGGTTGTCACCCAGATCCCACAACCCACATCCCGTAGTGCAGCAGAGGGGAGCAACGTCCCTGGGCTGCAGCCAAAGCCAGGCAGGGCGATAACTCCCATCCAGCCGGGCTCGGACACGGGTATTTACACCTGGAAGGCTCCTGGCAGACCGATGGGCAGAATTGCCTCGGCTCTTCCCACCCCTCCCTCGCACACACCAGTGCAAAGACACATAAATCCCTGCCCTGGGCTCCCTGGAGAGCCCCTGTCCTCTGAACCCTCCCCCTGGGGCAGGGGACTGTGCTAGTGAGGCTCAGGGTGGCAGCAAACGGCCGGTGGGAAGCGCAGGTCCCTTTGGCCCCGCGGTCTGTGGGGTGGGAGGCTGCACCACAGGAGGAATGAATGTTTGGATTCGTTCCCATCCCCTGCAGAAAGCCCTTCCCTCTGTGTTTGCCTGGTTTCTACAAGTGTGTAAACTGTGACTGGCTGCTGGGGTTAAAGGAGGTTGGAGCAGGGACCAGGGAGCCGGGACTTTGGCAGCACCGGCACCAGCAAAGTCCAAGGGCGAGGGACTCGCTGCACCTCCCAGGGACTGATTGTGCATCTGGAAGGAGAGGTTGAGCCATCACCCGGGCAAGCAAACGTGTCTGACTCAACAGCAGTGGGGATGCTCAGAGTGCCTGCCTGGACCTGTCCCTCCATAGAAAACGAAACACCCGACTCTGCCCTTCACCCTTCCTCCAGTTCCCTCTCCAGCCTCTTTTCTGGAGGTGACACACGTCAGCTAAACCGAGAGCCTTCAGCCGAGTCTGCGCCTGCCGCCGCTGTTCTGGTTGTCCCGAGGTCGTCCCCAGCCCCTGAGAGCCGGTACTCACATTATCTGACAGTGCCCAGAGGCCGAGCTGCGGCAAGGACAGGGCAAGGGGGTGCCTGCCATGGGTGCTCCTTGGGTTGACCGTGGCAGCAAATATTTCTAACCTCTGCTGGGAGACATATGGGGACATAAGGCAAACTAGCGCGTCCCTGGAGCTGAACATCTGGCTGTAGCGCTGTCCCGAGTCTCAGCAAGGGAGCAAAATGAGCAAGGAGCGGCGGCTCCTGGGCTGTGCCTGGCTTTGCTTTCTTGTAAGAACAGGCCAAGTGTGCCCAGGAGCTCCCCCCGCCCAGGAAACCTTCCTGAGTGGAATTTGGCACCAAACAGTCCCATTTATTTTAATTGTAAAAACCAACATCCTGACTGTCAAACCCAACTACTTACTGTAGAAGAGGTGGAACTAAGCCATCACTTAAAAGATTTTCTCCCGCAAATTATTTTCTAGGATTCTCCTAGTTTTATAACGAACATTATTTGTAATCCAGCTCAAATTCACTGACATCCCCTGTAGGAACAGGGCAGGGAGCCCAGGCAGAGTCTCCTGCCGCACTTCCTCGGATTCAGTGGAGCTGCACTGATTCGTACCAGCTGAGCGTTTGACCTGCAACATGTTTGGCTTCAACAAAAAGGGATTTATTTCTTGGCAAAAAGAAAAAAGAGTTTTTGCTAATAGCCCTTGTCATGCTTAAACTGCCATAACACAGCAGCTGCAAAGGGGACTCCCGGAATCCAAATGAAACAGGAATTTTCCTGCCAATGTTAATGAGGTTTTTTTCCCCCAAATATTTTAACCCTTGGCCTAAAAGAGCTCCCTATGCTGTCAGACCTGAATACCGGCAGAGACAGCTGAGACGGATAACGACTCTGCCACATGTCTCGTGCAGGTATGAGCCAAAGCTTCCTATGTGGACAGAAGATACTACATTTATTTGCACTAGAAGCTGAGGTCTGCAGCTTCCCTGGCCAGTCCTGGCACAGCCACGTCAGCCGCCAGCAAGAAGGGGCCAACGCGTGTGACCCGTGGGCAGAGGGTCCTCCGGCATCGGGGAGGACTTTCCCCGGGGATGTCAGCCTCCGCTGGAGCGTCTCCCCGGGGGAAGTTGTCTGCAAGCTGCAGTCAGGCTGTGCGTGCACCCCCGCTGCGGCTGCTCGGCTCCCAGGCACCGGGGATTTCCTCGGGGGCGAGGAAAACCAAAGCCCTCCGAGAGCGGCGGGGGATCCCCTCCTGCCTCCTCCTCCCTGACGCTGCAAAACTGAGACTGAAACTGTGCCCCAGGATGGCCCTGGAAAAGCAAACGTCCAGAATGGTTTTAACAGGTCCCCAGCCAGGTCCCAGGTAGATCTTTGCCCTCAGAAAGGTCGTTTGCTTTCTTGCAGGGGATTCCTTATACCATTAATGGTCTGGGAAGAACACAGGATAGAATACCAAGTTTTTGGGAAACGATTTACCCAGGAATAAATTTGCTGCTGTTCTTAGGCAGAAGCAGAGGATGCATGAAAGTGAATCAGGATCCTGAATGGGGATGAAAAAGACCTTCCAAAAAATAATCTTGCTACTTAGCACAGAACAAAACTAGAATTTTTCAAGCTGCATTGTTGCCCCTTTAGTTTGAAGCTCTTATTAGTGACTGCTTATGGCACTAGTCTTTTGTAACTCAGAGCCAGTGTTTTAATCCATCCTTCAAATTAAAATCCTTGAAAAGGATTTAGATATCCTTGGCTTATCCTGTCCTCAAGAATTCATGAGAGACGTCAAATTCAGCTTCCCGTGGGCCCAGAAGCCAGGATTCACACAGCCCAGCGCTGCACGCACTGCAGCCACCTCTTCACCTGGCTGCTCTCACTCAAACCAAAGAAATTCAGGAGCAAATCTGTCCGAGTTACATATTTCAAACCAGTATGACCGAGAGCAGCAAAGAAGGGATGGCCTGGGTTAGATGGTTAGCCCGCAGCCTGGGCAATGCAAGGGCAGTCATGTCCTGCATGACTCGGGGTGACCGTGTCACCCTCTCTGTGCGCTGGGCTCCATCCGGATGCAGGGGAAAAGGGCAGCAGGTCGTGCCTCTTAAAGCCAGCGGGGAAGCTGTTATGGTGACGGGGGACCTTCGCATCGTGTGCGATATCCAGCCCTCGTGTTCAAAGGAGCAGGGAGTCACTTAGTAATCAGGCTGGTGGAGTGGCAGAGGACCACACGGTGCCTGGTCCGGCCACCCCCATTCCTGCACCCCCAAAGCCTCCTTTGCCCAGGGGAGAGGCTTGCAAGCTAGCTAGCCAGACACGGGTGTCCTCGGAGCTGCAGCACTGGAGCCTGCTCGGAGCCACTTCAGAAGTTGGCCATAATATTTTCCCCTTTCGCATTTCCCACAACCACAAGAGCCTCATCTGGGAGAGATAATTGCTTCGGCTCACGGCCCTTAGCGTCGCTCCGGAGCCCTGCTGTCATTGCAGTGGGGAAAGGTAATTTGTTCCAGCTGCCCTTCCAGCCTGGGCCACACACCCGCGTTGTGCCAGGAGAGGGTTTGCACCAGCCTGTTCCAGTGCAGTGCCCCACACGTGATCTGACAGCTCCCGTGGGGGAAAAGCCCCGGGGTGGGGATGTGGCTGCGCTCAAGCAGCAGACGCTGGAGAAAGCCCCTGGCTCCGCGTTGTGCCGCGGGACCCGGACCGGGGGGGTGATGTACGCCCTCCCCCGGGCAGCCCAGGTCCCGTGGGAGGAGAGTGTCCCGTGGGGAGAGGTCCTATGGCGGGGGGGATTCCCACGGGGAAATGTATTGCGGGGAGATCCCACGGGGAGGAGAGTTTCCACGAGGAAGGATCGCACGGAGGGTCCAACGGAGATGGGTCCCGCGGGGAGCGGACCCGAGGGTCGGTCCTCCGGGGGGGGTCTCCACGGGAGGGGTCCCCCCGCAGGGCCGGTCCCGGTCCCCGCCCCCCCCGCCGTGTCTCCTCCCACCCCCCCTCCACCCCCCCCCACCCCGGGCCGGTCCAAGGCGCCTGCGCCCGGCGCTCCGAGCCCATGGCCTCGCCGGCCGTGGGGCCGTGCCCCCGCCCGCTGCCTCCCTCCGCGCCCGGTTCCATGCGCCGGCGGTCCCCCGGCCCCGCCGTTTCCCCCGAGCCGATGGGCGGCCGGTCCCCGGGGAGCCCCGGCGGGGCCAGGGCGGCGCGGCGGCGGCGGCTGCGGCGGCGCGGCGGAACCCCGCGGCTGCTGCCCGACGTGCGGAGCATCTTCGCGGCGCCGCGGGAGCCGGCGGAGCGCGGCCGCGGTCACCGCTTCGCCCCTCGCCCCCCGCGCCGCGGCTGGTGCGACCTGTGCGGAGAGGCGGTGCGGGAGCGCGCCCTGCGCTGCGACTGTGAGTGCTGCCTGCCCCGCTGCCTGCGCCCTGCCTGCCCTTCGCTGTCCCGCACCCCTGCCCTGCCCGCCTCTCTGCCCGCACTGCAGCCCTGCCTGCCGCTCTGCCCGGAGCTACCGTCCCGCAGCCGTGCTCTGCCTGCGCCCCCTGCCCGCACTCCTGCCCGGGCTCTTCTGCCCGCAGCGGCAGCGCCGGACCCTCTCCCTCCCCTTCGCCCCGGCTCTGGGCCCCCCGGACCCCGCTGTGGGTGCCGTGGGGACGTGCCGGGCTTGCGAGGAGGGCTCCGTGCCGGGCTTCCTTGGGGAGGGGGGGGGGGTCCCCGGCGCCCCGCGGTGCTGCGCCTCGGGAGCTGGATGGAGGAAGGGACCTGGCCGGGGTCTCCCCGCAAAGGGGCCGCTGTCGCCGGGGCTGGGGCTGGGCGTTGGGCACGGGTGCGGTGAGGTGCTGCCGGGCGGATTTGGGAAATGCAGCTTTTCCAGGAAAGAGGAGATTATCAGCTAATCGGCAGGGTTGTGAAGGGGTTGGCATCAGCGCTGGGCAGCAGATCTCAGTGAGCAGGAAGGATTCGTCTTTGTAAAGCTTTATGGTGAGGTGTAAATTCCTCTAGAAGTAGTAAATTTGTCAGACACCTTGTTTTGCCCAAACTCCTCGGGTAAGAGTGCTCGTGGCAGCAAGATTCACTAAGATGCGTATTCCTCATGTCAGACACATGCTGTATTCATGCTTGTGTTCTGCAGGAGAGACTAATCTTTCCATCGTGTGGGAGGGGACACGGAGGGGCCAAACGAGGTGATTCAGCCGGGGCCGTGCAGCGGTGTGCTCTGTGTCCCACGTCCCTGGGGTGCTGCTCTCGGACCACGGGGCGTTTGCACGGTCCTTGGAGGTGTGCGACCCGTATTAGTCCTCGCAGCCGCGGCGGTGCAGATGGGGAAATGAGGAGGCCGTGGCGTGCCGGGGCAGAGGAGCTTTGAGCGAACCTGTGTCACGGATAACTTGGTAGCGTGTGCTGTGCTCGCTGCTGACGCTGAAACTGCTCCTTTCCAGCTCGGTCTGTCAGCACGTCTCCTGCTGCAGGCTGGGTGGAAACTTGTCTTTTTGGATGCGGCTGGAGCGCTGCGCTTGGGCTTGAGTGACTCGAAGATTTGCTGGTCGGGATCAGCTGAGCCTCTTCATTTTTGGCAGAAGCTGTTAATGCCGATGCCGTTCACCCCAGGCTTGTGCCCACAAGACTGCCTGTACCCAAGCGGGGGCATGTGGGGCGAGGGTACCCTCAGTGTCGGTGTGGAGGGCAGGTAGTTGGTGCTGGTGGTTATTTAGGGCGAGGGAATGAGCCTGGGGCTCTGGGCCGGCTGCCCAGCTGGCAGCTCCGGAGGAGGCTTCGTTGCTCGTTTGCTGGTTTGTTCGGGGGGTTATGCCAGGCACGTGCTGTAACGCCAGCCTCGCCGGGGCAATTAGTCCCTCGCTCAGCCTGTTCTGGTTCTTACGCTTGGCTTTCCTTAGATTATGAATCAATTAAATGTTTCTAGCGGTGATTTGCATAGCGCGGTGTGAGCGGGGCTCTTACACATGCCTCCTGGTGCCGTTTGGAAATGAAGGGCAATTGGGAGAGACAGTCGCACCATATGGCCCCGCTGCATCGCATTAAGGTTTTAGCACTGACTGCTGTTAATTAAATGCAACCCAGCCGTCACCACGCGGCCAGCACAACGTGACACAGGAATACGCCGGGGCTGGTGAACTCGCTGCGTGGTGTGTTGTTTGAAAGATGGTGATGTAAATATGTTTTCTGGTGTGTACCTTTGCTTTTTGCTGGCCGTTCCCGATTAACTCCCTCAAAACCTGGTAAGGGCCGGCACATTCCCTGGGGCTGGCAGCTCTGCTGTGCCTGCCACACCGGAGCAAATGTGTGAATGAACACGCTTAAAGAAATAGCGTGGGTTTATTTGAAGCAAAACAAACTTTGTCAGGGCTCTTGTCTTTCACCAGACACCCTGCAAAGCTGTCACGGGGCTCGTGCGCGGGTGAGGCACTGGGCTGTGTGTTTTGAAATCCTCGTCTAAAGTAATAATTCACAGAATTTTGTGGTGTTGCAAATACTATAAATAGTTGTTTTGAGGGACTTCTCCTCTGGCAGGATTTTTTCCATAGTTATATTGAAACAAATCTTAAATAACTCTATTTCCCTTTTCATTTCAGAGGAGAATTATTCAGACTGTGGGAGTAGTTCTGCCTCGAAAATTCCCCAAACAAGCAGGCTTGGGGGGGGAGAGAGGGAAACTTCAGTGGAGATGCTCATAACATCATCTGTATTCCCTGTCATCCCACTAGCGTATCCTTTTAAAAATGCCCGAGAGCGGCAGATGGGGTGTGCCATCCTCCTTGGTGAATATTTCTTTTTCTCCTGATGCAGAGTCGCTGCTTGTTTGCTTTTGACTTGCAGCCGGAGAATACTCAGGTTTTTGTTTGTACAGTTCTGGCCCATTTTTATTTACATCAAATCTGGTTGTCTTTAGTAAACCAGGAAAGTGGCATTTCTTCCTCCTCCCTCCCCAAAAGGTCTGTGTCCCTTCCCGTCCATGCCATGGGCACGGTGTCCCGGATGGCTGCGGGTGGGTCAGTGCCTGGCTCTAGCAAGAGGGGAAACGGGGAAAAGGGAAGGGGCAGCGGGAGCTGGCCCCGCTGCTGAGCGAGGAAGGGGTTTTGGCCGCGTGGTTTTTATGCCAACCAGTGATGCACTGAAATCCCCTCGGCTCCGTTTCCCCTTTCTCGAGCAGCATGGAGCCGTCTTTCCAAGACTGATGGATGTGTGCTCTGTGGTTCCTCTTCCAGACAGGGCTCTGGGTGGAAGGGGTGGGGGCAGAGACCTGGCAAGTCCCGGAATGAGGAAAATGGTCCCCTTGTGTGGCTTTCCTTGGGCATGTGGTGGGTTTAGGCTGTCCTGAATCAGTCTCACGGCTCTGGAGGTGGCAGACAGGCTCTTACTGAGGTTTTAGCTCAAGTCCTACCCACGGGTGCTGCGTCTGGGGCTGATGCAGGTGTCAGAGACATCGGGAGCCTTTTCACTGCCTTTATGGGGAACCTCTGGGTTGGTCCCGTGTGTGACAGGCATCAAGCATGCTGCTCCCATTGGTGTCAATGTGAAGGGATGGGGAGGTGGGAGCTTGGGAGCAACGGACCCCGGGCCGTCCTGCTGGCACTTGTTAAAAATACTTGTGTTTAAGAGTATGCAGTTGGGCATACTTAAATTGCATTTAAGAGAATGCAGTTGGGCATGAGGAGTAGCTGTGCCATTATACACTGTGTTTTGAATATCTCCTATCTAATGTGTGTGGCTTTGTGCTGCTGGCACCTTTCAAAGCCTGAATGAATATAAAAAAAAAAAAAAAAAAAAATCTCACTGTAGGAGTGTAACTGTGTCCTGGTGCCAGCAGCTTTTCCTGACACAAGAGGCTGGGGGCTGGGCGGGCAGGTTGCGGAGGTGCATCTTTGCTGTCGGGTTTTTTGGTGTTTGTTCTGGTGGGGCAGAGTGCAGTCATTTGAATGCAGTGGTGACTAACGCAGCTTCAAAGCCTTCAGCGTGCTTTATTTTGCTCTTTGCATTTTTTTTTTTTTTTCCCTGGCAGCATCACGCTGGTGACTCAGGGTTCCTCCACGCTGTGCGGGGTGGGCTGGTCACTGGTGACCGGGGATCTTGTGGCTTAAGGCAGAAAAATTATGTGAGAGCCTAACCTGTGCATGGGTCGGCTGCTTTGCTCCCTTTCCATCCCAGTTCACCCTGAGGTGGACTGGTTCTTCCTGGGGGACTTTCTCATCCTTGCTGTACCAGTGATGCAGGTGCTGATACAAAATTCCTGTTTCTGGTACTGCAGCCGTTAGCAAAGCCGGCAGTAAGACCCATGCCAGAGATCGCTCAGCAGCACGCCCGCTCCTTCACCTTGCTCCTCCATCCTCTGGTTTGGCCGGGGCGCTTACCCCAGGCGTGCACCAGCCCCGTGTCTGTGCTGGTGGGGCTCCCCCGTAGCCGTGGCCTCTCTTGTCCTGGCAGCTGGGGACATGATTTACCGCCCACGTATTTCCTGGGTCACGTTGAAGAAGTCCCACGGAGTTGTTTCTTTGGCCCAGGTGGGTTAAGCCGGATGCACCTATGGCACGTGGAGTGACCATGAACAGTTTCTGTCTGTTTGCTCGCGGGAGCTGTGGTCTCCCCGGCAGAGCCGCTGGCAGCTGGAATGGGATGCCCTCCCCGATCGACGGGGTGGGTCTTGGCTCGGATGACCACAGTGTTAGCAGAATAGGACTTTGTTGGCTGAAGTGCTTCTTTGCAAGAAAATCACTCCAGCTCTCCACACTTCCCTGCCGGGAAGGCTGGCTGTGAGGCACTGCCTCGAGGAAAACCTCGGAGCACATCCCAGCGCCTGATGATCCCAGTGGCAAATGCAGTTGTACCTGAAGTCAGATTTTGATCTGTAGATCCTGCGACATGGACCTGGTTCAGTGAAGCACTTCAGCGTGCGTCTGGGTTTATGCCTCTGGTCTGAAGCCACCCTTATCTCTGAGAGCAGTTAATTCTGTGTTCAAATACTGTGCTGAATCAGAACCTATTTTCCTTAAGCAGTAAGTTCGTTAAACACACACCATTTCTCTTACTAGTTTGCAGAGCAAACTACAGTTCTAATGTTACTGGTTCTCAAGTAGATGTTTGCTTAAGATAATGAATTCTTTAGCAAGTGTGGATGCTCTTAAGAAGCACAGCCCAGCCTCGCCAGGATGAGGCTCTGCTCGCACCGCTGGCACTCTCCGGGACACGGTGGTTTTTCACGTTCTCTTCTTCCAACACGTCCTCCCACGCTCTGTGGTGTCTCTGGTCTCGCCACTGTAAATAATAATTGCTAACAGTTCATAGGACGCACAGTACTTTGCATTTCTGTCCTATTTAGCTGATTCAGACAGATTCCTGAGGCTTCTCCTGCTCCCAGGTGACTTGGGCAGGTTGGGATGGCACTTGCCGGGCGGGTGCTGCTGAGGTCGGATGAGGATGGGGTGGGGTGCTGGGGTGCATCCCGCCCGCTGAGGCTCCCCGAGGCAGGGCGTTCACTTACCCGGGGGAGATGGAGATGTGAGGAGGGACGGTGACCTGCCCAGAGCCTTGTGGCAGACTGCTGGGGCTCCTGGAGCAGCTCAGGTCTTCAGGGACATGTTTCTTGCTGCAATCCAGTCCGGTGCCTTGGGAAGGATTTATGGCAAGACATACCAGCCAAGGCTCCAGATCTTACTTTGCAGGTTAGTTTTTGGGCTGTCCCTTTTCTTTCCCGGCTTTGTCCCCGGTCCAGTAGGTTAAGTTGATTTTGCTGGTCGCAGTGTGGGAAGTGGGGACGCATGTAGCTGAAGAGATGCTGTCTAGGTGTTGGAACAGCGAGGGGTGAATAAGAAAGTCCCCTGTGTTGTTTAACTCATTGCTTATGCTGCTTGGTGTGATTTTTAGGATTAAATTTAATCTTTGTTACTCCCTGTATAAAGGCAAGAATGTGTTGTGCAGGGTGCTGGAAACCTGGTCGGTTTGTGAGAGGAGTCCTGAGCAGAGAGGGGACAGTTGTGATGTAGAGGGTACAAAGTGGCAGATTTCAAGCGTACTGTTAAACTGATGTTTATGTCCCACGCCATCATTCGACACCCGGTACAGTTGTAACTGATAGATGCTGTGAAAGGACTGTAGCATTGATCTGAAAACCTAGCTAACTATGTGCAGAGTTTAAATCAATGTTATAAATATAGTTAATCTCAGTGTATTCCTTTAATTTAACCTTTGATTAAACATTAGAGATTTTTTTTCCCTTAAACTTTAGAAGACTGCAGGGGAAAAGCAGCAAAGTGAAGAGAGGATGTTGGAAAGAGCCCTCACGGCGTACGGCTGGGTCCTGCGCTTTCTCTCTCTAATCTCTTCCGTTGGGTTGTTTTATCTTATCAAGCAAAAAGCCCCAGAAATAGAAAGTTTTCCATGGCTAACAGGACAAGCCCAGAGATGCACAAGCTCTGAGCTGCGTGTTGCCTCATTGCTCAAAAAATAAATAAATAAGTCCGTCAAATGGCAGCAGGTTGTACATGGACAATGTCAGTGTTTTATCTCCGTGGGAGGAAAGGCCTCTCGTGGAAGCAGATGTAACTTGCACCGATGCACGTTGCATCTCAGCAGCATTCGGCATTGAAGAGCTGCCCGCCTGGCTCCGTGTGCCCAGGAAGCTATCGACCTCCTCTCGCAAGGATGACAGACGGGAAAGCGGAGGCAGCCGCTTGCTTTGGGCTTGTAACAAAGAGAATTCGCAAAATATTCAGGCATTTTCCCAAGTCAAAGTCTTGGTCTGAGGGACTCCGGTTGCTGAGGAGGCCGAGCAGGGAGGTCTTGCTGGTTAGAGGTAGGTGGTGGTGTAAATCGGCGTGTTTGGATGTGTTTGCTGGCTGCCGCTGCGTGCAGGCTTTCTGCTGCTAATTAGGCGTTGGGGGGGTTCCCGCGGTGCTGCCCTGTCCGTGCTGCAGAGCACCGCACCGCCGGCGATGCACGGCCGCACGGGATCCTGCCCGGCAGGTAGCGGGGCTGGCGTGGGGCTGGCACGCTCTCCTGCCGCCGTGCCGGTGGCACCGGGTGGCTTCAGCTTCTGCTCCGGCTCCTTCTGCAGCCCCGCTCTCGCGGGAGCGCTGCGGCAGAGCGCAGCTCAGGGCATCGGTGCTGCCCCGCTTGCCACTGGAAAGGAAAATTTGCCTTTTAGTAAATAATGGCTCAAGAGCATCTGCCTGGCAGCTGGGTTTGCCCTTCAGACCCTGCAGTGGTGCAGGGACCTCTCAGAGGGGTGGTTGTCGTCAGGGGGGTCTTGTTGTCCGCTCTGAACAAACGGAAAACCACTCTTGGGTTTTACCTGTGTCTGCAAACAAACGAAACCCAAACCATCTGATTTAGACCTAAAACTACTGAGACCTCCAGTGACGGAGCTGCAGACTTGAGGCAGAGACGGGGCTGGATCATTGTCGTGGGCGATGTCAGAAAGTGCTTCGCAGGAAAACGAAGTCCCCTCCCTGCATTTGCTCTGTGAATGCTGGAGCTGGTGGTGATGCCGCAGGTCCGGTCCTGTCCCCTCCCGGCAGCAGGAGATGCCTGCCAGCTCTTGGGATGTCGCAGGGCCACATCCTGCAGCCGTCCCCGAGGTTACCCCGAGTGACGTCGGGCGTCTCCTCCGAGCGAGGGCAGAGGCACCGAGCCCTCAGTCTTAAGCAGCACAGCTTGCAAAATCAAACCTCACGCGTAGCCTGCATTTAAAGGTGTGTGTGAGCTGGCTGAAGGATTCCGGAGTTCGAAGGCGAATGGAAGAAATCTCCGTTCTCCAACATTGCCCGCTTCCAGTGCTCAAACACCTGCAGAGTCTCTCACCGCTTTCAAAACTCATGACACTTTATTTTTCTTTCTTTGGTGGCTCTGAGCCTTCCCATGGCAGCTGGGTCACGCTTCAAAGGTTTTCCTTAACTTTGCTGATATTGGGAGCATTTCTGATTTGCTGCCCTTTTTTTTTTTTTTTTTTTTCCCCCCTTTTTTAAAATGAACGGCAGGATCCCTAAACGAGGAACCAGAGCTTTAAGGTGACTCCTGCAATTTCATGATTCATTTAACATCCCACAAGGGGTTTTTTGTAGCTTGTTTGAAGCGTACCCTCTCGACAGCACTCCCCTGCGGTCCTGTGTGTGCCAGGACTGGCGGGGGGACAGCCGGGGGTGTGTGTGTGTGTTTTCACCAGGGCAGAGCAGTCACCCAGCACCGCTGCAGCAACCACAAACTTTATCCAGAGATCAGACTTTAAGAGCATCACAGGGGAGGTGACGGGACACTTTAGACCCTTTCCATCCTAATTTTGGGAGCAGTTGTATCCGGTCTCCCGTGCGGTGTTGCTTTGGGGTTGCAGGAGGTTCTTCTTTAGGTGAACGCCTGGCTGGGGTCTGGTTCTTGGAGCCTCTGTCATCGCTGGGGCCAGGATCTGGCCACTCTGCCACAGACCTGCGCCTTCTCCTTTTGTCTCCCTAGCCTACAGATCTGGGGCTTGCACGTGGGTCGGATCGAAAGATGCCCCATAGCATCTGCGGTATTCAGGAGGTGGGAGTGGGAGGATGGAGGTGGGCAGGATGACTGCAGTCCTATATTTAGGCATCTAGATGGGCATCTGTATTGGACTGTGCTACTCTATCGAACTTTATCCCCCTGAGAAACTCTGTCTGTGGAGAAAGGGAAATTCCTTTCAGCCACCAAAGTTTTTCACAGTATTGTGATCTGACTCTTGTTGTTGTTGTTTTTAAAGAAACTACATTTCCAAGTGTTACTTTGTTTGGCTTGAATGGAGATTATCTTAAAGCGTAAGTGGAGGCATCCTGCTCCTCTTGGCAAACCTGTCACGTGGCTGCTTCCTAAAGCTGTGCTGGGTTTCTAAAATTAGTGTTCCCTGCCGGATACCGAGCGATTAGGTCTGTTAATAGGTGACGGTGACTAAGGAGGTGTCATACTTTAATCCTGTAAAGAAATGCCTGGCCGCGATGGGCCTGATCCGGAAGCGTGCTTGGGAACTGTAATTTCTGTGGTCCGTGTTACGTATTTCAGACCTCTTACCATGCGCCTCCTTCACCCAAGACGCTCGAGCCTTCCCGCCCCGGCAGGCTGCGGTCCGGGGGAGCAGGAGGCAGCTGCCCAAATCTGCAAATCCTGGACCAAATAGGCAGAAGGGACTCTCTGCTGGCACCAGATGCTCAGGTGAACCTGCAACTGGAGCATCCTCAAATTGGCACCTCCAGCAAAGACTTGGCGAATGTCCCCCATTAAAAGGCTGTTCCAGTTGCTCAAAAGGTCATGCATTAAATTACCATGTAACTGTGCAGTTTATCTCTAATTAAAAAAAAAAAAAGGCAAGTCTCCCTGCTTTCCCCCAGGCTTACTTGACTTGGAATAGGAGAATGATAGACAGCTCATGCCAGATGAATGTTTAATGATAAATGATTTCCCTGTTTCCCCTGGAGATTGATGTTTTCCCCCCTCAGGCACCAGCTCCCAGCAGTGGTTCAGCTCCTCTCATTCATTCTCGGGCATTCCTGTGTGCGAGCATTCAGCAGAGCTGAGCAGAAATCACTGTTCCCAAAGCAAACACGGGATATTCCTTTGCTTTCCTGCAAGCCCCAGATATTCAAAACCAATGACCCAAATGCTAAAGAAAAAAGAAAAAGAAAAAAGAAAAGAAAAAAGAAGAGTATTTAAAATACAAGCTTGCTGGCTTGGAGCGGGGTGGCAGGGCTGGTGCAGGGACGGGCACTCAGTCCCGTCTCCTTCTGTGGAGTGAACTCTCTTGCCTTGGTTTTAGGATATTTTTTTTTTCAGGTCAGTGACCGCTCTGGAATTTTGGGTAGTGTAAAAAGTAAATTTAACACTGTTTGTACGACAGTTAAAAATTAAAAGGCTCGGAAGGGCCGTTAAAGTGGAAGGAGGCTGTTAGCTGCGGTCAGGAGGGTATGGAGGAGTCAGGGCTTTGAGGGAAAGGGCTGGGGGAGCGACAGCCATGAATATGTGATAACTGTTGTGTCTGGTAGATGGAGCTGGCTGTGCCAAGTGCTGCCCCTCAGCAGCCCTGGGCTGTGGGCGAGCAGGACCCGGTGCCTGAAGAGGTTAAACCTGGGCTCTGCGGAGTCGTCTGTGCAATTCCTACCTTGAACTAGTTAATGTCTTACGGGGACGGGTTAGCATCCAAAGAAAACACGCTACCTAAATGCCTTACTGCACCTGGGCAGCGTGTGCGCTGGGGATGGGAGGTCACAGCCTTTGCCAGGGCCCGGGAGGTGTCCGTACCCTCTCCAGGGGTGGCTTTTTGGCAGTCTGATGGGAGATCCATGGCTCGGTCACTGTAACTGGCCCTTGAAGTGTTCATATTTAGTGACCTTAAATAGTTTGACTGCTGTCTAATACAAAGATGTTTTTCCCCTCCTGATGTTCAAAGATGAAACATCCTTTCCTTGTGAAGCAGCCAAGCTTTTGCTGCAGGCGCTGTGCAGGCGACGTCTCGAAGGAGCATAGCTGGGGAGTGGTGTACCCCATGGTTTGGTGGCACTTGAGCATATTCTTTACTTTGTATATTAGCATGCCAGCAGATCAGGGGAAAGGCAGCAGGACGCAAGGCAGGAACGCTGCCTGTGCCGCAGCATTGCAGCAAGAAACACAGGTTTCCCTGGGGAGAGGGCATGGGAGCAATATTTGCTCTGGATGAGGTATTCTGGTACCTCTCCCCATCTGCAGGAGTGTGCCTGAATGGGGATGTGTGCCTGGCGGGCAGCTCTGGCCGTGCCCCTGCCCACGAGCATCGGTCTGCCCTCCGGCAGGAGTCCGGTCTCTTCCTGGGGTTCCCCTGCCGCTCCTCAATAGCAGGCTGGGGGTCTCGGGTGCCTCACTTTCTCATTTCTCCCCGTGCAGACTGCAGATACACGTGCCACCAGGAGTGCCGCAGCCTCATCCAGCTGGATTGCCGCCGGCCGGGCCAGTGCCAGAGCCAGCTCTCGCCTGAGAGCACCCTCCTGCCGCCCTGCAGCCAGGTATGCCGGGGAGGGGGCTCCGCGGGGGGGTCTCCAGCCTCATGGTGACCGATTGCATCTCCTTCAGAGACCTGATTTCTTGCTCCCAAAGGGTTTTACAGGAGGGAGGTCTTGTCAGCGAGGTCAGTCCATCTGTCCTGCAGACCCAGGCAGCGCTCGCTAATGAGTTGCCTATGTACTGTGTACATCTTGCCCATATGCCCTGCCTGGGTGGGTGCGATCTGGCATGAGGGAGGTTGTGCGCGCGGGCATCCCCCTCGCCGTAAACGCGTGTGTGGAGCTGTGTCGTGTTTAAAATGCTGCTGTTGGCCAGGCTGCCTGGAGCAGAGCGGGAGAGGAGCGGTGCCCTCCAGGGACGTCGGCCCCCGCGCTGCAGCCCGGCCATGTCCCAGTGCCGGTGAGGGAGGGTTGATACTGGCATTAAATTGTGTCCCAGCACTGGGTGCAAAGTGCTTGAAAAGGAGCAGCAAAGGTGCATTTCTCCTGCATCTTGGCAGAGCGTGAGCATGGAGTTTGCAAGGAGCTCCGGCTTAATAGCCTTGTTTTAAGAGTTTCAGTAGTCCCAGGGGATCGAGACTCTTCAATCTGTATTAGGGATGTGCAGTAATCCCCAGGACTACTCCGGAAGGCTTAGCTGTTTGCTTAATCCCCCCAAGGGTCCCGTGGTGTCTGTGATGCCGGCAGTGGCCTGCGAGCCAGCGTGGGTGTCTGCTGGAACAGGCTGCAGCGTGTGCCGCAGGGCACAGTGAGACTGTACGATGCCACGCAAGTTGAGATGTAATACACTTAATGCTGGAAGCTTAAAACATTGCTTAGAAACCTGCCTGAAGTGGATTTGACTTGCACAGAGCCTTTTCAATCTCTATATGCTTTTTAAAAACTGTATTCTCTCCTTCATTATAACTGTGCATTTATAATTCCTCTTTGTGGAGGACCTTGATGCACTTGTGCAAAACTGGAAATGGAAACGTGCACTTTTTCAAAGAAGATGTGGGGTTTCTGTTGGGCGTGTGAGGAGCTGGCGGTGGGGTTTGCTTGTCGTCTGCGCTTTGCTGTGCAAGCTCTGCAGAGCTTGGCCTCACCAGCACGTGGCTGGGCCATTGCTGCTCAGAAGAAAATGGTCAGGAGGGAACCTGAAGTTAGATGAGATTTATCTTATCAGTTATGCGTTACAAGGGGACTCCGAACGGATTCTCCACTGAGCCTTGAGGTATTTGTATAAGGGTGCGAAGCCAGATTGGTGTGTGTTTACATCTCCTTTGGCTGTCGTTGGGCTTCCCTCAGCAGCATGAGAAAAGCTTGATTTTTAGAAAAATTAGAAAGGCTTGTTTATTCTTCAGGGTGATAACACCAGCCGGGGGTTATTGATGGTCCTAGTAATAAACATGGAGCCTGCGCTTTGTGGCAATTCATCACTCTGACGTGTCTCTGGTGTGATCCCGGGAAGGGGGAGGCATTTTGTGCCAAGGAAACAAAAGTCTCTCCGATTACAGGGGGAAACAGAAATCCATAAACTCATCCCGAGGTCCTGGTCGGGGATCACACCTCTGAACCCTTGGCACAGCAAAGCGCAGTCTGGAGTCTCGTTACCTGTGCTGGGAAAGGCTGCAAGGCTCGGGGGGGACAGGAGGTGTGTGGGCTGGTTTGAGGGTGAACGAGGGTGAATCACTGCAACAAAGCTCCATTCTCGTTTGTGGATAATGGATAATCAGGGAAAAATCATCTTCAAGTTTACTTGGTCTGAGCCCGTAAAGCTGAGTACACAGCCACGTTCCTGGTGTGTTTCTGTTGGCCAAGCAGGTTTTGCTGCTCAAAAGAAGGATGGAGGGAAAACAGTGTCAGTATTCCAGAAAGAGACTAATAGGGTGCCTGAATACACTGGGCAGGGGGGAAAGGGGATTGCACACTGAAAACACAAGAAACTTAACTTAATAGCTGGCATAGTTGGAAGTCATCAATGGTATTATCAATTGTAAGTAAACTAGAAGCATCGGAGAAATAGCTACTTTAATATCACATAGTTAAGTACTGTTACTGTGTAATACCAGGCATTAATAATTTGGGCTTTGATCCAGCAAAGGACTTGAGTGCATTACATTTGGGTCCCAGATTAGCCTCTCTGGGTGAAATCCAGACTCCGCTGAAGCTGACAAAAGCCTCGGCCGGTCTCAGCAGCACCAGGAGTTTGGCCCCTGGTTTCGGCTGAGCTGGTCGTGCACTTCCCACCTGCGAGCTGGTGCAGGTCACTGGTGGGTGAGTTTTCTGGGGGCTGTTGTGCAGGTAACCTATTAACTGGAGCTGCTGCTGAACCAAAGGGTCAAAATTACTTGGTTTTTTTTTTTTTTGCTTGGTTGGCTTTTTACGGAGCTGATCTCCCAAGCAGGTGGACCGCAATGGAAAAGCAAGGGCTCCTTGGAGAAGCCGGTGGAGCGATGCAGTGGAAGTGCATCCAGCTTCACATGGGGCACTGCAAAGCTGGCTGCACCCTGTTTCCACCGTGAAATGCTCAGGGCTGAGGCTTCAGTGAAGACTCGACGCCTGTGCCGTTCATCGGCCCAGCGCTCACTTTCTGCTCGTGTTGCACATGCTCAATTTAAGCCTCTTCTAAATACAGCCTTGGGAAGCCGAGGAGGTTTGTGCCGCTGCAGAAGTACGTGTGCTTCTAAGAGGATAGCTTGCTTATTTGCACTGTTACAAGTTGCTTTGTAAATATGCCATTTGGATTCTTGCCTTCCTCTTTGAGATGCAGATGTTGTGTCCTCCCGCTAGTCTTTGCATTGACATCCTGGTTTGTATTCATGGGATGCTGCTGGCTGTGGGGTACAGAGCTATTAAAGGCTTGTAGCAATTTAAGTCCTTCAGCTAACAGATACAGATGGAAGGGTACGAAACACCATCTGCAGCCTATCAAGAGGGGAAGAGGTTTTCGTGCATGGATGGTAGCTTGAGCAAAGATCTTGGAGCCCTTTTGGACCAGTCGAAGGAGCCCTGTGACCTGAAGGAGTGAGTGGTAGCTCCAGTTTACAGGAGGGGTTTGCTGATGGTCCTACTGCAGATAGTCAAGCTGGGGAGTAGAGCCAAGGCTGCTGCCTGCCAGGTCCCCGCGCTCGCTGGCCTGGCGTAAAAATAGCACTTAGCGATGGTGAGAGTTGTGCCTGCAAAAGGACACGAAGGAATGAACATACGAACAGCCATCTGGGCACAGCGGTGCCTTCTCTCTGCTCGGCTGGTGGATGTTGAAGGAGAGACCAGAAACATCAGGGCACGGATGATGTGCTGCTGCTGTGGCCTCCCTGCGAGTAGCGTCGTGGGTGCTCCTTGGGGTTGCATCTGAACCGTTATTTTCAATAGCTGTCAGTGAGCTCTTTCTGATGAGTCTGACTTTGTACATTCACCTCCAGAACACCCAGTGATGAGTTCTGCAAATCTGATAGTGCGTGGCCTGGAAAAGCACTCCTTTTGGTGTTAAACTTACTGCGCTCTTCATGTGAACATCTCTCGCTATTTTGTAGCTCTCCATCACGTCTAGGTTCTCTCCAGTCCTTCCTTTCCAGATCCAGGCTGGCCCCAGGCATAGACACCTTCCTGTGCCTCTAGTCTGCCCTGCCCTTCGCAGTACCTCTTGTAATTTGTTATTCTTTCTTGGATGGGCTGGCCAGGTCTTGTGTGAAGTATCTGAAGTGTGGGCATAGGATGGATTTATTCAGTGGCACAATACTCTCAGGCCTTGTTCCCTCTTCCTTTTCTGAAGTATGGTGGAGAATTGTTAGCATGTACGTTAGTACCGCATTGCCTAAGCAGAGTCCTTTTTAACACGGTATGTCAGGCTTTTCTTTCGTCCCCTCAGCCTGCTCCTGAATACGTGCTGGGTTTCAGATGGGTGGGGAGAGCCTGCACCGGGATGTGCTGCATCTCCATGCCCTCGCCGAGGGAGGATGATAGCCTGTGGGGAGCGGAGCCCTTCCCCTGCCCGGCTCCAGAAATGCCTGTGATCTTCACCAAGGAGGAAGGTCACAGCTGCTTTAAAAGCTGCTGGGTAAAATGCAGGGTATTAGCGGGATGGCGGCGGCTCTGGAGGGGCCGTGGGAGAGTGGGATGGAGGAGGCGGCTCTGGGGATGGGTCTGTGCCAGGCTGGGTTTCCGCAGGGCTGCAGGGGGAGAGGGGAGCCGGGGTGATGCTGTCGCTCTGAGGCTCTTTCCAAGGCCAACACAGCATTTTAATCGCTCTGGACCGAGCGCTTCTTGCAAACAGGACCGAGGACCTCAACGGCTTTTTGCTGGGCTGCAATCAAAGCTGCCTCAGGCGGGTGCCAGCGCTGCTGAAATCGCTCCTGCTGCTCTAAAATTAGCTGCAGAGCAGAGAGGCACCCACTGCCTCCCAGAGTGTGATGGCCAGGGGCTCCTGGCACCCCCAAGAAGGGTCCGAGGCCGTGTCCTCACCAGCCTCCCCCTTTCCCCACCACCTTTCGGCAGTGCGGTCAGGCTCGGTCCAGCCTGGGCTTGCTTCCCTAGGACAGCAGATGCAACGCAGCTCTCGAGGATGAGCTAACGGGGAAGGAGCACGAAGCCAGCCTGCCATGGCGATGTATTTTTGGGTAGCAAAGGAGGGGCTGGGCAGTGCCCAGGGCCAAGCCCAGCGCCTCGGCCCCGGCGTGCAGCGGGGTGAGAAATTTTGCAAGAGGAAGTGGCAGGGCTGCGCGGTGCGAGGCGAGCGCAGGAAGGGGAGGCGATGCTGCGCGGGTGCCCGGGGGACCAGACCGCGGGCGGTGAGCGAACCCGGGCGCCAAGAGCGGGAGCAAACTCACAGCTCTGCCCCTTCCATGCTGCCCCAGCGCCTCCGCGCAGGGAGGCGGGTGGAGGAGGAGAGGGAAGGGTTACCCGGCACGGCTGCCTGTTAAAGAGAAATAGCTCCGCTGGCTCTGGAGGATGAGCAGAAGGAGCTATTGCAGATAAGCGCCGGCGAGCTGAGGATGTGAGAGCGGGCTCGCTGCTGGTGCGGGAGCCGGAGCGGGGATCGCCGATGGTCGCCGGCCCCCCGAGCCCCCCGGCGAGCCCCGTGCGCGCTCGGCCTCTCACCTCTGCTGGGCTTCGATGACCATCGGCAGCAGCATGAGCAGCGGGTACTGTAGCTTGGATGAAGACCTCGAGGATTGCTTTTTCACAGCAAAAACCTCTTTCTTCCGGAGCACGCCGAACAAGGTCCCTGCCAAGGTAACAGCTTAAAAACTAGTGAGAAGGGCTGTGCTGGGTGGGAGGTGGGGGGGTTTGCCGGCAAGGGGAGATGTCGGGGTTCCTGCACGTTTGGCTGCAGGTGCTGCCAAAATTAGCTTGCAGCGGGAGTCAGGGCAGAGCTGCTGGCGGGGAGGAGGGCTCTACCTGCCTCTTGCAGGCTCCCCGCTCCTGTGCAGGGGGTTTGCACTGCTGCAGATTTTTCTCAGCCACGTCTCAACCTTTTGCATGCCGGGCTGGCCCCTTCCCGGGGGATCCACGGTGGAGGAGCTGACTCCAAATGTGTTATTTCAGCTTTAGGGGGGCAGGCAGCAACCCTGCCAGCTGCCATCCACGGGTCAGGCTCCTGGCCAGGGACCTGCGGTTTGGCCTCGCAAAATATGCACCACTGGTGAAAATTGCACCTGTGAGGTGGATAGGGAGATGGGAAAGTTACAGGACTAAATTAATCTGCAAACTTATTAACACAGTGATGAATCTGGTCCTTTTCTGGGCACTTGGGTGCATGTGTACCTGCCTTGGAGAAGGAGAGAGCGCTTGCCTGGGCAGCGTTTCGCCCCAGGATGAGATTTCTGTATCAGTAACATTGACAAGGCTGCTTCATATTTTTAAAGTGTTTATTTAAAAAAAAAAAAAACACAAGAACATCCCCATCATAAACTTTGGGGCCCCAACCAGAACTGAGCATAAAAGGAGAAGGCGAGAAGGCGCTGCTGCGGAAGTGGGGGTTTCGCTCAGGAACAAGAGCCCTGCAGCGCCGAGAGATGAGATCTGGCCCGGGGAGCAGCTTTTTCACTTAGAAATTCCCCTGTAAACCATCAGCACCGACGCGCTCCTGTTCGGGCTCTGCTATATTTGCATGCCCGAGGCTGCTGAGCTGCAATCTTCAGCAGGTGCCTTGGGGTTCAGCTTTCTGCAGCGTGGGGTCCAGAGGGCTCTCCAAGCAACCTCGGCTGTTCTCCTTGCGGGGTGTGTGTGTGTGTTGCTTTGGGGGAGAGTTTCAATCAACTGGCTATTTTATTTTAATTTCTTTGAAGAAATGCTCTCTTGGGTTTAACATGGGATATTCCCTGTTAGCTAGCAGCTCCCTCTCGCTATGATTAACCGACATGTACTGCTGGTTTTTAAATGTCATTTGATGATTCATTTGTGTAGGAGATGTAAAAGATCACGGTGTTAGTGCAATAGGCGCTGCACCCCGTGCCGGTTTAACGCTGTTCTTTTTGAGCCAGGGCACTGCAGATCCTCGGCTACCTTTCGAAATCAGCCTGATCACGTTCGTGCTTGGGAGCTCTCCCTCGCAGAGGGGTCAGGGGCTGCTGCAGCCCCTTTTTGCCCAGCTCCTCGCCTGGATGTGGCCGGCGTGGGTGACAGACCTTGTGGCTGCTGGAGAAGATGGAGCCTTTTGGGGGTTTGGTGTTACGGGGAGGAAACGGTTCCTGTGCATGAAAAAAAAAAAAAACCAGACACACAAAATTTGCTGCTCAAGCAAATCATGTTGCATAATGGGTCTGTGTGCGGAGGTCAGTCCTCAAATTTCTCCGGCTGGAGGTGGAAACCATCCTCAGGCCTTGGTGGAAGAAGGTTTTGGGGGGTTCATGGCATGCTGGGGGGTTGGTGGTGGTGCAGGTGCTGCAGGAGCATGAGGCTGGACCTCAGCTCTGGCTGGAGCTGGCCCTGGAGCACGGTGGGGAGGAGGAGGAGGTGGTGGTGGTCTGGTGAGGCTGGGCTGGACGGCGGGTGGAGGGCAGCAAGGAGAGCGTGTGCCTGGGGAGCAGCCAGCAAAGCAGAGGGACAGGGGACAGGCGCAGCCTCAAGGTGGGCATCTCCCTTGGGTTTTGCTTCACTCCCTGTCCCTCCCCCCCCCCCTCCCCCCCCTTTTTTACTTGGCATCTTACGTCTCTTGAGCGATGTTATTGAATGTGGAACATTTCCACCGCTGCAAGAGCTGCGTGTGGCAGCAGCATTGCTTTTCACCACCAAGTATGGTACCCGCTCCTGGCCACGGGCAGAAAACATCAGCTTGGGCCCAAAAGTGAGTTAACCTGCTGGGTGTGTTTGGGAACAGCAACGTTTGTCTGTCCCTAGATGCCCAGGAATGATTCCCAAGCCCAGGATGCACAGTGTGGTCAGCGCTGCAGCAACAGCAGCCACCAGCCTGTGGGCATGCCCTGCGCTGGGCAGGAATAAGCTAAATACAGATAACTTAGGGATGCATGTCTTAAAAGACCTAGGAAACAATCTCTGTAGAGGAAATGTGTTGTATGTGGGGTAGGAGGGGACGTACAGGCCTCCCGCCATTTAAAAAAATAGAGAGTGGAATTTGATCACTATGATTAGAGAAACGATTTTTCTGATTGAAATAACTGTATTAGTCTGAAGAGCCTCTTTCTAGGAATTTTGTAATTCCTTTTCCTTTTCAGAACCATCAGCGCAATCACTCTTCTCTAGCAAAGAACCATTTTAGATCTCAGATGTGACCTCTTCCCTGGAGATCTAGTACTTGGCATTTTCGTGACTCTTCAGCTGAATGGCTTCAGTGGCTCCTGCCTGGAGCATGATTGCTTTAAAACTCTGCAAAATTGCTCTTCAAGTCCTGCATCAGTGGCTGCCAGGAGAGCCGGCTTAGAGGAGAAAGGGGCAAGTTTCTGTCCAAGAATAGAAAACACAAAAGGAACAGAATTTGTTTGAGCCAGGGCGGGATCCAGGGATGGGGATGATGGGACCAGCTCCTGGGTTAGGGGTCCCTGAACAACGAGAGCTGGGGTAACCCAGCAGGCAAAAGACGTCTCTGCTGAAGAAGAGGGAAGCTGTGACATCGTGGAGCTGTTTGCGGTAGGATGCACGGGCGGCGTTGCCATGCTGCCAGGTGCTGGTGGCTCTGGGGCTCAGAGGAGAGACCACTGCAGGGGGGGTGCACTGTGTGGGAGGGGGCTCGGGGGGGGCGGCCGGCGGGGAGTTACCTCAGCTTGGGCAAGGGGAGTCAGAGGACACCGCAGTGGTGGTTTTGGCCCCGTGTCTGTTTTCTCCCTCTCTTCAAGCCCTCCATGGCAGCAGCATGCGGTGGTGCCTGCGATGGGGGCTACATCCCTGGAGGTGCTCGAAACGCAAGCAAAGGCTGGATGAAGCCATCTCCAAGATCCCGTCCAGCCTTGCAGAAACCCCGTAGTCCCAGAATTGGCCGGTTGTCAGGTGCAGCATCTGTGCTGGTTCGTGGCTTGCAGGTGACCAGCAGGCGTTCACGTCGCCTGTGCTGGGTGGGCAAAGGGGGCATCGCTCTGCCTGGTGCCATGCAGAAGGAGCCAGAGCGGAGGGACCGGCGCAGGGTCCAGTCCTTGGCCCATTGTCTCTGTCCTCCGAAGGACTGTCAGAGCACGGGGTGATTTCCAGAGGGGAGGCAGGTCTGCAGGGGGTCCGGTGCAGCCTGGGGCGCAGGGGTGGCCCTGGGACACCTCTCCTGGGTGGGAGGAAGGGGCTTTTCCTGGCCCTGCAAGGCTGCGATCGGTTCCCAAATGTCTGCTCCTGAGGATCAGCAGCTCCCTCTGATCCACCCAGCCTCCCTGATCCGGGCTGAGGTCTCGCCAGGCTGGTCTCTGTGCACACAGACAGTGGTGTAGTTGTGCACCCGTGGGGTCCTGTCCAGCCCAGCCCCCCCCGAGATGGAGCTCCCTGGGAGGACCTGCTCAGCTCTCGCTGCTGAGCAGGGATGTGGCAAGAAAAGCGGTTTCTAAGTGAAATCTCCATGGCAATCAAAACACCGAGCCCATCTTCACTTGCCTCTAACCTCTCTGAAATGCAGCAACGATCCTTCTCCCCTGCTCTAGAGATGCACTGCTCTCCTATGTTTTGCCTTTTCCTCTGAACCCCAAAGTAAACTGCAGCATCTCATTTGAATTTCTCAAAGGGAGTGAAATATGTTGGGGTTTTTTGTTTCGTTTTTTTGTTTGGTTGGTTTTTTTTTTTTAAATCTGTTGAATGAATCTTCCCCCCTGCCTGTCCGTGCTTGAGCAGTCGATCCTTTCCTCATATAGCGCTGTGAACCGTGGGAGCGTGCGGTGGAGGGGGAGGCATTGGGTGTTTGGCAGTGACGGAGAGCCGTGCGAGAGCAGAGGTGTCCCAGCTCTCTGGTGACTGTGATTTGGGCTGTGCGGTGCTGCCCCAGCCCCGCTGCCCCCCGCCGCCACCGCTCCCTGCTGCACCTGGATTTACAGTTCTGAGCTGCCGGTTCTCATGTTTCTGGCTCAAATTTGAAGCGTTCACGTTTCTCTCCAGTCCTCCGTGCTGCGGCGTGGTAGTCGTCACAGGGCATGAGCTGGTGATGCTCCTCTGACCTACAGCTCCCCAGCCAGCAGCACTCGGACACGCTTCTCCAGGCTTTGTTTTCTAATATTTTAAGACAAATCTTTCCTTAATAAGCAGAAGAATTGAGGGTTGATGCCCTGAGGCATAAAATCCCTTCAGAAGACGGGAAATACTCTTGCAACCTGAACATAGGAGCCAAAAGGAGAGCTTGGGCTGTGTTTTTGGGAATGCAAATTGTCACAGCATTGCTGATGTAAATGGCGATGGACCTGTGCCCAAGCACACCAGGGAGGAGTTGGCCACTCCTGCCTCTAGATAAGACAGTCATTGCCAAGAACGTGGTGATACTGGGCCAAATCCATCTCCACCGTTCTGCTGTTCAAATTCATTAACTAAATAGCTGGTGAGGAGAATTGGCTGGGAGCGAGGGGGCAGGGATAGTGTCTCTGAGGCTGGTTTGTGGCTGCGGGGAGGCAGCCCTTGCTCCAAGGAGCATCCCATGGAAGTGCACGCTCAGCCTTTCTACCTACGGTGCCTTTCCACAGCTGGTTTTATGGCTAGCAAGGCCACAGTTCATGAGCTGCCGGTCTTCCACCTCCTGAGCTGTGCATCCAAGCCATAACCACGTGCCGGCTCCTTGGTGCCGACTGGGGCTGCAGTGGGATGGGGAGCCATGGACAGAGGGCACCATCCCCTCTGCACTGCTGCAGCGGCATCGGAAAGCTCCCGGGTCCTACCTAGAGCTGTTATTCCCAGCAGAGAGGTCTGGTGTGATGCAGAGCTGCTGCCTTTGCTTGGTTTAAAAAGGTTTTTAAGTTGGGGGTTGACTTCTGCAAGGTGAGGGGCTGTAGGAAGGATGCTCTTCAGCTGGACGTGGACCATGTCCTGGCTGGCATCCTTGCAAACCGATAAATAGAAAAATCTGTCAGGGAGGCTTCGTTGTTGCCTTTCTTGGCTTAGAATCGCTGTTTTGAGAGTATGTCACCATAATCGTGATGGCCCATGGGTCTTTTTACCTCCCCCGTAATAGCCTCTCACAAGCTCACGGCTCATTAGATGAGCGGTAGATTGCAAAGAGGAGGCTGGTGTGGCTAACTCGCTGGGACCACGGCTGCCCGAGCCCCGGGCGATGGGCATTGTGCATCGCGGCCGCCTGCCTCTTCCCGGGACGCTTGTTCTGGGCAGCCTTTATCCTGCCGAGCATTAGCCCAAGTGCCAGATGAGGCTCAAGTCCTTTCTTACAATTGATGTTTCTTACAATTGAGAAATAATGTAGGTTATGGAAGGGGAGCCCGTTTGCAGCAGGCTGTGATGGGCAGGGGGAGGACAGGGGCACATTCAGTTCTCTGTGCTGCTGCGGGTGCCCCAGGCCACCGTGCTGCGTGGCCAGGCTTGGTCCTGTGCAGCCCCTGGGTGCCTATGTCTCGCTGCAGACTACAACTGTCTGCAAGTTATTTTATGGCAGTTTCATAGGGGATGGTGAACCCCTCGCCTGCTGAATTTAAGTGGTGCCAGCAAGCTGACAGTGGTGGTTAACCTCTGGCATCCGTGGCCGTGCAATGTTCCGCATCAGGTTTTTAACAGGGCAGGAGTGGAAGCATCCTGGCAGCTTCCAGTCTTGCCATCGCTTTCCTTCCAGTTGCACGTGAGGGTGGCGCGATGGAGGCGATGGGAACGTGCTGGTTTTGTAGGCTGGCACTGGTCGTGGTGTGCTGCCGTGTGGCCAGGCCATCCCTGAGGGTGGCTGACATCGTTCTTTCCCTGTTGCCAGCCAGGAAAGCCGCAGGTCCAGCAGTGACTGCCAGGGTTTAGGCACAGGCGGAGTTACCGAGCTGTTGTTTTGTTAACAGCTTGTTTCATCCTGTCCCGGTACAACAGGAAATGTGGCAACGGTTTATGGTTAATAGCTTCTGTTTTTCTTCCTTCAGTCAGAATTGCATATTCTGCACCAGAAACTTTGCAAAACCAGAGGTCTGGGTAGATTCGTGAAGAGCAAGAAGCAGCTGATCTAATCGTACATGATGGAAGGAGCAGCACTGCTCTTCCCAGGCCATGGCTGCCCTTCCCAGGGCTCCCCCCCCGCCGCAACGCTGGTGCTGCTGGGCTGGTTCAGGCCCTGCTCGCAGGCGGTTTTTGGTCTGTAAAACAGAAAAGCAGAGTCTCCAGCCGTGAGGTGTGCAGGGGGTTGGGGATGGATGGTGTGGTCACTGCTGGCGGCTCATGGTCTAGCTGTGCCTGAGCATCACTGCCATGAACGGCAAGAAGAGGTGAAGGGGTGAGCCCTTGGAGCCCCAGTGCCCTTTATGGTCCCACAGGGCTCCCCCAGCCCTAAATAGCTGCCGGAGCCAGGACGGCACCGCGCTGGGTCCCGTGGGACAGCTGGCTTGGCTGTGCATTAGCTCTGCTCCAGTGGCCTCGCTGCTCGGCCCCGGGTGGAGCGTGTCCCTCGGGTTTTGTCCGGGCGCTGTCGCGTGCGCTGTGCTCGTCAGCCCCGTGGTGGGATTGCTGCATAGAAAGAGATTATTAAAACTTTCTTTCCCTTGAGTCCGAGGGTGTAGGAGGAGGATGAGCTGGCGGCGGCTGGTGCAGTAGGATTATTCCTGTGCTGTCCCTGGGGTGGAAATGAAGAGCTTTTTTGCAATGCTGGCAGTGTTTTGTTGCAGTATTGGTCCAGTTGACTCTCGTAACGTTGCAGTTTTCCCTTTAAAATCGAAGCAGTTGTAAGAACTGGCGTAGCTACATTTCAAGCCCGCTTAGATGTTCGCACTGTGGAAGTGGTAACTTCTAGTTTGGTTTTTGCACCACAACTGACGTGTAAGGGACGAGGGGCTGGGGAGTCCCACGCTGCTTTATGCCATATGCACAACCTGCTCTTTCGGAGATGCATCTTTAAATCCATGGCTGCGTCGCAGCTGCTGGCAGAGCCGGGAGCCCCGTGCAAGGTCGCTGGTTTTGTTTTCCAGTGCAGGTTGGTTGCTCTCTGCACACCTTAAATTGTGCTGCAGTGGAAACAGTTAAACCATCTGTCACTGACACTGGGGGCTTAATAAAAGCAAATTAATTCCACACCGGGTGGAAGATGACTTATAACTCTAAGAGAACATAATATGGCCGTTAAAACCTGTATTTGTCAAATTGTCATAATGCAGGGTTTCTTTTTCAATTACAATTGCACGTGGAAGGGGAGAGAACAACCTGTTACGCGTAGCTGTGGCCGCGCGATCATGTAAATTGTCAGAGTTGTGACGGCTGAGGGTTGGAAGCCCATTTGCTTGGGGCAATCCTGACATCAGGGTGTTCGCTCTTCCAGCCGCAGACGAAGGCTCGGCATGGCGGAGGTGCTGTGCTGCTCTCGGGGTTTGGCCGTGCCGGCTGAGCAGCGGGTGCCGGTGCCGGTGTGCTCCTGTGTGCAGTGGGATCCTGGGGTCTGTGGATGCTTTGGCTTATGTTTGGGTTAGTCAAAACAAATAGAGGTGGTAAATAAATAAATTATGGGTTTCTTTCCTAATACGTTTTCCCAGACTAAGGTCTGAGTATCAAGAAGCTGTGGGATGGGCAGAGAAAGGCAGCGATTTGGGGAAAACCTTCACGCAGGTGGGACCTGAGCTGCCTGCTGCCTTCCCTGCCGCTGCCAGGGCGGGAGCAGCAGGCGAGAGGGGCAAAACTGCCCTCCTGCCAGAGCAGCGTATCCCAGCCGCCGGCTGATTCCAGCTCCTGGGAACAAAATTCCATCTCCACCAGCAGCAGCAGGGCAGCTTTGGGTGCCTCGGCAGGGTCCCGCTGCCGTGGGAGCGCTGGGGAGGCTGCTCAGCAGAGCTCTGCGGCGCAGCTGACCCTGTGCCTCGCTGGAGGAGTACGAGTGTTTTGCGAGGATCGGGGTGCGCTGGGGGAGCCGGGGGGGCTGAGCAAGCCGAGAGACCAGCAGGTACATCTGATCTGCCAAGATGCATGTGTGGGGAAGGCTGGACACCAGGGGCTGGGCAGCAGTTTGTTGATGGAGTTGTGTAGGGGCATGGTGCAAGACCTGTGACGTGGTGCCACCAGCACCGTGGTCCTGAGCCAGGCTTCCTGCTCCTCCTCCTGTGAGTGATTTAGGTTCCCCGGAGCACGAAGCAATTAGCGTCTGCTGTATGCCTGCTGTGAAACCCTGGGGACCGGCACCGCTCCAGGCTCCTGCGGTCCTGGGTGCACCGTGCGTCCTCCATGGAAACCGGGTGGCATCAGCGCACGAGCTGCTCCAAAAGCTCTTAATTGCTGGTACACGCTGTTTTCCTCAGCTGGAAACATCACAAGAGGGGAGGGACATGCCCCGCTGGGGAGAAACAAATTGCAGTGACAGGGATGGACTGAGCCGCTCTGTTTGCTTTTGCTGTGCGTGTCTGGGTGGATGCTGGTCTGCACCGGGTTGTGTTTGTGCCATGGATGAAGTGTAGCGTACGTGCACAGCATGCCTTACCGCTGCAGCTGTGCCGTGCAGCTACAAGTCTCTCTGCATGCAGGAGGGGACGGTCCCGGGGTCTCGCTTGCTGTGGGATTGGGGTGGGGGCTGGCCCTGGGGGGTGGCAGCACGGCTGTGCCCATCTCCAGCGCTGTGAAATGGGTGACATGAGGAAGTGGAGGGTTTCTGAGTGCACATATTCTGTTAACTTAAAGGGAAGTTTTTTTGGGTTTTGTTTTTTTTGTTTTTTTTTTTTTTTTCCCCAGCGCTACTTTTGAAAATCTCTACCCTTGGCATTATTTTTCAGGACTCCCATGCCAGCCCAGCACCTGTGTGCGGCCATGTAAGATCTATTGCAGTCAATAGACTGCAGTGAAGTATGTGCCTAAGGACTTTGACAAATTGGGGAGTTGAAATTGCCATTATGATAAGTGGATGTTTATGTGCAATTCTTAAATACCCCAGGAAAGCTTTGCTTTTATTTTCTTAAGGCACCGAACAAGAAGGAGACTAATACAATGTCAGTGTTCCTCCATTGGGTTACTGCTCCGGATCGGTGTTTCGAGAGGTCTCGTACTGTTTGCCAGTCTCGAGTAGAAATTGTGAAATCTCACTTGGGAATCGCTTGAATGAATTCAGAGTCCCAGGACTGTAGCCATCTTGCCAGATTGCAACCAGGATTTCAGTTTGTCCTGTGCTTGATTCTCCTCCTAAAAGAAATATCATGGGTAGCCTGGGGCGATACTGGCTTATTTACAGCTTACTGCATCCTGGTCTCATGTGCTGCAGGGCTGCCTGGGAAGAGACGGGCTTTGCTCCCAAAGTTGCTTTTTCACCCCCCCCCCCTTTTTTTTTTTTTTTTCCCCCCTTCTTGGAGGTTACAGGTTTTGTTCTGTACCGGCCTTGATAGCACATCCCTTCACGCTTTCTGCTCTCTGCTAATGCTAACTTCTGAGCAAGCCCACATAAAATATGGGAGCGCTGCTCGCAGTTTCAGGCAGTGCTGGCAAAATATATTCATAGTCTGTCTCTGGGGAAGGTGGTGAGTTATGGAAAGGCAGCAGAGCGCTGTGCTGTGAAATCCGGCCCACTGAGCATAGTCCAAGACACGCAGAGGCTTGTTTGCAGCGGGTCCGGATTTTGGGATGCTGAAGGCTGTGCTTTAGAGGAGACCCGCTCTCCTGGCTGGATGGAAAGACCCTCCGCTGAAGGGCTTTGGGTAACCCAGGCTAAAGTGGGATCAAACCTTGAAGCACAAGATAAGCCTCACGTAGGGAGTTTCCAGTGGTCTCGTGGCAATGAAGTCATCAAGGCTTCTTCAGTGCCACTGTCGGACCCGCGTCCCGCTGCTGGCAAGGCAGCGGCTGAAGGAGCCGGTGAAGAGCTCCAGCAATCGTGCGAAGGAGTGAACAGCGTGTATTGCTGCAGGCTGCAATTCTCGCTGCTCGTTTGCATCTGGCACCATGGTTTGACGTGATCGGCGTCCCCGGGCTGGAGACGTGCTGAGGGCAGGAGTTCAGCTGCGGTGCCTCGTGCGGAACGCTACTCAGCCGTGTGTCCTCGCAGGCTGCCCGCAGAGAGCTGCGGTGCATTCGGCACGGTCCTGCCCTTGCAGCAGGTTATCTCCCATGAGGAGACCCAAAGGTGGCTGCTGGGCTTTACTGTGCAGCCAGGAAACTCCTGGGTTAGTTTAGCTCCCTGTATTTAATTTTTTTAATAAATTCACAAGTGGGCTAAGAAAATCTGCATTTACCTCAGGGTCACATGAGTCCTTGCTTCCATCTCACGATTACAGGAGCCGTTAACTCTGCAACAGACTGTTCTAGATGGACGCTGAAGGTGAGCGGGTGCTTTTGTCCCGAGTACCTGCTGGGCTTGTTGGCACAGTCCCCAGGGGATGGGGATGGGATGCAGGGGGACGTCCCCAGAAGCACTTGCTGCCTGTTTGCCGGGGGCATAGCTGTGGCTCAGTAGCTTCAGCTTTGTGCTCTGGGTTTCCCTCCCCTCCTTGCCCCCCCTGCCTGGTGCAGGCAAAGCATCGGCACCCGAGGATGCCCCGGGAGCCTCGAGGGGCTCTGCAGCTGCCGAGGCTGCGCTTGAACTCTTAGGGTGGGAACGCACAAAATCCCTGCCCGTATGTGCTGGCACGTCCTTTCCTGCCTTCCAGCTGGTTTTTGGAAAAGAGTTCGCTGGTTCTCGTGTTCCTGCAGTGCCTGAGCGTGCCTGGGCTCTGCTGTCACGCTGAGCGCGATGGTGGAGGATCGCGTCCTGACATTTCATTTCCAGGGTGTCCGTGGGCCTTCGCAGCCTGTGCCACGGTACTTGGGCAGATGGGAGGTGGGAGCGTGGCTCAGGCTCTCACTTGAGGCTGCTACAAACCTTCTCTGCACAAAACCATCTGCAACTGCGTGTTCCCGGTGCCTCATCAGAGCCTCCCTCCCGGCTCCCCTGACACCGTTCCTACTCTCTCCTTGTCTCGCCCGTCCCCGGAGGAAGGCGGCCGGCATCCCACGAGCCTTGCTGCAAGCTGAACGTGTCACCTGCCTTCGAGGCTGGCTTGCCTCACTTGCCAGCGAGGAGGCTGAGTGGCCAGAGACATCTCCCTGGGGCCAGGCGGGAGCAGTGGGGTGCAGGGGCAGGCAGGGCTTGGCGGTGGTTTGCATGCTTTCCTCCAGTGTACCCCAGAGATGTATGCTCTGGCCCTCTTCTGCAGAAAGCACCTTGCTTTTCCTCTTTTAGCTGGCCTGTAACGGGCACCGTGGTCCTGCTCCCCTCTAGCGCAGCTCTTGCAGCCGCTCCGACCCCACGGCAGCATCCTCCTGGCCTGGACTGTGCCCCCGGTCCCGAGTCGGCTGAGCCCGTGCTGCCGGCAGCGCTGGGCTCTGCTCCGGCACTTTATGCAAACCTGTTCATTGCCTTTCTGTTTAAATGCTGTAAACCCTTGGTTGCATTTGGAAAGCTCCCACAAGTTGCAGCTCCACAACAGGATTGTGTTTTCCTGTTATTCATTAGCAAAATTTCCATATGTGACCCGCAGGTAAAGCCCACCTACGCGCTGAATCTGTCGCTTTACGTCCCAAGAGGAAATTGCCCAAAACCTGAGGGAGAAGCAGCAGCCGTCATCCTCCCAGCGAGCCCACACATGGGCAGACGCTGAATGGTTTCTGACACGGGCTGGGATGCCTTGACTGGGTTTGCAGTGACTGATTTATTAGTCGTGCAGCCAGCTTGCTGCTTGTCTGATTTTACTGCTCTGAGCTATAATTTCCAAAGCTTTGGACAAGAGCAGTGAGGAGTAATCCAGCAGAGATTTAACTTCAGGTTCTGCCTGGGTGAACCTGCTGGAAGGTGGTTGAGGAGCACCCCGGGTTTTTAAGGGGGTGCCTGGCTTGGGTAGACAGAGCCATGAATACCAGAAATAGGATGTGATTTTTTTTATTTTTTTTTTCCCCACCTGCATTGCAAGAAGCAAAGAAACGCTCGGCAGGTGCAGGTGGCTCTTTTCTGAAAGCGGGTTTTAGAGGCTGGATTCTTTGTCCTGGTTTGTACTGGGACGTCTTTACTGCTCTGTGCCTCAGTGTCCCACTAACTGGTGGGTTTTGTGTTACCCTCCGCTGCCTGTTACTGGTGTACAGAGGTGGTTTGGGGCAGGGACGTGGCATCCCACACGCTTAGCCTCTTGGCCGTAGGGGCCATCTCCACCTGCGCCATCGCTGCTAGCGTGAGGATCTGCGCAGCCTCTTTGTTTCTGCGTTTCCCAAGAAAAAGTAGAGCTGAGCAGATGCAGTGTTACCCGATACGTAAAACAGCTAAAGCCTGTCCCTTCTGATTTCAGAATGTAACACAAACAGTAGAAGAAGAAAAACCCGAGCCTCCGACCATCCAGGAGATCAAACAGAAAATTGAAAAATACAATGCAAAAGTTACAAACTGCCTGTTGATGAAGCTGGTATGTATTGGGCTCTCTTTACCTAACACGCAGAAAGACTGCTGCTGGTTTCTCTGGGCTGTGAACGGAGCCAGGCTGTAGGAAGGCGTCTCCAAGGCAAGAGGGCCTGTGGCTGTCGAGCTGTTCCTGTCTTCCTTACCTGATCTGCTTTTTCTCCTGCTCTGTCCTGCTTGGGTTTCCTTAGTTTTGGTCACAGACACTTGAGAGAACCCTTCCCTGCCTCCATCCCTTCTCGACTGGGAATGCTGGCACAGTAATCTCTGGCCAGCGTGTGCTGCAAATGACTTGCCGCAAATAGACGAGCCCACGTTGTTCTAGCGGGGATGAGTCACGGTAAAACTCGGGCTGCGACACTGCAGTTCAGCAGCTGTCGCAAAGTGGATTTAGAAACACAAAGTGGATTTAGAAACACAAAATGGATTTAGAAACACGAAGCCTTTCTAGAAAGAGATGCTTTTCTCCTCTCCACTGCCAGGCTTGCTTAAGCAGAGGTCTGAGAACCACAGTGGATGCCTTATATTTTGAAGCTTTGATTCCAAACTTGCTTATCACCACCTGTAAGTAAAGCCTTGGTGATATGTGGTGAGAAGACAAGGAAATAACCTCTTTTACAAACTAGAGTACTGCAAAGGTACAAACTTCACGGGATCTTAGAGGGGTGGAAGCTTCTTAAAAAGTGAAATAATTAAATTGTAGAACTTCCAAGAACAGGAGGTACGTAACTCCCTGGTGCTTGCTAACATCTGAAAATAAACCTGAAATTTATTTAAAATAGTAGATCTTACAACAATTTCCTTTGTGAAGGCTGCACAGTAACTTCTGCTGGAATGTCTTGCCCGTGGATTTTTATCAGCCCTTGACTTATAGGAGTCATTGGGGACCCAAATGTTTACTCGAATTACTTCGCTTGAGGCTCAGCAAAAATACCGTCTTGGGACTTGATACAGTCCTGGGACTCGACTGGGCTGAGCCGCGGGTGGTGGCCCTTCGGTGGGACCACAGGCCGGTGCTCCCGGCACCTGAGGTCGACCCTTGGCTTGTTTCTGCCTGGCACCCACGGATGGACTGTACAGAGCCAGGCTTTTCTCTTGATTTCCGCATTTTTGCAGAGGTGAGGGACCTGTCACGAGAATGATGATTTATTACACGGAGATGTGAGAATCCCATAAGCGGGGCATAAAACGTGAGGAATACGGTTGGGAGATCCTGCTGAACATGAGGGTAGAGACGTCCCAGAGGTTTCAAATCCTCAGTTAAGTGCAACTACAAATTACATGTAATGGTTTCCATAACTGACTTGTAGCAGTGTCGGTTTTAAGTAAGACAAGATCGCACAGACACGAGGAAGGGATGAGTCATTACCGAGTGGAAAGAACAGGAGAAAATCAATAGTGACTAACCTGAAATTACTGGTTACTTTTTACATGATTAATAAGAAACCCTCAAAATCCTAGCAGTACCAAGGGGTGGAAAGTCCTGCAGTCACCCCGCAGGCTGCAGCACTGAAAACACTGAAACTACAAGGACTGAAAGCCCCTTGTAGTGGGGGGAAGGACTGGAAAGGCTCCCTGGAGCCTGACTCCCCCCCTCTCCTTTGCTTTAGAATGACGATGGGACGTACACGGGTTTCATTAAAGTGCATTTGAAACTGCGCCGCCCCGTGACGGTACCGGCAGGGATCCGGCCGCAGTCCATCTACGATGCCCTCAAGGAGGTGAACCTGGCCGATATGACGGACAAGAGAACCTCGTTCTACTTGCCGCTGGATGCCATCAAGCAGCTCCACATCAGCAGCACGACCACGGTGAGCGAGGTGATCCAGGGCCTCCTGAAGAAATTCATGGTGGTGGATAATCCCCAGAAGTTTGCACTTTTCAAGGAGATGCGGAAAGATGGGCAAGGTGAGTTCACGCCCCCGGACCCGCCAGCTTTCCTGCGGCTGAGAGTTTTGCTTACTATTTTGTGTTGCAGAAACATACCCAAAGCATTCCTCTAGGACTCCGTGGTGTGTCAGGCAGGCAGGGTCTAAATTTCAGACGAATAAATGGCCAGACCTCCACAGGAGGTGATGCTGCTTAAGTTAACGAGGAATTACTAGTTCTCAGAAGGGGCCCGAAGCCACCTAAGACCTTACAGAGATCGTTACGGATCTGTGTTAGAGACTCAGCTACTACCACTATGATCCTGAGCAGCATGAACCGCTTTTACATGCTCCAGTTGACCTCCTGAGCTTTCCTCCGCCCTGGCAGCCAAGATCTCACTGTGGATGTCTGCTGTCCCCTTGCAGTGCTCTTCCAGAAGCTCCCTCTCACCGAGTACCCCCTGTACCTCCGGCTGCTGGCGGGCCCCGACACAGATGTGCTCAGTTTTGTGCTGAAGGAAAATGAAACAGGGGAAGTTGAGGTATGTCGGTGACTCTTGCCCTTCGTTTTTACATGAACGTTAACAGCGTTGCGGAGCACGTGGCAGCGTTGCAGAGCTGGGAGATGTACGGCAGAGGCAGCAGGGGTGAAGCAGTGCCATGCAGGCAAGGCTGTTTCCTGCTAAAGGGCCTGGGTTTGCCTTCTGAAATACTGAGTGTGATACCAACTTTTCTCCAAACTTAAATCACCAGCTGAATGGACTGCTTGTACCTTACTTAAAAAAAAAAAACAACAACAAACCAAAACAAAACCAAAAATGTTTTGGTCATTTATTGCTCCTAAATTATGTTGATTTTTAAAAAAATTTAAACTTGAGCTGTGAAAATGCTGAGGCCAGTTTTGATGGCCAACCCATAATCTGTTTACAGAACCAAGCAACGCCACTCCAGGGTTAATCCTCAATAATGAGATTAGCTAAACACTAAGTAATCCATTAATTTAAGTAGAAGCCAGGGACACTCAGGTAATAAATTCACAGTCGGTTTTTGGTTGCAATCATGCTCCCCACCACGACGAAGGCAAATGGTGGGAGCTGCTGCATCCCACGGGATTCTGCCTCCCATGCTGGGAGCGGCTCCGTGCCGCGGGGTGGTTCAGGACGTGCTGTGCTGCCAGAGGAGCGGGACTGCAGTTGGTAAGGACGCTGCAGGAATGCCGGCTTCCCGCGGCAGTGCTGAGCAGACAGAAAGCAGTATTTATTAAGTGATTGCAATCATCAGCCCGTGGCCTGCCTGTCCTCGCTGTCAGCCCGACGCTGTTGTAGGTGACAGCTGGAGCAGCCTGTCTGCTGGCACCCCGTGCCAAGAGCTTTTTCTGAAGCTCGAACAGTTTTGATAACTTTGCAATAAAATAAAGAGAACTGGCTCCTGCTGGGTAGCGTTGCCTGCTGGGACCTCGCTCCCCCTTCATAACAAGAAGTGCGGGTGAATGCTACATCAATTACTCCCATTTATATTTCAGTTCCTTAGGGAGCTGTGTCATCTCTTGCAGTGGGAGCTTTAATTCACCTGAGTAAAGAAGATTTCTATTAAATCTGCAGTCTCAGGCGCTCAGGACTGGGATGCTCCTTTATGCTGTAGCCCATTATCCTGTCTCTCTCACAACATGATGCTGTGAGATAAAGCTACCTGGAGATCAGATCCTTTTTTAAATGCCTTTTGTTGTTCCTCTTCACAGCTTCAGGGGAAAAAAACCCACAAAAGCAGTAAGGTGAATGGTGTGTGCTCACTTTCCCTCTGTTTCTGCTGTTTTTGCAGTGGGATGCATTCTCCATCCCAGAGCTACAGAACTTCTTGATGATACTGGACAAAGAAGAAAAGGACAAAATCCAGCAAGTGCAAAGGAAGTACGAGAAGTTTAAGCAGAGACTGCAACAGACCTTGAAAGAAGCCAGAGGCAAGCCTGGATAACCCTTCAGGAGGCACTGGGCATCAGACTAAGCTAGATACTATTTTTAAAATGAAAAGACACTTCTCAGGACACCTTATAGTAGTCACTCTCCCTCTTCATCCTTCCATTAAGGACTGGCTCACAGCACCCATAAAATGAACATATTGCATTTTCTTCTTCTGAAACCTCTTATCCCAGGACCAGGGCCAGTCAAAGAACGGGAAGCCTGTTTTCAAACTGTGCCCGTCACCGAACCAAACACAGCTGCTGGTTTGCTTTTCAGCTGTACCATCAGATGGAGAAGCTTCGTGGAAAATGCTCAGCGTTAAACCCAACAGGAACATCTACTGGCTAATGTTTTGAGCAGGGTAACGCTTGCTGTTGCCACTCCTCCCAGCAACTTGCTTGTTCTTGTTCGGAGGTGCTGCGGCTCGTTGCGTGTGCCCACGTGGCCGAGTTCTCATTTCGTAAGTAGAGCACAGGAAGCAGCAGATAAAGCGGAGGAGGTGGTTGCACCAAACCACGTGGGTGTTGCAGCTGTAACCAATGCCGGACGGACTTGTTCAGGGCTAAGATAGCCAGGGGAATGTAAAGTTATGACACCAAGGCAGCTGCAACACCCAAACAGTCTGTTAGTAAGCATTATTGAAACTTGGTAATATTAATTCCAGGAAAAGTCATCCATTTTGATTCTATTTAACTTCCAATTTTGAAAACAGATGTGAATTAAAGCAAATACCCCTGATGCTTAGCTACGTTAGCCAGAGTTTTACCAGTTTTCTACTCTGTAGGAATTGGGACCTATGTTTGAAGAAATTCTGTTTGAAGTGTAAAGATGATGGTTGGGGCATAGGCCGATGGTTCGATATTGAACGTTTAGCAATACATATCCAACAGACTAACCCAGGAAAACTCAAAACCGCTTTCACAGATCAAACTGATTTTGAGCTATGAACAGGTCTGGCACCGAGGGAGAGGAGCTCCAACCAGGGCCAGGGTGTGGAGGTGGCACCAAGAGCACAGGCTGCCTGTGCGGGAAAGCCTCAGCACCAGGAAGAGCAAGGGAACTATTAGCCTCAGATGCTTTCCGCCCACCACTCTCTCATACTATGCTTCCTCCTGCTAACCCTCCTTGCGCTTTCTCACCGCTCCTGTCCGTGACACACCATCCTCTCCCTCCCTGTGCCACTGTATGTGTTGTGTTCTCCTTCCCTCCCTCCCCACTTGCAATCGGTGCTCTGCCTGCGTGTCCAGGAAGGTTACCAGGTTTTGCTCTCTACGTGGAGCTAGGAGAGGACAGTGAAGTCTCTCTCTCCCTCTCTCAGGGCTCCCACCGTCTCCGATGCATGCACTGCGCATCCTTCATAAAAATCCTTGAGCTGGAGCGTCAGTTACTGCCATAACTCTAACCAGAGACCCTGATCTTGCTGACGCCATGCAGTGATCACTGAAGGGCAAGGAAGGCTGCGGGGATGCCAGTCTGAGAGAGGATGGTCCCCATGTTTCCTCTCGGTGCTTTGTACCGAGCACGCTGCACACAGCCAGGTTCAGTCTTCCCTCTGTTTACACAGGACACCGCAACAAAGCGTAAAGAGAAAACGGAACGTTAATACTAGCCGGAGTCAGATGGAGCACGTGAAAGGGTTTCATATTGACTTGATGAACAAGTGTCCCTTTGAGCTCGCTGTAGACTGCTGTGATCCCACCTGCGTGAAGTGGGAAGGGAGGCAACAGGTTATCGGGTAACAGTTACCACAGGGACAACGTGGAAGGGTCTAAAATTTACCTCAGTGCCTTTCTTTCCTTAAGTGTGAAAACTTTGCATTTGGGCTAAGGAGGAAGTTGGAAGGGGCTTTTGTCAAGAGGCCTTGTCAGTCCTGTCCCCCCAGTTGCCTAAAGTACTGTTGTGATGAGGCTGCTTTTGTCCGTAGAGGGACGAGGAACTGTTTTGTTTCCTTCTTGAAGGTGACTGCTTGGGATTCTCCCCCCCCCCCCCCGCCCCGGATTTATACTTGAGTATGTTTGTTTATAACCCATAAGAGAGTAACTGCATCACTTAAAGCCCCTCAGTTTGTATAAATGCCACTTTCTGCAAGCTTAGTTCCAGCTCATGTTTTAGTCAGTAGTGTAAAAGGGTTTGCTAACAGGGCTATGGCCTCTGGCACGCGGTGCAGGAAGGGCCTCCCAGCTGTACTGTACTCTACACCCAGATGACCTTTAACAACGTGGCGGCAGCCCAAATAGTGCAGCAGTTTTCATGCTCTGGGGCTGTTTGTCCATTTACAAGAATACTTATTACTTCACTATGCACTTGTGAAGTAATTTAAATAACATTTATCTAGTGCTTGGAGTCTTGAAAGCATTGTATAAATACTTCTGTTCGGTCAAGAGGAAGAACACTGTAAAAACTGCCATTGGTTCTGAGAAGTAAGATCCAGACGCTTGTTTTTAAATCCCTTATCTTTCTGGCTAAAAGTTGTAAAGATTTCTTTTTTGTTGTTGTTGTTGTTGTTTTCTACTAGAGTTTTGGTGACTGTCTCCCTCTCCCTTCCTGGAACCCAGCATGTCTTTGACATTTTGTAGAAGGCATGGCTTCTTATGCAATTACCGTGGATGCTGCTGAAAACCTCCTGCAAAGAGGAGGGCTGTTTCTTTTGGTTTTTTCAAGATACGGGGCATTTGAAGAGTTGGTAGATCTTGAAACTCAAATTCTCAACGGTCAGTTGAGCTGTGTGTAGGATAGAAGTATTGGCCCGTTCCTTAATTGCAAAATACTGTTGGCAGTGCCTTTGGTTAGTATATTGTCTTGCCTAGTTCGTGTGAATTTATTTTTCATGTCTATTGTAAAACATGTAAAATAATGTGTATAGAATGGAATAGTAAAGCTTCTATGGTAAAGTGAAATGCATTTTTGCAATGCTGTAATTTATTTTTACTACTCCCTAGTAATTCTATGGCATTTTTAAAAAATGTCTCACTTCCAGCTTTTTTGAAGGTTCTGAAACTACTTGTTCATATGCAGACAGTGTAAAAGACAATGAAAATAAAACTGTCAGTAATTAAAGAAATCTCTTTAACTTCTTTTTCTGGCGCCCTCCTATGGAACTGCCATGTATTAAGTCTAAAGGGAAAACACAGGAATCCTTTCTAGAAGTGAATTTAAATTTCTTAACCCTACTGTAAAGTGTTTAAGCTTCAGCTGAAGAGGTACAGAACATCTACCCCTGTGAAACCTGACCAAAGCGTTCCATTAATCTTCTCTTAATATTTTAGCTGGATTTGACAGAACTGCTATCCATGTCTGCCTGTGATAAATTACAGTTAATGTCATACATTTAAATGTATTTATATATATATATATATATATAAAAAAAATTATACAAACCATGAAAATCCAGCTAATAGAGTTCATTCTCAGTGCTGAAATGTCTGATATTAATACCTGGAAATGTTTAAAAGGATAAAATCTAAAACCAAATGGGTTTTACTTCTGACATACACGGTCTATGGCACAACACACTGGACTGTTCCAGGACGATGTGTTGGAATGTACTTTGCCTACATTTCAGTGGAGGTTCTGTTACCATGCCTTTGCTAAAAGATGTAAAGCAAGAATGTTAAACTAGCCAAAAGTCACTGTAGCCAGAAAACCAGTGCACCATTAGGAACTTCTAGAAAATATATGGGAAAGGATAATACTAGGGGTTTTATTCAGCTTTTTATTTTTATGAAAAATGAACAGCTGGAGCAACATAATTATTTGGGTGAATCCTAGACCTTGTAAACATCCAGGACTCATTTTTGAATGAATAGGGCCTGTACATTATCCTTTATTTGTTGGCAGAACACCTCTATAAATAATGAGATCTGAGTAATTCTTACAGTAGATTTTTCTCTTACTTCTTCCGGCCAAGCTTTGGAGCCTTCTCAAGGCCTTGAATATATTTCCGAGGTAGCTGGTACTCTTCTGCAACATAACCAAGAGTTCACTTCAGGTAAATATTCAGAGCTCAAGAATTAAAGTCTGTATCTTGCTGTAACCAGTCCCAGCCCAGTTCCAGAATGGACTTACCTAGCAGCATCTTGGCCAGATGATGGATTTGGTTGCCTTGGATCTGGACCTGAACTCTGTCTTTTGTTCCTGGTACTGGGGTGATGGTGGCACTGGCTTGTACTCTTTGTTGCAGAATGTTGGCCACACACTGTGGGTCTAGACCATACAGCTCAAGGTTCTTGATAATTGTCACCTACAGATTTTAATAATTATTGCAAACATCACTGCTGTAGGTATTAGCAAGTCATGTCTCACTCATCCCAGAAAAATGAGCTGCCAAAGCTGCTCTCAGAATCTGGGCTTCTCAAAACCCCTAATTTTAGTTCTCTTTTTACCTTCTTATTTGATGATCTCTGTGCTATGGTTATGTCGATGGGCTCAATGTTTCCTTTCCTGACAATAGGTTCTTGTCCAAAAAATGTCACCTGGTGTAAGGGCTGCAGTCGTTCAAGGCACCTGAACAAAGTTTATACATCCAATTAGTCTCTACAGTACAGCAAGGCTGATGTTAACTGTGCTTTTCCACTGCAGCCTCTCACAGGTTTGTGAGACTACATGAAAGCCAAGATTCTACAGATGAGAAGAATTTATATCTTAAGAAGATAATGCATGATGATCTCATGCAAAAATTTGCATCCTAGCTATTATTTAAAGCAAGGGACTGACTAAAAAGAAAGCTACTCTACTGACTTGCAAAAATTATAGCTTAATTACTGGTAAAATTTTATAAATTGGTTCTTGCAGAGGAAAACCTTCTTTAATTTTGTCTTTAAGCTATTGTTCAGTTGTATTGTTCACAGATCGGTGAAGCAACTTCAGTTTAAAATTCAGCATAAACTGTGTTACTGTCCGAGGAGCAAATTTGGCTTCAGAAGGAAAGGAAGCTGCTGGCAGTGCCTCAGCAGCATTGTGTGATGGAGAAGCTCAAGGCAAGTAAGACATTGGGGGTATTCAGGCAAAGTTTTTCAGTATATGGAAACAGTGGTCTTGTGTCAGATACTCAGGCCTCTTGGATCTAAAAGGTGGCTTTAGGTTATAAATGCAGAAGTTGTGCTGCACGGAAAGAGCAGGATGACTACTGTTGCCTAAAAAGGGCACGTTCAGCTATCTATTGCAAAGGATGGCTTTATAAATATGTACATACAGATTATACACAGAACCAGGCACTGCTTGTTTAGGAAGCTTCCCCTGGTAAGTGGTTAGCAGGTAAACAAAAAAACCCTAACAACAGTTAATGCTAGATGCTTCTTAAATGGTGAAGAATGAGAGATCCTTCAAGTGAAGGTCTCAAATGCTTTTTGTTGTATTACCAGTAGGAAGTGACAACTTAGGTAGCTCCAATAACCTGTGGCTTTGAGTTGCATGCAATAAATCTGTGTAATACTGAAACACTACATTGGGAAAACAGTCACCTGCTCAAGAGGTCATCCCATTTAAGGTTTGAGATTTCATCTTGTTCCGATTTATCTAATAGGCAGTCGCACAGAATGGCATTCACCTTTACAAAGCTACAAAACAAAAACACACAGTAGAAGCAAACAAGTTCACTTTTTTCCTCTAACTTCAGCATCTCCTGTGGACGCAGCGTAGGACAACTTCCATGTCTACTTACTTTTTGTTTGTTTCATCAACCAACTCATTAGTCTTCACATAGTTAATGACGATGTTTCTCACCTCACTGCTTGAGAGGATGCTGCCTTTTCTAAAGAGAAAGAAAACTTTTTAACTTATTACTTCAAGTAGTTAGGTGCTGGGTTCTGTCACTAAGACGACAGTAACTACCCTGACCGCATTTGGTAGCAACAGCTCAATACTGAAATACATCTGCTAGGGAGTGATTTCTTGTTACACCTCAGCTGCTGTGTAACAGATAAAAGGCTCACAGCAGTCATTACAGAGACTCTAAAACCCTTGGTCCGGGGAGCCTAGTTTGGGAGGATGACCCTAATGACACCCCTAACTTCAGGGGACTGTGGATAACTTGTACAAAAGTGCTCAGTTGAAGAAAGGCTGCCACTGAGTGCTATCTAAGCTACATCAAAACAGACAAGATTAGAGAACTCACTTGCCTCCTTGTGCCCTAACTTATCTGGGCATCCTCTTTTAAGTAAACCATACTGTGGGTGAGCAGAATATGCCTTATCCAATGGCAAATGAAGACAATCCAAGTAAAATGTATCAATTTTGACACTTGAGCTATCGCCTCCTTAGCTGTGGGAGAAGTGATGTGAGTACTTGCTGAACGCAGTTGTCACAGCCTCTTATCTTTCTTCCCTTTGTGAAGCAATGAATATATTCTTGATTCCCATCACCTTCCCTGACAGCATCGCAGGGCCCTCCCCACAAGGGCTAACAAAATGGTACCAGCATAGGTTTGTTAGTCTCTCTCTTCATGTAAAAATGGTTCTGTTGTACTTTTTTAGTGCTTACCTGTGTCCAGATTCCTGAAAGAGTGGGATCATTTTTGCTGAGACCCCATAAAGCGGGATGATTTCAGGAGCATGGTACACTTGTTCTCTGTCTTCACTCTTGCTGTCTAGGGCAGCAGAAGCTGAAGAAAATCCTTCAGGTACTGTAAATGCTTTAACGCTGGAACGAGAATTATTTGGTGTGAGTGAAAGGGATTGAAACTTATCACTTCCATTTCACTGAGAAACTAGAACCTAGCAGAGTCGCACAAAAAGCTTTCTGGTCTGTCGTATAGTATGTCAGTTCCTCCAAATGCATTCCACTGCACTGGGGGCCTGTGTCTGTGGATTAAAGGACATGATGAAAGAACAGTATTTTGAAGCATTAGCTGCAATTACTAAATCTGTCCTTGTACACATTTCAAATATACACATAAATAAGCACCTTAACTCAGGTGATATTAAACACTTTTCACTCTGAGTAAAGCCCTATATGTTGGGGAAAAAGTAAATCTCTCCAGGTGTTCTAAGCATATTTGACTCTCGTAATTAGAGACAACTGCCATAATTCAAAGGATGCTGCCCCATTCCATAGAATTGCTAGAATTAAATTTAAAAAAAACCCCAACCAACTGCGCTCTCCACCAATGTACAGACATTTAAAAGCTGAAATGATTCTTTAGTGATCACTGATAAAAGACAATCCTGGAAGAGAGGGGTAAGAACTGTATCAGTGCAGGAGCCGGAGTCTCATTTCATTGACCAGAGCTGCAGATTCTATGCTTGCAGGTAAGAGAATTGACAAACTGAGTTTGAGTATGCCTGTCTCCTAAGGATAAGGCCAAGTTTAATGAGAGAGAAGTTAATGCAAAAAGTCAAAGTAATTCTGCTTCTTTCCAAACGCAGAAGAGAAGATATGCTTCTATCTACAGAAATATTCTCCACTCCATTAGTTGCCAAGGAGACGTTATATAACAGGGAGCCTCAGGCCCGCTGGGAAATTCCAAGAGAGAGCTAATGTGCCGATATGCAGAAGGAACGAGTAGGATGCTCTCGATGTGAGGTAACTACTAATCCTTAGAAAGATAACAGAAACACCAATAGAGGAATCGGGTAATAAGTAACTGAAAGGGTAAGAGTATTTGTGCAAATCAATATGTGTAATGGAAAACAGCAATTTTTTTTTTAATTTTTTGAGATTATAACTTTGGCTGCTGATTTTGCAAAGTGCTCGATTTGATCCTATATGACATTCTGAGACTGTAGTTTCATGAGCATTTACTCAGCAGCAGTGTCCACCCACTACAAGGATAAAGAGCCATATGCAACTTTCAGAGCATTTAACAGTCCTTTTTGATCTTAAGTTCTATGGATGAATGCACAACTAACAAGAAAGGAAAGGTGGCAGTCATGACGCTGTCATTAGACTTTAAGCATGCTCAGTGCCATTGAGTAAAGAAGGAAGAATATATTTCACCTGGAAGAACTCTACAAGAGCAGGAAACATAAGCAATGTTGTACAGCAGCAGGGTATAAAACTCTTCCATAGCATACTAAGATTAGGAAATGAGGGCTGCTACAGCTATTCAGAACAGGAATTCAAGCAGAGTATAGGTAATAGAGCTGGAAGTAGCAGATTCCGCTCCCTTCTTTCAGAGACTACCAACTCTTTAAAAGACTACAACATTCTACATACTCTGGATGTTTCCAGTCCACTTCCACAATGCTCTCCACACCTTTGTTCAGCTCCTTCACTTGTAAGATCTTCTGGTGCTGCATACATTGCAGGAATTTAGAGAACTGAAGGAAGCAACAATGAGAAATGCGGAGTCAAGCGTTTTAAATTCCTGTTCATGTGTTTCTGACTGCCCTAGTGTTACTTGCTAAATCAGAAAAACTTCTTTAAAAACAAAACAAAACAAAACACACTCCCCCCACACCTTTGCTTCTCTAAACAGCAATTGCTAAGGAGCAGTGAGTGCCTCTGTCTGGCTCTAAAACAGAGTAAAGGCAAGCGTTCCTTTTGTAGGTCTGCCATCTGTTTGCTCTGTGACATTCTTAGCCAAATCACAATCTCGCATGGACTACTGTGAGATCTTTGGCAATGCACTTTGTCTTTGCTTGTCATCTACACAACAGGGACAACACCGTCTCCTTTCTCTTCATTTTTGTTCATTAACAGCTTTAGAAAAGGAACGGCCTCTTCTTGCAAGTAATTGCACTGTCCAACAAGATCAGAACCCTCCAATAGCTATCGCAGTATATAGTGGCAGACAGCATTGGCTGCATTCAAAGCAGATCAATGCTCATGCTTTCAGGACAATTACTTTTCTCCCTGGATCCCGCAGGATCAGAGAGCTGAGAAAAAGAACTTGGCTTTTAAGAACAGCTTCTAGGTTTTTTTGTTTGTCTGTTTGTTTCACTAACACTTGAACAATTTTGACTTCAGACTTTTTCTCTCCTTCCATTTCTTCTTTAAATTAACGCAAAAAAACCGACCAAAAAATCTCACCTTCTTATAGCTTGATTTCTTTATGTCCAGTTGTTGTCCAGCGGGGCTATAAATGGATTTTTTAAAAGTTCTTTAGTTATAAGTCACCCTTCATTTCTTCTTAAATCTTGCTACTTATGCTAGAAGTTTCTTAACAGCGGAAATACAAATCACACAGAGAAAGAATTACTTCAAACAAGCTAATAAATAGAACATGATGAGTGAAACTAGTGCTGATGTTCCTGTGGGTAGGCAAACAGCCATTTAAGTGACTAAGCAATCTTGAAACAAATGTCAGCCAACTCAAGTTAGCTACCAAGCACATATCCTGGTCTGGACAATCCTTACACCAAAGTATTTGATGTAAGAAGTGAGCATAATCTTAGATAACCTTAGATAAGGACTGAATTTTGAGTCAAAAACTTCATCCTAAATATCACACTCGATCTCCACAGTTTTAAAGACAAAAACCCAGCATGCAAATGCAAAGACAATCTTCTTGCCACATACCAGCATGAGAACATATGGCTGCGTAGAAATGTGCTGGTGAGCAGAGGGAGATCCGACTTCTTTACTTTGCATTTTAAGGCATGAAAAAAGCACTGACTAAATAATGCATCCATTTGCTCTGCAGGGGAAAAGAAGGACAAGTAAGCCGTGAGTAGTCTGTCTTTCAGAACACAGCACTCAGTTCTTTCAGACTGTCTTTCAGACCACACAGAACTGTCTCTACCCTGTTCTCGCAGTGAGCCGTCTAGAATGCACAATAATCTAGATCGTGGGTATGGGCTTCAGCAAACAAAGGGGCATAGTTTGGTTTCATTTGTACGCAAAAATACCTTGTGGAGTCCTACTGTCTTCAGCGTCCCGCTGAACCTCTGTGTTGGCGTCTTCAGCTGTTTCTGCAGCTCTGCTCTCATTGAGTTCCTCCTTTCCCATCAGTATTGCACAACTGTCTCGCTCCTTCAGGCTCAAATCACCAACATCCAAATGCTGCAATGGGTCAGTGGAGCAGCTGATGACAGGCTCTTTCCCCTCCATCTCTTCCTCATCTTCAGCACTCTCCTTTTCAGCAGGATCTGTTACCAAGGGAGCTAAGGTAGGAGGACAAGATTTGTCACCATATTCCCTATAAAAGGAAGAAAAAGCATAACATAGCTTTCTGTTTACTGCTTTGAAACCCACAGGACAATGAACAAATGTCACCCTGATAAAAGGCACTGGCAGTTGCATGGATCTTTTTCCGCATTCTCAAAACTATAAAATTTATTTTTAACTCATCTTCCTCTATAAACTCTATGTTCCCCCCATGAATCTTAATTTAAAACTGAGCAGGCTAGTTGAACCCAAATGCAAAGCAGCTCCTTCATTTGGTTGAGACTGGCACAGTTGACCGTTTTTAAGCAAAAATGATTCAAAGTTCACTTTTTATAGAACAAGAAGATTTTCTAAAAAGGGATGTTCTAGCTTCATTTCTATAATAATTACACTCAGGTTGAAGGAACTAAATCAAGTGACTAATTTTATATACCTATTTCCAATATGTATATAATGGGTAGGTATCAGGACAGACACCTGCTTCTGTCAGAAAAGCGTGGCCATCAAAAACATGTAGCTGAAACCTTAATAATGGTCATATCTAAACTGTGCCCAAATAACTCAGTATGTTGAACTAACAGATAAAACTTACTGGGGCACAGATATTGATTTTAGTAAACACACAAGACTTGTTACAAATTTTACCAAATGCCTGGCAATATACCCACCAGAGGTGATCCATGTAAGTATGCAACACAGCAAAGCCCTTCCCTTTCATTCCAGCAGCCAGCATCTCCGCAGTGGACATCGTGGCAACTGCAACTGCTACTGGAGCTCTGGGAAAAGAAGGGAGCGTTGCAGCAGGACAGCACAAATACACTGCTACTTGGACAAAGACAGACTGTGCCATTGTGATATTCCGAATTTCTTTTACGATGTTCTTGTTCTTTACCACCTGCCTTTTTTAAAGCATCTAGGTATTTTCTGGTTATCTTTCTGGTATGTAAAGTCTTCCAAAGAATCCCAGGGATATGTGCAGCTGTGATACTGAAGTGAACGTTGTGCAGTGACACATTCTTCGCTTTAATACAGTACAAGAAGCATATGCACTGCCAAGAGAGACTAGCAGTGGGGGGAAAAAAACGAACAGCTTTAGCACTGCTCCCTCACTCTGAATCTCCTCATAGACAAAAAGACAACTGTGTAGAATACGATCTTTTGTTAAAAAAATTACTCTGTTTCAAAACAAACCTACCAGTTGTGCTGCGACAGGTCCAAAAGAACCAATTTGCAAAGCTGTCCACCTGAGCTCAAATATATCCTAAGCCAGAAACTAAGTGGATTTTTTTTTCTGCTGTATTTTCCACTGTTTAGGTCCACAGTGCATCAGATGCACGAGAACAATTCTGCTTTTATTTCCTCAAAACTCCCAGAGTCTTCCTGTGAAAAACAGCTTCATTTCATTTTTAGTTTCTAAGAAGAGATGAATAAAGAATCCTCCGTACCTGTTTCCCAAGAGGGTGACAGCACAGAGTGTGCCCCGCTCTACTTGAGGAAAGCCAGAAGATGGCACTACAACTCCTGGCAGCATCAGATCTGAAGAAAAGAATAAAGCACATCCATTTCTCAATGAAGGACTCAGCCACTACCTCCTCCACCCCCATCCCTCCTGTTACTCAGCAAAAACACAAGCCTGTTAATAGCTGAGCACATGCCAGATAAAACATGATTCTGTTTCTCCTAGTGAGGCAGCACTTCTTGCTACCACCCTGTGGAGTAAGGGATCCAATTCACAAGGGTGCTGGGCACATCCCAAAAAATTGTGGGAGAGCTAAGCATGCTCAGACCCTTGCCCTGTCAGGCCCAAAGGGAGTACTGTTTTTAACAGAAGGGTATGAGCTCCCAACCTAGACAGCATTACTCTTCATTAAAGACATGGAAAGAGAAAGGAACAAGGAGATGTGTCTGGAACTACCCATTTACTCTTCCCTGTCCCAAGGGCAGGTTATCCCAGCAGCTCTCTCCCTGGAGAGAGAATTGCCTAAAATTTGCCACTGGTGACCCAACCCTCCTGATCTGACACGATAGCTGCACTCAGCTGTGAACTCTCCTCAGCATGAGGAAGCAGCCTTAACCATCTCCTTGCTAATCTGGACAGAAACAGTATACCTTCTGGTGGGCTTCCTTCCGCTTTCCATACCTGGGATGAATAGACTGGCATGTGAGTAAAAAACAGTTTTCCATGCCACATGTACAGCATCACAGCATCACCAAATCATGTAAAGAGCATCTGCTCTCCCTCATGGCAGCTGTAATTGTCTAGAGCTTGCAGCCTCGTGGACTGACCTGTGTTCCACGGTTTGGTTTTGAAGGCATCTCAGTTTTTTTCTCAGCATCATAGATTTAATATGTATGCTGAAGAAGCCAACAACATTTTTCCTCCCATTCACTGTCACAACTACTTTCAGCAAATCTAGAATGAACTCTGCAATTGCAACAAAGGCTCCACATCTCTGAGGACAGAAATCACATAAAGACCTTAACGTGACAAGGTAAGTAGCATGTGTATGTTATGTAAATAACCAGGGCAGGCAGTAGATACTTGAATTCACGGAACAGATATCACAAATAGCACTACCTTGCTTTTCCTCTTTGTAACTGAATGCTCCCTACATCTGCTCCCTCCCTCCACGTCTGCAGCACTGGATAGTCTCATGCCTTTCCTCTTCTTTCTGAGATGTGGCTCTACCTCTCCTCTCTGCCTTTGTTGGCCATTGTCTCGGTGGCGGCTTCTTATCTTTGGATCGTACCCAGAGGTAGCCTGGTTGCCATGGGAGATGAATGACCAGCAGCCCTCTTTCATCAATGTCCTTCCCCCATTAGCACGACTTTTTTTTCCCGAAACTAGGTCACTACAAGTCAGCAGCAAGGCGTGCTCAGATGTCTATCACAGCTACACATTCAAGCACTTTATATTTCCCCAAAAGCAAACAAAGTAAACAGAGGGACTTGAGTTCTACCTTAGATACTGTGTAATGGAAAAAAACCGTCTCTTTCTACATGTACGCTTCCATTTACAGACTAAGGCCGCAGTGGCTGCAATTTAATCTTCTTCTGGTTGAGCAGTTCAGCAATTTAAAGTTTATAAAGACCTGATTCTCATGAGTCTGAACTGCATCCAAAGCAAGTTCCAGAAAACAGACTCCTTTCTTGTTAGTCTTGATCCATAATTAGGTAGTAGAGCCAGTAATCCAGGAATTCAAATCCAACCTCACCTGCACAATCCACAATTTACTTGACAGTGATTACAATTGTAGGTTCCAATATAAACTCACTTCTTATCCATAGGATAAGCTAGTTGACCTCTGAATTCACAGGAAGCAGGGTGGCAGCAAAGGAACTCAGCTGCTCAAGGAAAGTTATAAAAAAGACAGACCAATGACACAGGCAGTTCTGTGTCCCAATTCAGAGCGGCTGATCACCCTGAGAAGATATTTCCAAGTCTGAGACTCCCACATGGAACAGGTTACTGCATTTAAACAGCTTTAACCTACTTCATTTCATTCACAAACTGTTTTACAGCTAATTTATTTTCCTTTTTAGGACATCACCATGAATTACTTTTGAGTACTTATTCTTTACACTTTTTTGTTTCAGGTACATTTTTGCCACTGGGAAAGATAACATCAAAAAAGCCCTGAAGGCAACTCCTTTTTGCAATGCAATGTGACAAAGCTCTAGTCCTCTTACCTGCTCCTCCTGCTAGTTTCTGTAGCACAGGGGGCCATGTTGAAAAAGCAGGGAGAAGATCTGGGTAGACCCACAGAGTGTACACTGTCCCAAAACAGAACCAAATTTAAAGATGCATCATTAAAAACTTCTCTAGCTGTTGCTTCTTCCCATCTTTACGACTAAGCAGTACAATACTAACAGAACTAAACCCTCTCCTTTTACTCGGGTAATTAAGAAATCTGAAGTCAGAACAATCCTACAATAATTAGTAGATGTGACGGAGAAAAATAAATTGCTAGTTAATTCAAGCTCCTGTGAATTATTATAAAGGATATAGATAAATGTTTGCATTATTTTCCTTAAATCAAGGACACTTTGAGCTAAAATGCTACTCCAACAGGGAAGAATTGCTGGGTATGGGAAAAATAAAAGCATAGAATATCAGAGCAATTCATTGCCTAATTCCAGGGCTACCTGGAAGTGGACATCATGCTTCCTGGAATTACACCTTGCAGTGGACAAAAGAGAGAAAAGGGGCTAAGATGCTAAACTATTACTTAAAAGACTTGTTTCCTGGTTTCTAACCTCTGAGCACATCCATTTCCTTTTCGCAGAAAGGATCCAGAAATGGCACTGAGTTTGCAAAGATGTTGGTAGAATAAATGCACTAAAGATTATGAAGTGTACCGATACTATAGTGATAGGATAAATGCTTAAGACAGACACAAGGAAATCTTTTGGGGAAAGGCTGGTGCCCAGTAAGTAAAGAGGGAGCATTATTCTAGTGCACTCCGCATACCTGTTGGATACAGAGCTTTCTCAATTTCAAACAGTATTGGGTTCCTGTTATTCATATAAACAGTGATGGCCTCCCCTTTGTGAGAGTATATTTTGATGACATTAAGCTCTTCCTTGTTTGGAATAAACTCAGTCAATTGTTCAGCACTAAGGTTAGGAAAAGCTGCTGCAACATCAGTTCGTAGTTTTCTCCTGTAATGACAAAATCACAAATGTGTTACAAAGCTGCCTAGACCATCCCTCGCAATAATTCCTAGATCAGTAGTTACTGTTGTGTTGGCTGTTCATGAGATTCCCGCTTTTTCACAGGAGATAATTTGAAGCATTTGTATCTGGGTTTACAAATGAGATAGATAGATAGATAGTTGCATGCTGGAAGAATACTGGGAAAAGGCCAAATATGCTTGCCCTGCTCATATTCTTCCTTAAACATCGGCTTACAGCTCCTCTTGCTGTCTTTGCCTCTCTTTTGCACTGCGATTTCATTACTGCTCTGAGCTCCTGAGCACAAATCTGGCAGTATCAGACTTGCTCAGCCCAGCCTGTCACCTACAGACTCCCACAGCTCCGGCACAGAGGAGCAGGGGTGCAGCCAGATTTCCCTCTCCCCCCAGTTTTAGGTGATGTTTAAGACATGGTGACCGGCACAAGGTGAGTTTGTGTGGTCACTGACAGAAGCGTCAACTGAATCCAAAAGATCGGCAAGTCAGCACGGCTACACCATTAAGAACATAAAAGTAAAGGAGGATCAGCTAGGCCTCGACATTAACAATTCACTTAAGTCTAGCTTAATTACAGCAGCACCTTCAAGCAAAAAGCGCGTTTCTTATTCAGACCGGTAGTTCACGTTTATCACAAATGCCAGGTGAAGGCGGCCACAGCCCCCTGCCTGCCCCTAGCCCGCATCTCTGCGGGGGCAGAGCCGCCGCGGCCGGGGAGCCCGCCGCTCGCACCGCCGCTGCCCTCGCCGCCTCCTGCGTGGCACCGAGACCGACGCCGAACCGCGGCGATTTCAGGCCAACGCCGCCGCGCCGAGGGCCCGCCGGGCAGCGCGACAGGCCCAGCGCGGGAGGCGGGATTGAATCCGCTCCCCTCAGCGGAGCGAGGCCTCCGGGCCTCCCCGCCTCGGCGCGGCGGGGGGCTCCGGCCCAGCCCCGGCCCGGCACTCACCGATCGGACCCCTTGATGGCGGTGTTGGATCTCACCCGGAACGCCCTGGAGAACATGGCGGGCCCGCGCCCCGGCCGGCGCCGCGCTCCCCTCAGGCCACGGCAGCCGCCATGGCGCCGTCCCGCGGTACAAAAGCGTCCGGGTGGAAACCGCCTCCCCGCGGCCTCGCTCAGACCGCCCGGCCCGGTCACCCACCCCCCGCCCCGCGCCCACCGCCCCCGGGCCCGGCACGGTGCGAGGGCCGGGGCTCACCCCGCGGTTCGCCTCGGCCTCCTCCGCGCGAGGGAGGCGATCGCCGTGAGACCTCCGGAGGCGCGGAGCGCCCGCGGGTGTTGCGGGTTTTCTCCTAACGGAGCCTTTCCCTCTTCCCAAACGCGTGTGCTTTGTTCCGTGAGGGCTCTCCTGGGGCGGGGGGGGCACCGGGAGAGACGCTGCAGGGGGGAGAGGGACGAGAAACGGGCAGTGAAACCCGGAGGTGTTGGGTACGGATTTAAAAAATGTAACGACGTTCTGTGAGGAGGGCGCTCTCCCGGTTGTCAGCCGTTCCCCGGCCCGGGGAGGCCTGCGGGAGGCGAGGCCCCGTTGCCCGGCCCGCTCCTCCCGCCTCCCCGCCGCTACTGCGCAGGCGCCGCCCGGCGGCGGGCGGGTGGGAGGGGGGGGGAACACGTTCCCGTGGCAACGGCCGGGCCAGTGGCGGGCGGCCGGGCAGGGCGGCCGCAGCCTGACCGGAGCCTCGCCGCCCGCCGCGGTAGCGCTGGACGGCGGAGCGCGGGCAGGCGGCGGTGAGGGGCCCGGCGGGGGATGGGGGCCGCCCCCCCCCGCCACGATGCTGCTGGGCAGGAAGCCGGAGGCGCCCCTCGGCGCAGGTGAGGTCGGCGGCCGCGGGGCCGGGCCGGGCGGGAGCGGGCTGGAGGCGGCCGCCGGGCCCTCCCCGGTGCGCCCCGGGCGGCAGCCACCGGGGTCCCGTGGGGAGCGGTGCCGCGGCCTCGGGGAGGGCCCGTGGGCGAGCGCGGGGCGGAGGGCCGGGGCTGGCCGGGGAGCCCGCCTCGCCCCGCTGCCCCCCTTGGTTTCTCCCGTTTGCGAAGCTGCCGAGCTCCGGTGCGGAGTCAGTCGCGTTAAACGTTGCAGTTTTAAGTTCTTTAACAGTATTTGCCAACAGTTACGGTGCAAACCGACACGACCTTCCCCCCCCCCCCCCTTGCAGCAAATCTGCTAACTGTAATTCCCACACATCATTTTTAAAGGATAGCCTACTTTAAAGGATAGTCCTATCACGTATTTAAGTGTACGCTTGTTTTCTGTTGTTCTCAGTGAGGATAGTTGGGGATTATCCTACTTAAGGGAAAACGGGGAGTATGTTGGTTAATGTTTCCTAAGAATATGTTTGCAGTGCAAAAGTTGATTAAAAAAAGAGAAGCTCTAAATTAAAAGTATCACAAATCAAGATTTCCCAAGACCTTTGCGCTCTGTTGTGGTATAAAAATATAGTCATAGTTGAATTCTAAAGATCATTTAATAAATGAACGAGAACCGATGATCTTACAGACTTAAAATGTGCTAGGTGAGATGCATTTCAGGGTTTCTCTCTGTCTGTATCAACATGAATTGTTGTGGCTAACTGGTTTGTATATGGGACATTTCCAGCCAGGTTTGGAGATGGATTATATGACTCCTATATGAGGATAGATCAAATTAGGTACCAAGAGTCTACAAATGAAGAACACAGCCCCTCACGACTTCCTTCCCTTGGAAGATCTAATGTGAGTATTTTAAAGTCGTCTGGGTGTTCACGTTGTGTTGTGTGGCAGTGAGAACTATCAAGGAGTTAGATATCTACCTATAGAGAATAAATTAAAAAAGTGGGATGTTGCAGCTTTGTAGTAGCTTATTAACATTATTGCTTTTACTAAGCATAAAAATGATGTGGTATTGTGTTCAATGCAGAACTTGCTAGGCAGCCTCAGAAATCCTATCTCACTATCGTCAGCTTATGCTTTAATCAAGGAAGTTATTTTACGAAAGGTTGAAGTGTTCTGTCATGTCACCTTGTATGTTGATAAGTATGTAAATCCACATATGCTTTGCTTTACCTCTTGCACGTTTCCATTTTAGTTTCCCTCATGAAAATTCCGAGAGATAAGTACTTACGAACAGCAGAAGGAGCAGCGTGGGTTTGCATGACTGCCAAACATCTTACAAAAGTATCTTTCTTCTCTGAAAACTTTGGCATTATCTGCCACTTCGTTTGCTAGCAAAATAGCTCTTTATGGACTGAAGGTGTTAACGTGCTTCTTCATAAGTGTTTCCTCAGCAGATGTGCAGTTATGAGATCTTTCCTTAAATTGATTCAACTGAGCAGTAGTGGTCATGTTTAGCTGTACGGTGATCTGACCTTTTTATGGTTTTTAAATGTGTTTTGGCTCTTGTTGAATTCTGGCAGAAGTGAAGGAGCTTGAGCTTAAAAAACCCCACTCACTAAAAAGTGAAAATAGACATTTCGCTGCGTAAGATGCATTTGAAAATCATCACCTTGTGGGAATTTATTGTAACAGATATTAGTAATTAATTTGGTGTGTGCTGTTCGCTGAGCAAACTCAGTAGCATGGGTCTGTGTTTTCCCTTTTTGGCAATATTGAGGGAGAGCAGAAGAAACAGAGAGATTTGTTGAGTAGTAGAGTTTGAAGAGTAGTGGGTTGGGTTTTTTTGCAGGGACTTGGGAACTTTTAAACTGCAGTGTTTAAGTTGTAGTGTAACTTCAGTTGTTCATAAATGAACAGAAATCAGTAGAATGGAACTATCTAGTTAAATACAAATATAACTATGAATATTATGTTTCACTGATGTATCTTATTCTTCCTCTGTATTTTGGCCATCAAGCCTGTTAACTTCTTAAGGCAAGATTAAGGATTATAAAATGCCTAGTTTTGGCATGATGACACATCAGAAAAATACAACCTTAGTGGTATCTTGCGAGCAGGAACTGAGATGAAGCATGCAAGGACGAAAATAATGATGCTCAATCTTAATGGGAAAGTATCTGGAATTAAGTGATACTTGGTTTCCTTCTTGCAAGATTTTTGTATTACGATGTAATGTTACATGAGAATTGAAGAGTTTTGATGTTTGCAGCTGTCCATTCTTTTCATCTTAGCTATAAGAGAACATAAATGTCTCTGCTTTGAGAATACATGGGTTTAACTCTGTTTAATTCAGTATTCAGAAAATAACTGATGCACTTTTGCAAAACCAGTTGTGTAGGAGCTGGGTTAACTGTTTCCTTCTCAATTAAAATGAAGTTTTGTAAGTAGGTGAAAATCTTCAACAGGGTGCTGCTTGTGTTGTCAGTCTAATTTCTTGGCTGCTAATAGCACTTTATAATAAAAAAAAGCTGTGCAGCCTGTGATTTGTAAAAGAAAGCTGTTGAAAGAAAGCTGATGTTACCCAGAAGTCATCTGACTTTAAGTGTAGCTCTTCTGAGTTCAAGTTAAGATTGATCTATATTTGTGTCTGACCGTCATGTGGCAAGTGATTTTGGTAGTCCTCTAAGAATGAAAATGTAGTCCTTACTACTGAATGGCTGTTGAGTCGGGTTTCAGACCCAAAGCCATAGTTTCTTCATTAAGAAATAGTTCCAGGATAAATGGAATAATGAATTCCTTGCTTATTTAGGGATTCGAAGATACAAAATGTTTGCTACAGACAGCAGCATTAGAAGAGTTGCTATAGCTCCTGAATAGAAAATATGTAGATTTAGCACTGTTTGCAAGGCTTTCACGCTTTATCATGTTGCTACAATTGATGACATTCAGACTGTTAACACCATTTTTTGGAAATAAAATACTTGAAAGAGATTTGTGTAATAAGTAGCATTTCTGCAATACAGTAGCGTGTTTTGAAGTCTTGGCGTGTAATTCATTCATCCAGCTAGAGAAGGCTGCTCCGCAGAGCCCTGCTAATACAAACTGCCACAGCAATGTTCTGCGTCAGGGTGGCAGTTGTGTCTATTCTGAATCACAGTGATAAAAAGCTGCTTCTGTTGTGCGTACAATTGAAACCCATGTAGGAAGAATATTGAGTTTTGATTGCAAAGGTGAAAATAAGACTCCTACTGTAGAAGGACAGGCTTGTTTTGTTTTGGTTTTCCCCCTCTCTCCTGCCCCCCTGGAAACTTCAGAAAACAAACAAGTGTGAACCTTGTTCTGTCCTTACATTCTCTGTTTATTTGTAAACTTACTGTTTGAGTCTGCTGGACTGACTAGTCTTTTAGCCAGTTCTGAAAATATGTCATTCTTATCTCAGAGGTTCAGCCAGACTCCGAGAAAAAGGCGTTTATTCTAAATTACCAGGGTTGGGCTTTGTTTTTCTATTTCAGACTTTCTGGAAAGGCGTGTCTCTTACAGTACACTGTATTTTTGGGTTGATAGGACACAGAGTAGTGGAACTTAGGATATATCCGATGGCCCCTAGTCACCATTGATAAGGACTGACTTCTGCAGGAAATGCCCATTTTTTGGGGCTTGTGAGTAAGAGCTAACATTTCAACCAACAAACAGACTCTTAAAGAGATGTGTGTAGTTGGTTTTGGCGAGAACATTCACTTCCCTTATTTACTGACTGTGCTGAGATGTTGGATTGTATGTAACTAAAAAGGAATTTGATTTTATTGCTGTGGATCTGCAGGTTTATTTATATTTTTTGTTTGATTCTTGTGTAGTTATTTTGGTTTTCAGGGATTCGGTTTGGCATGTGTCTCAAATCTTTATTTTTAGATTAAAGGACAAAATGGAAAACAGATGTTGCTACTCTAGTCATGGCTTCTTCAGTGTTGCTCAGGATAAGACAACGCCTCTCTGCTGTCTATCAGCATGGAGCGTCAGTGAGTAGAAAAGGGGAATAACAGTTGTTCTAGTTGTTCTAGTAAGGAACTGAACTCCAGGGAGTTCAGCATTTACTAAATTGTAAAAATGACAAGCTTGAAAAATTTCACAGTGCTGTTCTCACCTTCTACGCGTTCATTTCAGATGTGAATATTTTAACACATGGCAGTAAGCGGCAGTGGTTACAGACTACTGTCAACTAAGTTGGAGTAAGAGATATTCTCAACTACTCAAAGCTTCCAAGTCTGTCTTAAGATAGTTGTGCAGCTATCGTGATTTCAAAGGGAGTTGTGGATCTGATGGTATTTTCCCCTTCAAAGAAAAAAAAACAATTTTTTTTCAAAAAAGTATGGTTTACCTTGTCTGGCTCTGTCATCCTTTTGCTCCTCGTTCAGCTTGGTTACACCAGCCTTATGTCACCTGCTGTCGTTTTTTTGTCTTCCTTTGGCACACTTGTCTTTGCAATATTCCTGACACTTCTCTGCACATTCATGTTATGTTGCATGTTTCAGACAGGTGCAAGTTGCATCTGTCGTCGGTTGTGTTTGCTGCACCCACGTTTAAAGCTAAACATAGCTGTTCCCGCGGCTGTTTGCTGACTACATGCATACTAGTAGAGATAGGTATTGTGTCCTTGTTTGAGTGGTTGACTGTCTAGGGTTTACCCTTTATGGACTTAGAAGTACACTACATGTGTGCAAGTGCTTGTTTCAGTAAGTTGCATTCTCTTTGTGTACCCTTCTGTAACTCTGCTTGTAACTTAGAGTTAGTTTAGGTCCAGCATTTTATATTTGTTCCTAAGAGAAATGCAAAACCTGTTGATGTTACTTGTTTTGTTTTACGTGGTATTGATTTTATTCTTAGTCTGTGCTTTAAAAGATAAAGCTTTTTTTTTTTTTTCTTCCCCCCCATCTGTAGGTTTCTAGCAACAAACTCGCAATGAAGGATCACCCTCTGACTGGAAGTCAGGTCAAAGTGGAGCAATTATTTGAGGACTCTGGCAACAGAAGGAGTAGCACTCTTCAGTCTGCAGGAATTACTGGTTCAGAAAGATCTCTTCCTTCCCTGACAAAAGATAAAAGTATAGAGAGCATAAGCACTTCTAAAGGTGGTGGTAGTTCCTCAAAAGCACATAAAGCCATTTCCCAAGCTCCAGAGCAAGCTGTCAAACAGTACAAACATCAGTTATCTGCTTATGAGCAGCAAGAGATATTTAATTTTTCTGAAATTTACTTTGTGGGTCCAGCTGCAAAAAAGAGGCAAGGAGTAATTGGTGGTCCCAACAATGGTGGTTATGATGATGACCAAGGCAGCTACATTCACGTGCCTCATGACCATCTTGCTTACCGGTATGAAGTACTCAAAATCATTGGCAAGGGCAGTTTTGGACAAGTTGCTAAAGTCTACGATCACAAACTCCACCAACACTTGGCCTTAAAGATGGTTCGCAATGAAAAGAGGTTCCATCGCCAAGCAGCAGAAGAAATCCGAATTCTGGAGCATCTGAAGAAGCAGGATAAAACGGGCAGCATGAATGTTATTCACATGCTGGAAAGCTTCACCTTTCGGAACCACATCTGTATGACCTTTGAACTCTTGAGTATGAACCTGTATGAGCTGATTAAAAGAAATAAGTTTCAGGGCTTCAGTATCCAACTGGTACGCAAGTTTGCTCACTCTATACTGCAGTGTTTGGATGCCCTTTATAGAAACAAAATCATACACTGTGACTTGAAGCCAGAAAATATCCTCCTAAAACAGCAAGGGAGGAGTGGAATCAAGGTTATAGATTTTGGGTCCAGCTGTTTTGAGCACCAAAGAGTCTACACATACATTCAGTCTCGATTTTATCGGGCGCCAGAGGTAATTCTGGGAAGTCGCTATGGGATGCCCATAGACATGTGGAGTTTTGGCTGTATTCTGGTGGAGCTATTGACTGGATACCCTCTTTTTCCTGGAGAGGATGAGGGAGACCAACTGGCTTGTATGATGGAACTTCTTGGAATGCCACCTCAGAAGCTTTTAGATCAATCCAAGCGAGCCAAGAACTTCATCAACTCTAAGGGTCATCCTCGCTACTGCACTGTAACTACACATGCAGATGGAAGAGTGACCCTTAATGGGAGTCGATCGCGCCGGGGTAAAATACGAGGCGCTCCAGGGAACAAAGACTGGGTGATGGCACTGAAAGGCTGCGACGATCCCTTGTTTATAGAGTTCTTAAAAGAATGTCTCAGCTGGGATCCTTCCGCACGCATGACTCCGAGCGAAGCTTTAAGGCACCCTTGGATTTGTAAACGAACGCCCAAACCACCCAGCACTGATAAAACCTCCAATAAACGGATTTCTAGCTATACAAGTTCTTTCACAGGAATAGGTTCCAAGTTGCCTCCTGTAGTTGGCGTAGCGAACAAGCTGAGGGCTAATTTAACATCCGACTCCAATGGCAGTATACCTCTATGTACTGTGCTACCCAAACTGGTCAGCTAATAGAGAACTATGTATTTCCAGAATACATACCTTGTATTTTAATTCTTTGTTAATAATGTGTAACGAAGTTAAATGCAGAGGTTTTTAATGGATTTACTTTTTATTAGAGGCTAAATCTTGAATATAAAAAGTTCAGTCAAAATGTACACATTTAAAGGGCTAACTTTTATCCAATTGTTTCACTCACAATGTGGTGCATATTACATTTCTGGGTAGGTCAGCTCAGCTGTTGAGTACAATGACAGTTTGGCAGACGTGCTATTTAATAATGCTGTTTTAGAAATCAAACTATTTCTTATCAGGACGGTTTAACAGATTCTTTTGCTTAAGACAGCAAGGGAAATTGATTTAAAATACATATTTTCAGTTAATCTCCAACTGAACTCTTTTTATTCTGGGGAGAGTTTTTATGTCTATTGTCAAAAGCACAAATGTGTTAATGTAATGCATTAGGAACTTACTTGCAAATTGCTAACTTATGTTTGAAGAATTTTATTTCTCTGCGCTGCTTTTCCCTTATCTATCCTGACTGAGATTTTTAAAAATACCATGGGATGTAGACACCAAAGGAATTTGGTGTTGAAATTTTATCATCTGAATTTTTTTTTTTTTCCGAAGGAGCATAGAAATGCCATGAAACACAGGATGTATCTAAATAAAACTACTAACTTCTGTACACTTGATATTTCCCTCAGAAGTCTATGGAAAGCTGGTAGGGGAATTCCAGATCAGGACTGGTCCATCACAAGGGTGGCCCAGTTTGTTCAAGGCTAACGAATCAATTATATGTTTCTTTGGAGCTCAAACGGAAATCGTCAGTTCTGCCAGGGGTGTGTATGTGTGTGTTTTCCTGTATTGTTCCCAAAACAAAAGTGTTGAACTTAGAGAGCTGGTTTATATACATGTTTGAGATTCTGGTCATTTTAAAAATTTCTTTTTTGTGTGTTGAGTGAATTCCATTGAATTACATGGAGCTCTTTTTATTAAAAGCAAACATGCCGCCCCTATCAGACAAGTAAAAGGTTTTAAGGCCCGGGACTTAACTCGAAAATGGGGGCGGCACACCTAATAATTGGAAGCGTGCTCTGAAATCTAAGCATAACCTGTGAAATACCAGGAGAGATTGGTAAGGTGCAAGAACTGGTGGATCCAAATCAAAATACGTTATGGGAAGAATTGCTTTATTTCTAATCGTATTCCTTCAGGTCTTTGAGAGACAGATGCCTACGTTTTCTCATTCTTGAAATATATGAGCTTGTATTTCCTCTTCCTTTATCTTCCAAGAACATGCAAAGGCGGTGTGACCTGTAATGACAACAGCACAACTCGTTCTGGTTGTTACTTCTTGCAGCCACATGGCCCAAGTCCATTTACAAAAACATCTGATCTCTTGCCAGGTGCCTGAACAAAATTTTAAATACAATTTAGAGCTTTTATGAACAGAAGGTTTTAAATTTAATGAGTTTCTCTGTAGCAGATTTTTAATGTTAAAACAAGGAGACTCTCAGTATACAAACAAAGGAATTATCAGGGTGATTTTTAAGATAAGGTGACCACATGTTCAATACAAGACCCTCCCTCTGAGAAGATGGGGCTGCATTTTCTCCTCTGCTCTGTTTAATTACAGCCCTGGTGAAATGCTGGGTGGAGGCCTGTATAAAAAGTCAGAAAGACAGAGCCAAAGCTCCACGCTTTCCAGGACTGTTGTTTAAACTGAGGTTCTCGTGTACGTAGCTTTTCTGAGTTCTTTCGGTTTATAAGTGTAAATTCAATAAGCTTAGTAATAATATTAAAATAACAGTCTAGCCTTTATCCATGCAGCTACAAGTAATAGCAGTGTGTATGGTATGTTCATGGTTCACTTCATAATAATGCGTGACTGGTATTTTTTATTTTGTTTGGCTGAGTGGAGTTTTATTTGAACGGAGAATCGGGGAAGTGGATTTTTGGGGGAAGTGGCATAAGACACCATCGATTTTAGTAGAATCTCTAATAGATGTGGCACATTTTCAGAAGCTAGAAACATTCTTCTTTCTCCTCTGCCCTTTACTCTATCCATTTTTTACAAAATATACCTGGTGAGTGAGGAGAAAGGAACCTTTCGGGAGCAATAGCTTGTTGGGAAAGATGCATAGAAAAGCACTTTATATAGAGACCGTGAAGTGATGGTAGTGTCTGGAGCCTGGCAGAAGACAGTACACTGTTGGTGTGCTAGGAGCTGTACAAACAGGTCTTCTCTTAGGAACACAGAGCAGTATGTTGGTTCTAAACCATTTTCATCTATAAAATGACAAATATAGAATAATCATTCTCCTGTGGGTTCTGGGAACTAGTTACTGGGAGGTAACTGCAGCCTCTGGTGTACACGCAGTAATCTCACTTAAGGCTGGTGCTGTAAAACTGCAGATAAAGTAATTAGCTGGCAAGAACATTGCTTTTGATCTTGAAAATGTGGTCAGCATGACCTGACTGCACAAGGTGCCTGTTATGAGTTGTGTATGTTTAAGACTGCATCTTACTTGGGACTACTGTATTTTAAAATCAAGTGCATAGTTAACTGTCTTGCTAATTTGGGGCTCTTGTGTATATAGCCATGGTAGTGAGAAGGAAAAGAAAGCAGCCTCAGCAGATTTTTACTATATTGAAAAGAACTTCTTTATAACCCAGGGAATACAGCTGAGAATATTTTGGTTTTGTTTCCAGTTACTAAGCCCCATTTTCTTTATAAAATGTTTGCTTTCAGTGAATAGTGTGACACAGCATTCCCAAACTGGGAGAGCCCTCCAAGCGAGCTAATAAGTCTCGTATCTGGGAGAGAGCTGAAGAATCATCCCTGCAAGCACTTGACTTGTTGAGTTCCCTGTGAATTACCGTAGGAGTTGCCCACAGCCACGCGTGGAGGGTTGGACCACGGGCTGCGTCGTGGGACGGTGTCATTTATAAAGGGTGGTCACAGTCACAGTCGCTGTCTTCACTGAGATACACCCGAATTCCAAATTCACACCCGAATTCCAAATTCACGCTTTGCTTTTTGGAAAGCTAAACACTAATGAGGTCTGAAATCGCCAGAAGTCCATCATTTTCATTAGTTGTGAGACTGGTTAGACTGTTAAAAAGTAGTATAAAACTAAAGTTGTCTAAATAGATTAACAGAACAGCTTTTATTTTTTCGTAACTCCTTGCTTTGCGAGTTTGTTAATCTGCCAGTGCTAGTGAGGTTCCACTGGAACTTAAATCATGTTCTTCTAGGAAGGTAGCACAAAACAAATGCAAATTACTTGGGTTTACAGCAAAACAGACATCGCATTTATAAAAGTCACCCAAACTTGTTTTAAAATGTTCCTTATAATGTTCCCTCTGTTTTACTACACTGTTAGTCTCTGTATTGTAAATAACATGCTCTGCTTATTGTCTGCATTTTTAGTTATTTGGTTTAGCAATATTTTTATATAAATGAATGACAAGGCATGAGCATCACATCTGACAGATACACATTGCTTTTACACTGGGGTCCAAATATTATCTGCCTGTCCACGTTGCAGGGAGAAACTTGGTTTTATTTGAACTCAGCGGGACAGTGAAGCATTCTCCTTCCCTGCGGAACGTGGTACCACAGACAGACACCCACCCAGGCTGCCTTTAGTCCTTTGCAGGTTTGATCTTGCTAACGCCAGCTGCTGAATGTGAAGCTTGTTTCACAACACTGACCTGATTCTAGAGATCTTCTCCGTACAACAGATACTCTTCACTAGAGTTTTTTAGCCTTCCCATCCAGCTTGAATAGGAACTCTAGTTGTCTGGTGGCCTAAGAATTCGCAACGGACTAACTGGAAAACTTTACGGTGACTGTTGTGGAAGAGTGAGTGTGTTGCTCAATCTGAAATTGCTTACAATCATTGTGACCTGTTAGGACTTTCATGCAGTTGAAAACTTTTTAAGCAGCAATTTATCAGTAGAGGTTCTATCAGTAGAGGTTCTTTGCAATGGTCATCTTCTTTAAAACTACCTCCGAAATAAACCTAGGGTCCTTTTTAAAGGGATATTCACTGCAGACTACAGCTCTTCTTTTTTTTTTTTTTTCTTCTTGTTTAATACTAATAGCTGTTTTGGCTGTGAAACGTACATGATGATCTCAGCAATGTCTTACTAATCCTAGCCATACAAGCAAAAGGCTGATTCTGCACCCAGAGATCTCTGCTGAAATGATTGGTACAAATCCCCTGCCTGCCAAGGTTTAATACTGTTGTGGAAGTGGAGAGCCAAAATAATATGGAAAGATCTGCGGTGCTTCTCTGCAGTACCCAGCTGAGATTCAAAACAAACTGTGCTGAAAGACTTTAATGAAAAAACCTGTAGCTTTTGCATATGTTGAGGACTCGGAGCTGTGAGTACCTGGCAGTTGTGAAAACTGGACATCATGTTTTTATACTTAGTGCTTATCACAGATACCACTTGATTTTTATTTTTTATTTTTTTTAAATTAATTTGATAAGGGTTTGGGGAAATGTATACACTCCATACTTCCCATAAAAGAGCCCTTATGTGTTCTAAAACTCTATGGATATCTTACAATTTTTTAACTCCCACTGTAACGTGTAAAATCCTTGGGTCATCAGAGCAGTCTTGGATAGGCGAACATTGTCCCCGTACTCGGAGGATGCAGTGACTTTAATCCAAATACAGTTCTTGCCGACGGGCTAACTAGGTCAGTAAGTCTGTGTTGCTAAAAGAATAACCCGTGTTCCCTATACATAGTACTGTGCCTTATTATTTTACCAGCCTACATCTGTCTCGGTGCAATCAAATTACTATTCAGGGTTTCTTATACATTGCAGGTGTTCATACTAAATGTCAATGTCTAAAGAATTTACAGGTTAGCCTTTTTATTATAAATATTGTGATGAGGTGTAACATGGTGGAGAATGTAGAAAACATATAAGGTGCATGTGAATATAACTCGCTGTGAAGGAACACTTTGGAAATAAGTCAGTCTCAAACTATGTATCTAAATGTAATGAACAGATATTTCCTAAAGTTGTATTTCGGTTCATTTTTAAAAGAAAATAAATGCATAATTTTCTTTAGCAACAGACTGTGCAAATTCCTAAAAGTCCTTGATTTAAAAAAAAAAAAAAAAAAAAGTATTAATTATTTCCAGATGGTGGAAGTTACCTTGTATTGCCAGACACTACCTTCTGTGGCATCTAACTAGAGATGAGTAGAAAATTTTCAGACTCTATGTGAATAGGTGATTTCAGTGTTTCTGTGCTAAACGTGATGAATGCTCTGATCTGACCAATGTTCCTCTCGTTAACCGTGCTGTAATTAGAATATCGAAGTTTTGCCATGACATTCTTCAGTTGTCACTTTCTTATTCAGCCCACTAGAGATCTTTTTAAAGCCCAGAATCCTGCTTATCCCCAGGCTGAAAGGAGAAATCCAGTAATAGTCACTTAAGGAAGATTTGCTTTTATTAGAAACCTATAAATGGGTAGCCTACTGTACACAAGTGGATATTGGAATAGTTTGAAGATGAAA